>NW_016107386.1:6240803-6360090 GCF_001604975.1 Cebus imitator | reverse complement strand
TTCAAGCAATTCTCCTGCCTCAGCCTCCCGAGTAGCTGGGATTACAGGCATGCACCACCATGCCCAGCTAATTTTTTGTATGTTTAGTAAAGACGGGGTTTCACCATGTTGACCAGGATGGTCTCGATCTCTTGACCTCGTGATCCACCCGCCTCAGCCTCCCAAAGTGCTGGGATTATAGGCGTGAGCCACCTTTCCCGGCCCAGAAGCTCTTTAGTTTAATTAGGTCCCAGTTGTCAATTTTTGTTTTTGTTGCAATTGGTTTCAAGGACTTAGTCATAAGTTCTTGGCCAATGTCATCAGCTCAATGTCCAGAATGGTGTTCCCTAGGTTTTCTCCTAGAATTCTTATAGTTTGAGGTCTTACATTTAAATCTTTAATCCATCTTTAGTTAACTTTTGTATATGATGAAAGGTAGGGGGTCCAGTTTCATTTTTCTGCATGTGGCTAGCCAGCTATCCCAGTACCATTTATTGAACAGGGAATCTTTTCTCCATTGCTTAATTTTTGTCAGCTTTGTCAAAAATCAGATGGCTGTAGGCATGGGGCTTTATTTCTGGGTTCTCTATTCCATTCCATTGGTCTATATGTCTGTTTTTGTACCAGTACCATGCTGTTTTGGTTACTGTAGCCTTATAGTATAGTTTGAAGTCAGGTAATGTGGTGCCACTGGCTTTTGTTCTTTTTGCTTAGGATTATTTTGATAATTTGGGCCCTTTTGTGAGTCCATATGAATTTTAGAATCGTTTTTTTTGATTCTGTAAAAAAATGATGTTGCTAGCTTGATAAGAATGGCATCAAATCTATAAATTGCTTTGGGCAGTATGGCCATTTTAATGATATTGATTCTTCCAATCAATGAGCATGAAATGTTTTCTCATTTGTTTGTGTCGTCTGTAATTTATCTCAGTGGTGTTTTGTAGTTCTCCTTGTAGAGATCTTTCAATTCCTTGGTTAGATATGTTCCTAGGTTTTCTCTCTCTCTCTCTCTCTCTCTCTCTCTGTGTGTGTGTGTGTGTGTGTGTGTGTGTGTGTCTATTAAAAATGGGATTATGTTCTTGATTTGGCTGTCAGCTTGAGTGTTATAGGTGTATGGAAATGCTACTAATTTTTGTACCCTAATTTTGTATCCCGAAACTTCAGTGAAGTCATAGAGTTTTTGTCATGAAGGGGTGTTGGATTTTATCAAAAGCTTTTTCCACACCTATTGAGATAATCATATGTTTTTGTTTTTAATTTTGTTTGTGTGGTTAATCACATTTATTGATTTGCATATATTGAACCAACCTTGCATCCCAAGAATCAAGCCTGTTTGATCCTGGTAAATTCACTTTTTGATGTGCTGCTGGATTTGATTCGGTAGTGTTTTGTTGAGGATTTCTGCATCTATGTTCATCAGGGATATTGGCCTGTCATTTTCTTTTTTTAATTTGTCTAGATACTATATTTTCAATCTGCCTTTAGTTGAAAAAGGTCTGTGTATAAGTGGACCTACACAATTCAAACCTATGTTGTTCAAGGGTCATCCGTATAAGAAATACCTAATCATTTCAGCTGGAGAAGAGGAGCACAGGGCTGTCATCTTGAGCAATGATAAGTGTTGATAGAGTGCAGGCCCTGGAATCAGATGGTTCCAGGTTCCCATTCTCATTTTTTTATGTATTAGATGTGTGGTCTTCAGTATGGTTGTCTCATCTGCAAAAATGGAAATGATGAGGCATATCTCAGCTGGGAATGGAAACCAAATGTTAATGTTTTGTGTACAATGCAGAGTGTGGTACCTTGGCTATGGGCACAACTGGCATCATGTCAGTGATGGGTGGTCACACTGTCGTGATCACTGTAGGCATCATTGTGGCTGACATTGTGGACTTTATGACATTAGCAAGCAGGTCACTCAACCTCTCAGACTTCAGTCACATCCTTCTCATGAATTGAGAAGAACACCTGAAGTATTAATTTTTTAAGGATTCAATGGGATTACGAGATGTTTTATAAACATTTTGCAAATTTTTTTTACTAATAAATAATATTTCTTAGATTACAAAAACAAGAGAATGCTTAGTCAGAGACTCTTCAGTGTGAATTTTAGTTTCATCAGAATCCTTCCTTCTGAAATCTAGCTGAACATTAAGAAAGGGGTAATTTTGGAGATACTGGAGTGAGGTAGTGGGCAGACATGGGTAGAGCACAGCAGGTGGGGCCCGGTCCTCAGGGTCAGTGAGGGAGGATTCCTTCAGGAAAAAATAGACACCAAACATGTGAGCAGGACACCCAAGGCTCGGGAAGGCCTGGGCTCATACTGAGTCAGTATACTCGCTTTGGTGAAGGACTTCAGAGGAAAGGAGGGAAATTGGCCGATCATCGCCACTTTGGCTTCTATAGGGTGGATCCAGCATCCAGCCTTTCTTTCCCTTGTGAACTCCCAAGCTATTCCAAGGATCTCTCATTTGTCTCCTGATCCACTGGGGCAGCCTCTGACTGATTTCCCTTCATCCACGCCAGCCCCCTTCAGTCATCTGCCACATCCCCACTCTGTATCACACTCTGCTTAAAGCAAGGCTCCCATGCTCTTAGGATGAGAAAGGAAACTCCTCAGCAAGCCTATAGGGGCCCACGTGGGTTGCTCCTGGCCTTGCTGACCAGCCCCATCTTGTCCACAGTGCACAGTTCTCAGTGTCCTGGTCACATGTGCTTTCCCCCATTCCCTCTATGGGCTTGCTCCTGCCCACTTTGCATGCATGGTTCCTTCCGCCCACACAGCCCTTTCCCCACTAGCACCAGCCCCTCTGCCCACCCCCACACTTCACACTTCACCAAGGCTGGCCTCCTCACCCTCCAGAGCATCAAGTGCACCAAGAACAATGGTACCATGTACCGTTCCAACTCATTTTATAGGCCTCCTCCTGCCTCTAGCCCCTTCATTGGTCTTTACCATGGATTGGTATGCTAACAAATTACTTTTTCCGAATAGACTTTGTTCTGTTGAATAGAGTATTGAAGGGGCGTATAACTCCCACAAAGACGTCATGGAATAAGTAGATACCATACTGGGACAGCAAGAACCTGAGCTTCGGCGTATGGATTATTGAGTTCAAATTCAAGATCTTTCATGTACTCTCTCTGTGGTCTTGGACAGAATAGACCATGCCTCTGAACTGAATATTATCATGTGTGAAATGTGAGCAATAAATGCCAAGGTGCAGGGTTCTTGTGAGGATTAAGTGAAATCACATTAGAAACTCACAGAGATTGGGTCTCAGTGAATGGATTTGAGTCTGAAGTTGAGTTGGCAACTTTTTACTCAATGGAGTTGAGTAAAGCAAAGTTCTGGAAAGATGATGTCATTAAGACCAAATCCTCTGATTAAAAATTAGTCTGTTCTTCTGGTATTACAGTAGGTGCTGGATTTTCTACATAGGAACATCAGAGCTCTCAGGAAGCCTATAGAAAGTTTATTAGCCTGGTGTAGGTTACAAAGGGGAAGACAGAAAGTTAGGATCCCAATTGCCCTAGTTCAGAAAATGTCTGAGGGCCAAAATTTGGGTGGTTGTAAAACAAGAAATAAGGGGAAAGATCCGTTAGAAAATAAAAACTGCATGGCCTAGCCCCTGATTGTTTTATAAGGCAAAGAGGAAAAAGAGGATTCTATTAGGTAGGGTCTTGGCAGAGAACAGATTGGCAGTTTGAGAGGAGTTAAATGGAAGGACTCTCACAGGAGTATGAGAAGGACATTAGGAAACAAACAAGAAGCAGTAAGCATGGCCTAGTACTAGAAGCCTGGTAACTGGCCCATGACCCACTGCTACCACAACTGCCCTGGGCCAGACCCAGAGACCCAGCTGGCTATGGGGTGAGGGCTAGAACTGTGGGGTGAGGGCTGGAACTGTGTCTGTGGCCCCAAGAAGGCAACCAGCCTAGTTCCAAGAAAAGACCCAGGAGGATAAATATCCTGACACTGCTCTTCCCTTTTCCTCATATCTCCTATGAGTACTTCGCATTGGTCAAATCCAATCAGAAGCCAGAGGGGAAGGAAGGCATTTGATAGGTTCATACAGGTCAGCAGCTTCCCAGGGCACAATCCAGCGTAGGGAAGCAGGCAGAAAAGATCTGGAGAAGTGAGGGAGTTCAGAATAGAAGACACCCAGCACACGGGCATGATGACCTTCCTCTGCTAATGCTGTTGCCTGGATCAAGAAATCTAAGGATCTCTTAAGAACAGGATTCCTTACACACAAGAACACAGTAGGATGCCCTCTCTAGAAATTCTACATCTGCAAAACAGATAAAGTAGAAGCGATTATTTACTCTACATGCATAGAGATTGTTTTAAAATAGTGCTTCCCAATTAATGAAGCAATTGTTGACCAATGATTACTTGAGGCTAAGGAGGGGTTAGAAGAATAATGTAAGGAACAATTTTAAAATCGTCCAAAATGAATATAACACACCTCAGAAAATCACAATGTGATTTCAAGAGCACTTGGATTGCGTAAAGGAAGTGATATCAATTCTGAGCTCCAGCTTTCCTATCTGGCAAAAGCTTTATCTTGCTGAGATAGCATCTGCTGTGGTAAATGGTCAACAACTGGCTATTACCCAACTTTAGGCAGAAGTCATTGTAAAAGTACAGAAAACAACCAGAAGTGTGTGCACACCTTGGACTTTCTGGGTATTTTGCCAGATAAATTCTTCTTTTGCAGTTCTTAAGGGCACAGACTGAAGCTAGGTTGCTGGGTTCAAATTCTAGCCCTGCTTGTACTTTCTGTGTGTCCTTAGGCAAATCACTTACCTTCTCTGTGCCTTGCTTCCTCATCTCTAATAATTACAAGGAGGATAATAATAGTTCCTCTCTCACAGAGAAGTTATAAAGGATAAATAAGTTAATTGTGAATTCCTTAAAACAGTGCATGGCACATAACAAAGGTTTATAAAATTAAAGAAAAAAATAGGATATATTAGTTTGCTGAGGCTACTGCACCAAAGTGCTACAAATCGGGTGGCTTAAACAACAGAAATGTATTGTCTTATAGGTCTGGTGGCTAAAAGTCCAAAATGAAGGTGTTAGTAGGATTCCTTCTGAAAGCTACGAGACAAATGCCTACTTGAGGCCTCTCTCGCTGGCTTGGAGATGGATGCCCTCTCCCTATGTCTTTTCACATCATCTTTATCCATGTGTATCTCTGTGTCCAGATTCCCCCTTCCACAAGGACACCAGTCACATTGGATTAGGACCCACTCTAATGATCTCATTTTAACTTGATTACCTCTGTAAAGACTCTGTAGCCAAATACAGTCATATTCTGAGGTGCTGAGGGTCAGAGCCTCGAATATAACTTTGGGGGGACACAAGTCAATCCATAATGTAGTGTTTGTTAAGGAAATGACTCCTCAAGGAGATTTTCTAATGGTTTGGTTTCCCCTGAATGTTAGCCACTCTCCATGCTGGCGTGGGATGCTGACAGTTGGTTACCTAATGCCAGTGTCACTAAGGTTATCTCTCTAGTCTTGATGTTTAAACCCTCATTTTGCTATCCCTGACCCACAGAGGTGGATCCTCTCTTCCTGAGAACCTGAAGGAAAGTGCTCACACGTAGGAGGTCCCCACATGGGAAGACCCCAGTAACTTGGTATGTCTACAGCCAGTCTGTTTGTCACACTTTCCACCCACACTTGCGGCCAGGTCATTTCTCACAACTGTGGTTTTCAATAGTGTAAGTGAATTTAGTCATGATGCTGGTTTCCAATCTTCCTAGTTCCTGGGCCTGTCCAACACAGGGAATACGAATTGGATTATTCATTTGTTCATTCGTCTGGTATTTACTGGACACCAGCTTTGCACTAAGCATAATGCTAGAGACACAGCAGTAAATAGAACCAGCACGGCCTTTACCATCATGGGTCACACAGGTGGGCAAAACGTGCCTTCTGGTGGCCAATGTAAAGGGACACGTCTTATTTGCCCTATGCCAGGTTTTTAGTGAATTTGAATTATTTGCCAACAACAGGAAATTGGGAAATTAAAATTGGTGTTTCTGGCTTCTCTTAAAAACAAGACGAAATCGAAAGATTTTGCAACCCTGACCCAATTTTTCTTCCTAACAGCAATTGCCTGCTTTGGATGAGGAATATTCTTGGTCTCTGGCTTACCACAATTGCCATCACTTTCTATTAAATTATGCAGTGACGGCTTAATTTTTTTTTTTTTTTTTTTTTTTTTTTTTTTGGTTTTTTTTTTTTTTTTTTTTTTTTTTTTTTGAGACAGAGTTTCGCTCCTGTTACCCAGGCTGGAGTGCAATGGCGCGATCTCAGCTCACTGCAACCTCCGCCTCCTGGGTTCAAGCAATTCTCCTGCCTCAACCTCCCGAGTAGCTGGGATTACAGGCATGCACCACCATGCCCAGCTAATTTTTTGTATGTTTAGTAAAGACGGGGTTTCACCATGTTGACCAGGTTGGTCTCGATCTCTTGACCTTGTGATCCACCCGCCTCGGCCTCCCAAAGTGCTGGGATTACAGGCGTGAGCCACCACGCCCGGCCGCTTAATTTTTTTTTATGGTGGAATCTGGCTCTGTCGCCCAGGCTGGAGTGCAGTGGTGCAATCTCAGCTCACTGCAACCTCCACCTCCCAGGTTCAAGTGATTCTCCTGCCTCAGCCTCCTGAGAAGCTGGGACTACAGGTGAGTACCACCATGCCTGGCTAATTTTTTGTATTTTTAATAGAGACAGGGTTTCACCACGTTGGCCAGGCATGCCTTGAACTCCTGACCTTGTGATCTGCCTGCCTTGGCCTCTTAAAGTGCTGGGATTACAGGCGTGAGCCACTGCATCCAGCCAGCTTAATATTTTTATGTCACCTTGCTACTGTAGTCCAGTAGATGATCCGTAAATTATCAAATACATAGAAGTGATTCTTCACACAGAACTGTGGAAGCTGCTTCACATCTGTTAATGATTATGGGAGAAAATCCTGTCTGGAGTTAGCAATTGATTAACATTGCTATGCTATTAAAGTCCTCATGTAATGAACAAAACCCTGCTACATGTCCTTATTCCCTCAACTGACCCATTCCCAGAAGAGTGATGTCATATCCTGTTGGATACAGTTAGGCAAATACCAGGGCAAACAATGTCCTACCCCTACCTCCGGGAGGTCAGTTTTCTTTTCAGGGAACCTAGTAAAAGAGAGTAGGACACAGAACAAAGGAGGGCAATTCTGGACAACTGATCCCAGCTCTGGGTACCTCTTCTAACCCAAAAGAGGGCATCCGAGGAGGCTGAACTGTTTCAGAGAATGTTCTGACATGCAGGACATGCCTGGTCCAGTTGAAAACATCCAGTCAACAGCATGAGATCTGTGTGGGTTAGGTGAGTTAGGGTAAGACACCCAGCTAAGGAGTAACTGCTGAAAGGCCACAATGATTCCGTGTAGCTACTCACAGCCTTTCCTCTGTCGTTACAGAGTCCTCGTGCTTGAGAAGGTAGATAATGCCAACAGAATTTCTTCTGTCTAGGGCAGATTCTTCCTCATTCCTCTGGAAGAAATCAAGGTAGCAAATAACTCACAGGAAACAAATCACAGTGTCTGGCACATAGTAGGTACTCAAATGATAATTGATGAATTAATGCATTCATGAAAAGCCCACTCTCTCTAATAAGCCCTAGGGTAAAGATACATAAAGATGTCTTTCCTAAGCTCTAGGGTCATCTCTGTGATCATCTGCCAAGATGTCTACTGGAATATTCCCAAGGCACTTCAAATTCAACCTAAAATTTAATAAACATACTCTCTTAAAAAATAAAAACAAAAAGCCTACCTTAGCTCTTTGTCCCAGTTGATTGATAGAAACTCTGTCAACCCATTCCTAAGTTAGTGATTAGAAAGCAGTTTTCTGGGACACTTCTCTTTCCTCCACTCTCCCATGTTCCATCTGTCGTCACATGTGGTCATTTCTACCTCCCAAACATGACTTAAATTCTTTCCCTCCTCAACTGCCATCACTCCCTAATGTCTCCTACATCAGGCATGGCAGCCATTGGAGGAAGAGGTCAGGGGAGCAGAAGCTGGTCTCAAATTCAGAAAGAGGCAACTGAGCAGTGTGGTCTACTGGAAAAATGTGATGTCAGGCCATATGGACAGGAGGAGGTGACAGCCCTACTCTGCAGATCCTGATCAGGCTCTGTTTGAAGCATTATGTTGAGGGAGGACAGCAATCAACAGGTATATTCCCAGGAAAGAGTGACCAGATGGTAGAAGAACTTGAAACATGCTAGGGAGAGGAGGTTGAAGGAACAGCAGGAAGACACCAGGCCACTCCACATGTTGGTTTTGTGTCTGCCTGAGAGTATGGATGGCCCCTCAACAATTTCAGATTAGGTTTTGCCCGGCTCCCTAAACATCTCTTAGGCCTTTTTTCTAAGGGTGTTGCCTGCCAGTCAAGGGGTACCTACAGTTTCCACATGCTGCTCTGCTGTTCTCAGGGGCCATGGTGGCTGCATGTGTGCCTGTGCTACAGCCCCACCTTCTCATGCAGCAGAATTTTACTCTCTACTGCCTCTATCATTCCCAAACTTCATCCTCGCATCCGCTTAATTTTGTGCAAAGCACAGGTCTTTCTCCACGGGCTGTTATCTCTTGCCCTCACCAGACCAGCAGGGCCAATGAAGCCACTGCTTTGCAATAGTCTAATGACACAGTTGATCTATTTTAAGCACCTGAAGCACACTCTATCAAGTGCCAATCTTCCCGCTGCAAGCCACGCTCAGCACGCAGGAGCAGGGGCAGCCCGAGGTCTATTCCTGCGTTTCAAGATATGGGGAAACAGCCTAGGGATCCCAGCCCTGCCTGTCTGGTGATGGTTTAAAGCAACCATAAAATTAGATATTTTCACAGTCAGCATGAGTTGTTCTCTAAGGAGAATTGCCTGTGATGTCAGAATTATATGGTGCGGGAACCTCAGGTGACTATAAATCCCCCTTTCAACTGGCAGAGACAGAGCCTGGGCCTGTTACGCATGGGGAGAAGGAACCTGAGAGGCAGCATTTTAGGAACAAAGAGAAGCCCAGTCCCCATCAGTAATTCCTTAGCCTCAGACTAATGTTTTCTCCTCCTCCTCCTCCTCCTAATCAAGAGACTCTTTTCCAACTGCAGCATGAGTGCAAATATTTTACATTTATTATTTTATTTAATCCTTACAACAATCCTACATGGGCCTTCCTTGAATTCTGTGTCTAAGGAATATCCCGCATGTTATATTTGCTCTCGCCATTCTTCACAGAGCTTACCACAGTCAGTGATTTTGTTCATTAGCTCGTTTTCTGTCTGCCATCCTCCTTTGACTATAAGCCACATGATGGTTGTATAACAAACCCTGTCTGTTTTGTTCACTGCTGAGTCCTGCACACTCAACATGGTGTTTGATGCAGAATGATGATCACTTAAAACAGCATTTATTGGCCACATTAATAAGCCCACTTATGCTTCACAGAAGTCTTATAAAGAGGACACTGACATGATTCTCATTTTACAAAGAAAGAAATTGAGGACCAGAGAAGAGATAGTTGGCTCCGAATCTCAAAGTTAAGAAAAGTGAGGGTGCCTTGAGTGAATATGTGGATGGATTCATTTAATGAGGGATACTTTCATATCCTTATTTTACATATAAGAAAATGAGGTTCAAAGGTAAATTGCCTGGATAAAGTCACATGAGCTAGGAAGCAGAGGAGCAGATATTTAAACAGTGTTGGTCTGACCCTAAGGACTCCTTTCCCTCCTCGCTGCTCCTCCTTTTTGCCATCTTTCCCTATTTTTACTGTGAGGGAGACCACCAATTGGGATGGCTGGTCTGCTGTTGGATGTCCCAGCCTATTCACTCATTTGTTCAGGCAGTGGAACAAATCTTCACCCCATGAGACAGTGACTTTCTGCATTCCTGACACCATGGAATCAGCAATGCACAGGACAGAGAGCTGGACCTCACATTGCTTCTATCAGCATCCTTGGAAGGGCAGACCCAGTGTGTATGAATGTGATGTGAGGGAAACCATGGCAGGTGCTGACAGGGAAGGGAAGGGTACAGAAGGAGACAGGCCAAATTCCTCTGGAAGGCCTGGGAATGTTTTCAGAGAAGGTTCCATTCAACCTGGTCCTTGGGATAGGGAACAAACTTATGTTGGGTAGGGTTGAAGGAAAAGAAGGAACAGTCCAAATGGGCTTACTCATCCCTAGGCAGGCATTCCACACACCCTAATGCACAACTCCTGAGTCCTGGGCCTTTGTCTGCGAACTGGAATGGAAACCGAAATAAAGACTGAAAGCTCATTGGAAACTGTTAGGAAGTCCAGTTTGTATATGCTATAGAATATGGGTATGTGGACAGTGAGAAAAGGCTGGGAGTTGGTGAGGATCAGATCTTTGAGAGTGTCAGATGCCATGCTAAACAGTATTTGTTACAGTCTATAGCCAATGAGGAGTCAGGAGAGGTTTGGAGCCCAGTAATGACCTGCCCAGAGCTGTGCATTATTCAGGAAGATCTCCCCAGCAACACATACCTGATGCATCAGAGAGCCTGGAGGCAGTGAGAGTGCAGGCCTGGTGCAGCAGTGCAGTTGTGAGTGGATGAGAGGGAGAGTGGGGATGCAAGGAGAATGAGCTCCCAGTTCTTCTGCAGCCCCACTGTGCATTTCGGCACCTATACCCATGGGTGGGCTTGCTGTATACTCCAATTTCTGGGACTGTGAAAACGGGTACTTTGAAAATTAGATTACTGACCAAACTGAGAAGGCTATATTGTGTATTTGATAAGAAGTTGAGCTATAGAATCAGACTGCCTGGGTCCAAATTCTAGCTTGACCCCTATCAGCTCTGCCTCCTTCAGAGAGTTGCTTTATACCAGACCCCCAAACTTCAGGTTCCTCTCAAGATGGGGACAATAGGTGAAGTTTAAGTGAGGGAATATATGTGAGATGCTTAGTATGGTGCCTGGCACATGGAAAATAATAATAATCAATAGTGATAAGTAATGAAACATATTTGAATATACTGGATTGGGAAAACTCCTTTTAAAGATACAAAATAACCAACACATGGTATTGTTATGATATAGTTGCTGCTTGATCATTCCACTGGGAAAGAAGAGTAATATGTATTGGTAACACAGGACTTTTTAAGCTAACATTTAGGGAGCACTTTATTACATGTAAGACCCTTTTCAAACATTTTCCATGTATTATCTCTGTTGGTTCTTGGCATGAGTCAGGTGTGAAATGAATGTTGGAGAGGGCAATCCTGATTAAGCAGGGAACATGCCACATTAGTCCAGGGACTGGGAAACCTTTCCTGTAAAAGCCTTTGCAAGCCACACAGTCTCTGTGGCATAAAAGCAGCCACAGGCAATGTGTAAATGGGTAGGGCTATGTACCGATCAAAATTTATTTACAAGAATAAAGGTGGAGGGTGATTTGACCCACGAGCCAGTTTGCTGACCCCTATACTAGATGACTGTGAAGGTCTTTTGCAACTTTGAGATTCTAGTCCAAAATGATAACAAAGAAATGTCCAATCCTTCTAATTTAGTTCAACTTTGTAATCACAGGGGGTGTTAATTCAAATATGATAGAGAAGGTCATTGGGAATAGACACAGAAAGGACCAGAAAGCTTTCCATTCTTTGTGTTGCCTTCATAGTCAGCACACTCCATAACTCACACTCTGGTATCATATGAGTCTTCTCAAGTGGCCATTAAATGCCAGGCTGTGCAGGCTGCCCTGGGATCTGCAGAGTAAACAGTTCTTTGGCTGCAGAGAATGATACAGACCAGAGATTTTCACATTTGGGAAGGAACATACAGGACAATATTCTATGCCAGCATGTCAGTATCTGGAGCAAATCCTCCCCTTTTGCTCCCCATTCACTTTTCCTACTCACAGCCCACATGCCTTGTAGCCTAGTATGATAGACAGGGTGTGTGTGCCCAGCATGTTTTATCCTTCCTCCCCTGATTCTTTCTAAAAAGTTTCCTCCATCTCCTTGTCATAGTAATAGACTGTCACCCTGGTGTTCTGTCCCCCACCCCCTGTCCTTAAGAATGACATATGACTTATGCTAGCCAATCAGAGTTTCCCATCCACCTTGGCCATAAGGATTTGCTCATCAGGGGAAATTAAACCCAAGATGATAGACCAATCAGAGTATTCTCTGGAATTGAATAGGGAGATATTCGGAAGAAGAAATATTTATTCCATTGAGGTTGCTGAGCTAAGGAGAAAAGAGTGGGAATACCAGTAGCCATGATTGTTGAACATGAAGAAGCCATCTGCAAAACAAAGTCTTAGCTCTGGCCATATAGGAAAGCCCCTAACCCAGCCATACCTGAAGCCAAAGCCACCCCAGACCCCAGACTTTCCAGTTGTAAGAACCAACAAATTCTCTTTTTGCTGAAACTGGATTTCACTGGGTTTCTGTAAAGTACAACTGAAAGGGTACCAACAATGGCACTTCTTAAAAACCATTATTTCCAGTTGGTAGTTGCCCTTATAACGACGTCTATTTATCAACACCCCCGCCGTCTTTAGGCTTAAATACTCTTCCATCCTGCTACCTCTCATTCACTCCTGAAGTGATTTTATTCCCTCTTCTGAAGTCCTTGGCCCTTAGTTTAAAACATTCTTATGATTACAGGTCATTTGCTGTGAGTCAGCATAATTTATTCATGTGCATTTCTTAGTGCCCTCTTTTAGATTATGAGCTCCTTGAGGATAGAAATCATGTGTCAGTGGAGTATAATGTATTTGTTCCCCAGCTGCAGCCAAATACACTGCAGAGCCATGGAATTATTGCTGGAGCTTATAAATCCATGTGTGCTCCTAATTCAAATGCATAGTACCCGTCAGACACATGTGTGGGAGAAAATTCAATATGGCAAAAAGCTACCATGTAGGTATTACTTAAATGTAATACTAATATACAGAGGCTAACACATATTTTTTATGTTAAAAAGGAATCCTCAAACAATCTAAATGTGGTGGCATGGATGTATATATATGTAAAACATTTTGAGCTGTATATTTAAGATTTATATACTTTATGCAAGTTATGCCACAATAAAAAGTAAAAATAAGGAGTCCTTATACTTGACAAGTATAGTCAATCATCACTAGAATATCAACACCAATACACCAAAATTAATCCAGGATAGATCACAGACCTAAATAAACCAAAAGCTAAAGTTATATAGCTTCTAGAAGAAAATGTAGGAGAATATCTCGCAGCCTCAAGGGAGGCAATGACTTCCTAGAACACTAAAATTAGTAAAAATGGGCAAGAATTCTAACAGACACATCACATGTACAAATGGTTAATAAGCACATATAAAGGAGCTTAACATCATTAGTCACGTTAAATACAAATTAAAACCACCTTTTTTCAGCCTCCCAAATGGCTAAATTTCTAGTGAGAACGTAAAATGGCACAACAGTTTTGGAAAACTGATACAGTTCTATAAAAATTCAACATACACCTACCTATGATCCAGCAATGCCTCTCCTAGATATTTCCCTGTGAGCGATGAAAACATAAGTCTGCAAAAAGATTCATGCAAGAATGTTCCTGGCAGCTTAATTCATAATAACCCAAAGTTGGAAACAACCCAAATGTTCATATATAGACAAATGGATAAACAATTTGTGGTTATATTTACAAAGTGGTATAGTATTCAGCAATAAAAAGGCACAAACTATTGATACATGCCAAAACATGAATGAATCTCAGAGACATGCTGAGTAAAAGAAGCTGGACATAAATGAGGGCATACTATATGATTCCATTTATACGGAATTCAAGAACAGGCAAAACTAATCTATGTGGACAGAAATCATAACAGTTTGCCTTCGATTGGGGGAGGGGTCATTGATTGCAAAAGCTTGCAGCAAATTATCTAGAGTGATAGAAATGTACCTTATCGACATGTGCACAAGAATGTTCATTGCAGCACTGTTTACAATAGCAAAGACTTTGGAAGCAACCCAAATGCCCATCGGTGATAGACTAGACAGGGAAAATGTGGCACATATACACCATGGAATATTATGCAGCCATCAAAAACGATGAGTTTGTGTCCTTTGTAGGGACATGGACGAACCTGGAAACCGTCATTCTCAGCAAACTGACAGAAGAGCAGAAGATCAAACACCGCATGTTCTCACTCATAGGCGGGTGTTGAACAATGAGAACACATGGACACAGGGAGGGGAGAACTACACACTGGGGTCAGTTGGGGAGAAATAGGGGAGGGATGGTGGGGGGTGGGAAGTTGGGAAGAGATAGCAAGGGGAGAGATGCCAGATGTAGGTGATGGGGAGGAAGGCAGTAAATCACACTGCCACATGTGTACCTATGCCAACAATCTTGCATGTTCTTCACATGTACCCCAAAACCTAAAATGCAATAAATTAAATAAATGGGAAAATAAAATAAAATAGCCGAATGCAAAAAAAAAAAGAAAGAAAGAAAGAAATGTACCTTATCTTAATTAAACTGTTGTGGGCTATACATTTGTCAAAACTCATCATATTTAAAATCTATATGTTTCATTAATTGCAAATCATGCCCAATTTAAACATATATGTGTGTATCCCCTTAAACAGAGTATGTGTATATATACATATCCCCTTAAATAGAGTCCTAGGCTTGGAAGCAGAAGAACTAACTTCAGATCTCAGCTCTCCTACTAACTCTGTGACCTCTGAGGCCAGTATCCTTATAGGTTCTATGGGTCCCTCCTACCACCCTTGCTTACCTCAAAGTAACCAACTATAAAAACACCTGTTATTTTATATACATATATATATATATATGGATAACTTCAACTATAATAACACCTGGAAAAACATTTGGTTAATCTTTAAGTATTGTACAGTTCAAGATCCTCCTCTACAACTTATTTTGTGCAAGTCTCTCCCTGGCCCTGATATTCCAGCGGCACTGGCCTCCCTGAACTCACCATGTGCTTTCCAGCCTCTGGACCCTTCCTTGCACATGCTGTTCCTCCACCTCAACTGTACTTCTCCTTGGTCTTCCACAGACAGCCCCCTCCCATTCTTGTAGTCTCAGCTGAAATGTTTTACCTTCAGATTACCTGTCCTCACCCCTTATTTATTTCCTTCATTCTGTTTGTCACACTTTGTAAATATCTGTTTGTTTACTTGTCACAGATCCTTCCCACAGAATTATAAACTCCCAAAGCATAGCAAACATGGCTGTTTTGTTCAGTAGAGTGTCCCCAGTTCTTAGCACATAGAAATTACCCAGTAAGGCCAGGAACGGTGGCTCACACTTGTAATCTCAGCCCTTTGGGAGGCCAACGCTGGTGGATCGTTTGAGGTCAGGAGTTCGAGACAAGCCCTGGCCAACATGGTGAAGCACGTCTCTACAAAAAAAAAAAAAAATTAGCCTGGCATATTGGTGCACACCTGTAATCTCAGCTACTCAGGAGGCTGAGGCAGGAGAATCACTTGAACCAGGGAAGTGGAGGTTGCAGTGAGCCAAGACTGCACTTCTTTACTCCAGCCTGGGCAACAGAGTGAGTGAGACTCCATCAAAAAAAAAAAAATTAAGAAAGAAAGAAATTACCCAGTAAATATTGACGAATAAATAATTGTACCAACAAACATGAACTTTGGTGTATAAACTTTGTAACCTTTCTGCTTGGAGCCAGGTCTTCCCTAGGGCGTGGTGGGTGCCAAAAACTGACCCCAGATTAAAGCTGGTGTCATTATAGTGTGCTCACTCAGGAGAAACTTTTTATGTCAAGGGACTCGGGGAAGGTTGAGGACATCCTGTGCTTTGGAAGACAGAGACACTTTCTACTTATGGCTACACTTGATGGTCCCTCTGTTGGGCTGTAAGCTGGGGGTTCCGTGTGTACCTCCAGGCTGTGAAGAATCTGAAGCACACACAGGCTAACTGTCTAGCATGCGGGAATTGTCCTCCATTGCCAAGGCCCTCCTCATCCCCAGCCCAGCAGTGCCCCAAGAGCAAGTGCAATGAATGCTTGTGTTCATATCGTCTTATTCAGCTCCTTTCCCGTCTCTTGGCCAGCCATGGGGCTTCTTCACCCTAATCCCCTCCATCTCTCTCTTCCCAATAATCAGACCACCTTGTTTCTTGGGTTTTCTGGATATGAATGTGGCTGCCCTCACCGAGGCTGTTTCTGTCCTTTGAGTTAGCCCCAGGTCCAGAGCCTGCCGTCTAGCCTAGGGCACCTGGGCATCACCCACAGCTCATCTGCCCGCAGGAGCCCTCTGAAACCTTCTGTTTACAAAGGCAAGTGTTTGCTGACCTGGATTATATTGGGTCTGTGACATCAGTGCTATGGGAAATGCTCCTTAGCCAATAGCAAAGTCCACTTGAGGGTACACACTTAGAGAATGCTTTGGGAAAGACTTCCTCCATGGCCAAAATTTTGCTTTCTGTCTGCCTGGCTGTCTCTCTTGAAATCTGTATTCTTTTCAACAGATAATGTCAATAAGCCCTTTATGTGAGTAGGATTTGGGGCTTCTCTGTTTCTCTTCTGAAAATCTGCCCTGTGCCAGTGAGTTTGGGCCTCTGGCCCACACATTAATTATTGTACCAGGATTCCTGGAGTCGACTGGGGACAGAGTGCCTCTTTGGTTAGAAGAGGGGTATTCTGATAATACTTCTTTCTGAGGCATTAATCTGGCTTAGAGGGGCTGAGCAAGTGAAAATCCTTGTGTGTTCCTTTGATATTTTTTCCTTTCCTATTTGAATGCAACACTTAGCTGGGGTTTGAGAATCAAACGTTAATGAATCTCTTGGGGTTTCTTGAATTGACATTGTTATAATCATTTTTCTGCCATTAGTACCAAGGAAAAAAGCCAATATTTTAGGGCACAGAATGTAGAAAGAGGTCTAGAGTGTGTGTGTGTGTGTGTGTGTGTGTGTGTGTGTGTGTGTGTGTGTGCGCGCGCCTGTGGAGAAAAGAAAGCTTGCTGAACTAAGAGTCAGGAGGCCTGTGTTGAAGTTTGGGCACATTCCCCAATTCCCCAAGCCTCAGTTTGCTCATCTATAGAATAGCCGGAGTGATCCCTGCCTCACCTGATTCGTGGTTGGTGATGATCAAATGAGGCAATGAGTGAGAAAACGTTTGAGTTAGCCTCTGTTTTGCTAGTTATTAAACAGATTCTTTGAGAGTAAAGCCAGAAAATATTTAAATTGCTTTTTTATTACTTTTGGTTGCTGGCTGTGTTTCTTTCCATCATTAAAATTTAATACAACTTGACACAGAAATTGAGCACAAGGAAAACACAGATTTATTTGGGTTATAGGTAAATGGGGCAAGGTAAAAAGACAGTTCATTGTGGGTCTAGTGTCCTTACATACAATTGTTCTAATTTCAAAATGCTTCATCTCACTGTTAGGCCATGCATCCCTTCATGTGTTTCAGCATCTCATTCCAAAAGCATAGTCTCTACAATAAAATGATGATCAAAAGAGACACTGAATAGCGACCATAAGATAGAGGCTCTGCTTCTTCTCTTTGTGTTGGAAGGGCGTGAGCAATCCAGACCAGAAAGAAAGAAACCTTTCATCATGCCCATCAGAGCAGGTGATTCATTTTGGCCGACAGGCCCACAATTTCACCTTTCAGTTCCTTTTACAACTCCCAGATGAATAGTGCTGTCACCAGGATTCATCAGTATCTAGATAGGGAAGAATGTCCAGCATTCCCTTCCCCAGGCCTCATTTTTTACTAGACCCCTCGCTTGATGTTCTTGACACTTTTCAGCTTCTGCTTAGACAGTTTCTCCTGATGGCTAACCTGACCAGGGCAGTGGGGCATGAGGAGGCAGGACTTTCCCTGCTGAAAGCCACCTGCCTCGAAATGTGTTTTCTAGGACATGTAACCCAGCTGAACAGGAAGCATCTCTGGCATGTCTGTTTTGGAGTGGGAATCTCACAGCGTGCAGAGGGAGCCTCCTCGTGTGGAGAGGGAGCAGGATGCATTGGAGGGAAAAGAAAGGAGACCAGTGAGGCTGATTTATCTTGCCAGAGAAGAGCAGGGTCTGAGACAGGCTGGGCAGGCCAATGGGGGCCAGATCACAAAGGGCCTTCTGGAGTATGGCAAGGAGTCTGGTTTGATCCCAAGAGTAGAGTGAAGTCATTGAATGGTATTAAATTGCCACTGGAGATGGTAAGTCCGGGTTAAGCATCGTCGGAGTTATCTTTTGAATACACCCCCCTGGCTACTGTGTGTAGAATGAATGAGGAAAGGAGACCACTCCTTAGAACTTACTGGGATCCTGCAAGCAGCAGATGATGGGGCTGGGACTTGGGTAGATAGGGCAGGGCACCTTCTACTCCTGGGCCATTGCATGGTCCTGATTTCCTGACAGCTTTTATATTCTTTATGCTATTTAAAATAACGATTTACAGTCTATCTTAGTTAGCTATGGCTGCCATAGCAGAATACCACACACAGGGTGGCTTAAACAGTAAGAATTTATTTTCTCACAGTTCTGGTGTCTAGAAGTCCAAGATCAAGGTGTGGGCAAGGTTGGTTTCTTCTGAGGCCTCTCCTTGGCTTGTAGAGGGGCATCTTCCCCCTGTGAGTTCCCATGGCCTTCCCTCTGTGCATGCCTGTGTCCCATCTCCTCTTATAAGGACACCAGTCATGTTGGATTAGAGCCTGCCCTAATGACCTCAGTTTAACTTGATTTTCTCTTTTAAAACGCTATTGCCAAATACAATCATATTCTGGATACTGGGGGTGAGGACTTCATCATGTGAATTTTGGGGGGTGAGAGAGAGAGGGGCAGGAGGACACAATTCAGCCCATCACAGAGTCCCTCCTTACATTTCCTCTGCCCTAATTTCAAGTCAGTGCTTAGCCGTCACTCTCTGGAGGTGTCTCCTCTTCCTTTGTTGCTGCTTTTAGGGAAGATGGGTGGTCTTTCCCCAGATGAGCCCTTCTTGTTTGGCCACACAACAAGTCAAAGTTTTGTATTTCCAACATACTTTTTTTCTTGGATTTCCTATAAAGGGTATTTAGAGAGTCTTTAGTATTTCTATTATTTTTTATTGCCCACCCCAGTAATCACAGTAACCACATTGTATGTAGTCAAAGTTGCATAACCATTTGACAGGTTTCATCTGGGTTGCGTTCTTCCACCAGAACGGTGAGCTTGTCTGTGTTGTAACTTCCATTACAGCGTGGTTTAGCCACAGAAACTTCCTGTGCTCGTTGTTTCATGGGAACAAGTCTGTTGCATTTGCCTTCCTCGTGGGCTCAACAAATACCTGTTGTAGGAAACAGCTGTCAGGTTTATGCTGACCAAAACTTAACTCTTCAGCACACCCCATGAGTGTGTCCAAATGTTTGTTGAGTGCCCACAAGAATACTACAGAGTATAGAGACCTGAGTAGCATCCCTCCTCAAGTAATTTATAGTCTGATAGAGAAATAAAATAAATGCAAAAGTAAGTATCTTATAGGTAAACTGCCCTGTAGGTCAGCAGTTCTCAAAATGAACTCTCCAGACCCACAGGATTAACATCATCTAGGAACTTGATAGAAATGCACAGTTTCAGTCCTTACCCTGGACCCCCTGAGTCAAAAACCCTGGGTCATGTGTTTTAACAAGACATCCAAGGATTCTGATGCATGCTCATTTGAGAGTGCATCAGAATTGAGAATGCATCCGTTTGTGAACAACTGCTTAGACATAAGAAGCACATGCCATGAGATTTTTAAAGAAAGCTCATATTCGGTGAGATAGGCCTTGAGGAGTGGGTAGGATTTTTATATTTATATGTAGATGATCATATTTACTGTAATTGCCATCTGTATGTTTATGTATTCCTTTTACAAAAGTAATTAACAGCCTGGACTCTAACTTGAAAGATCTGCTAGCTGTCCCTTCGTTGCATTTTAACTGGCTCACTGTGAATCGAGGCTTCCATCAACATATGCTCAGTTGTAGAGCTGGTAATTATGGTTGGAGGCTTTTTGTTGGAGGACACATTTCATTCCAAACATAGTTTCTGAACATAGCTTGAATTGAAGATAGAGATTCTACCTCTATATACGTAAGACAAAATCAATTCAAAGCATCCTTGAATCTCACAGGGGAAAGGCCTTAAAGGTCATCTAGTCTAATAACCCAAGCAGATAACCTCTGAGCAGGCTTTGTGATATAGGTAGCATCAGGGCACCCCTGCATAGACACTTCCCTAGCCCATTTAATGATTCTGTAGGAAGAGTGGATAAACTATGGCTCAAGGATCAATTCTGACACACTACCTATCTTTGTATATAAAGTTTTACTGGAACACAACCATGGCTGTTTATTTATGTATTGTTTTTGGTTGTTCTTACACAATAATAGTGCAAACCTTTCATCTCCTCCTTAAGACTTTGTATTAGTAAGAACTCTTAGATACAAGTAACCAAAACCCAGTTCAAACTAGCTCAAGTGAAACAGGAATCTGTTGGCTCCTAAACCTCTGAAGTCAAAAGGAGGTCTGCCTGGGTAGCTGCTCACTTGATATCATGCATGTGGTTCCAAATGGATTGTCTTCTGTATGTACGCTGCCCTAGTCATGTCTACCACACCTTCTGGAAAGACCTTTCTCCCTGCTCACTCATTCTGATTAATTCTCCTCCCTTCACGGCTCATATTTATTTCATTCCATCCCACCCATTCCTCTAAGTGCAGATCTTTCTTCTGGTGTGGCAGCATCGGCAGCTGTCATGTGAACACTAGGCTTGGAGTCACAAGTCCCGAGTGCTCGTCCTGACTATTGAGTAACAAAAATATGAGACACGATGTTAAGATACTTTGAAAATCAAAGACCTCTTAAAGGGTTGCTTTTATTTTCTTAGAATCTAAGCATATTTAAGCTGGCAGTGGCACCAAAGTTTATCTTATCCTCATGGCCTGGGTGAGAAAATGATTCATAAATGTGTTTTAGTTGGTTCACATAGTATTCTTTCGATTTATTTTTTAAATATTTGAGCCAAGATATAAAAACTGAGAGTTTTACTTTAAAATCCGTGTTTCTGGTTTCACTGACCCCCTGTCCCCACCTGGCAGGAATCAGTTGGAACCAAGTAGGGGCTGTGCCTGTTCAGCCACACTCTGCCACTCCCTTTGCCTTACCCCAACTGAAGTCACTCACTTGCATGACCTACGCTTGAGCACTTTGTCAGTGCTCCCTGACTTAATACAGTTATGCATCTGATTCTCAAAGGTCTGGTTCCCATCTGTCTTGGCATAATGATCATGCAGCCTCTGCCAGCTTCCCACATGCAGGAAGCTCACTACCTAGTGAAGCAGTTATTTCATCCCTGGGCAGCTCTGGCTATTGGGAAAGTTTCCTCTGTATGTTCCATCCTCTTCAGCATTCCAATATGGGTAAGTGACTTGCCCCAGGTCTCCCAGTACATTCGAGAATTAGAAGTCTCAGTGTGGCTCACCAAGCTAGTGACCTTTTTACCCCACCTGATGGATGTATGTTCTTTCCCACCTTTCTTCCTCACTCACTAACCCCCAGTCTAATTTAGAGACAAGGAGTATATTTAAAAAGTCATTTGACATCGTTTAGTTTTTACTGAACTCTTTGCCTTTGCAAACATTCTAAAGAACAAAAGTTGGCAAGCTTTCTCTATAAAGAACCACATGGTGAATATCTTAGACTTTGCAGTCATGTGGTCTCCGTTGCAACTATTCAACTCCACTATTGTAGCATGAAAGCAACCATATATAATATGTAAATGTGTAAGCATGACTGTGTTCCAATAAAACTTTATTTACAAAGACAGTTAGTGGGACAGAATTGACCCTGGGCCATAGTTCGCCTACTCTAGCTATGGAGTCATTCAATAGGCTAGCAAACTAGGTGTATGTCTATGTGAAGTGTCCTGACACCACCCATATTTCGAGAGCCAGTTAAGATGGAGCATTTCCAAGCAGCTTACTCTGATTCCTCTTCAAGATGTGATGTCTATACCATCAGGATTTCTGGAATACAATAGCTTTTGAAGATGTTTCAGTGATCCCTGAAAGTCCCTGAGATACCTTGAGGAGTCCACAGATAATATTATTTGCATAATAATTCTAAGAAGTTATTTGCCTTTTTCGTTCTCATTGTTTTACTACAGTGGAGTTTTTTTAGAGGTAATGAGATGAGGTCATCACTCTGATGGCTATTGGAATCTGTGCTTGTGTATTTTTGTTTTTAAAAAATATCTGATATGATTTCTAATGTAATAAATATTTATAGATGTAACCATCTAAACAAAACCTCTTTAGACTTTGCAGTAAAACTTAAGAGTGTAGAGGAGTGCTGACAGCAAAAAGTTTCAGAACTGCTAACATTGCAGTCTCCTGACTCTGCTTTTCTTACACTACAAGACCCTTCTCATCTTGTAGTATAGATTTTTCAGATGGTTCCAACAAGGATGTCATTTTCTTATAGACAAGAGCTATACTAATCATTGTGTTTCTTAATTGCACATGAATTGTTCAAAGTAAATTATTTTAAGTTGTTTCTTGTAAACCGCAGTGTGCTAGGTATTATGCTCAGAATTAGGACTGAGAGAGAAGCTCAAGAGATACCATCCCTAACCTCATCAAGTTTAGAACTCAATGGAGGAAACAGACATTAAGCAAATAATCATGACTAATTATACAAGTACATGCATGATGCAATGCAATCAAGCGAGAGTACCCAGGACTATGGGAACCAATGAAAGTAGGGTTTATATTCCTGAGGGAAGTTAATGAAGGTCCTTTGACCTGAGATCTGTGGGATGGAGGGAATTCATTGAAAGTAGGATTTCTCAACCTAGCACTGTGACTTTTAGACTAGATAATTCTGTGTTGAGGGGAGAAGGAAGAACAGTCTTGTGCATTGTAGAATGTTTGGCAGCATCCCCAGCCGCTACCCACTAGATGCCTAGAGCACACACACACATACACACACACAACAGTTGTTGACAACCAAAAATGTCCTCAGGCATTGTCAGATGGCTGCTGGGCAAGAGATAGGGGTCAGGGAATTGTCCCCAGTTGAGAACTGGTGATCTAGAAAAGAGGTGTGGTCGGAAGGCTACTGTGATAGTCCAGGTGAAAGATGCCTGTTGCTGGGCTACAGCTGGAAGAGATGAAGAGAGTAGACTGAATTCAAGACCTCTGTAAGGGATTGGTCTATATGGCTTGGTAATGGGTAGGCCAGGAAGGGGAATATGAGGGGCCAAGGATGAATTTCAGTTTGTCATGTTGAAGAACTGACTTTGGTTTGCACAAGTGACACCATCACATGCTGGCTCTGAAATCTGAAGGGATGGGGCTCAGAAGACACAACAGAGTGAGGAATAACACCTTTGCCCATCTGCCCATCTCTCTGCCAGCATAGCCACCTGTGTTGTTCATCTCTGCCTGATGGGAGGTGGCTTTAATAAGAGACCAAAAACAGCTCTTCCTAAAAGGAACAACTTTAGAAAAGAAAAACCATCTGCCAGGGCTGAGTGCATTAAGTGTGTGTTTAATCTGGCTGTATTGGGACATTTTTTCAATGCCAGTTGACTTTTTTAAACATTTGTGAAAGTTGGCAAACACATCAGAGAAAATATACTTTGTAATATTCGAAGGATATTGGCACATTATATGGTGGCAGCGCTTTCGATACACATTAGTATCAGATATCAAGATTTCTAAAATTCTCCTCTCAGTGCTGAAGAGTTTGTAGATCTTCTTTCTAGTCTCTAGCCCAAGGCTTCTCGACCTTTAGTGAGAAAAAGAATCTCCAGAGGAGCTTGTTTAAAATGTAAAGCCCAATTCAGTAAGTCTGGTATGGGGACCAGGAATTTGTATTTTAACAGTCCTAATCCCCACCCTGGTGATTCTAAAGCAGGTGATCAGCTGACCACTTTGAGAAACACTCGTGTGAAAAGCACCTTGAAGGAATTTGTTCCAGTTCCTTCCCACCACTGACTTTGCGTAGGACCCCTCCATGCCCCCCGTCTCACCCTGACTCTGGTTGGCTAATTTGTTCATATCTAGGGCTGCTCCAGCCAGTTTTCCCAACTGCTTAGATGGTAGAATGCTTGCAGCAGCAAGCAACAGCACCCAGCTAAAACTGGGTTGAACAATCTAGATAACGTTTATTTAACATAACAGGAAACCCAGAGAGGGCCAATTCCAAGGTAGGTTACTTCAGAGGCTCATCAAGACCCCAGTTCCTTCCATCTTAAGGGGCTCTCCCCTCGGAGTCCATCATGAATTCCAGGGCTGCTGTTCCAGCGTTACTTGTGAATAACAAGCTTTATCCAAGAAAACCTTCCCAAGACCCTCTCCCACTCCAGGGGACCTGCCTGGTGTCTCATTGGCCAGGAGTATTTCACATGTCTAAATCAAATCATTGGCAAAGGAACAAGATTACTAGGATTAGTTTTCACCAATCAGCATTCCCTCCCCAAGTCAGGAAAGGTCACAGCCTTTCCAAAAGACATGGCTGCTCAGGGGAGAGTAAACAAACATTGGTCCTCCAGGAGAGAGTGATTCTGTTCACAGAAGGAGTGGCTGCTTAGAAGCAACTGTGTCTACCACAATCCTCCTTTCCTCTCTACCATTCCCCGACTGAAGAATGAGCCACATGAGGGAGGGGCGAGGTTCACCTGCTCCATCGTGTCTCCAGCAAGATGCTCTTGCTTATGTTAGATACAGGAGTGTATCAGCATCAAGTGGGCCTGAAATGTTTGTTTAATTTAAATTAATGTAAGATTGTGATTTTGATGGAAAATTACGAGTAATTAGGACATAAATTAGTTCATTCCAAGTGGAAAATCCCAACTCAAACTAGCTCCTATCTCTTTTTTTAACTTTTATTTTAAGTTCAGGGGTACTTGTGCAGATTTGTTATATAAGTAAGTTAGTGTCATAGGGGTTTGTTGTAAAGATTATTTCCTCATCCAGGTACTAAGCCTAATACTCATTAGTTGTCTTTCCTGATCCCTCCTCCCACCCTCCAGAGTACTGTATTGGTGTGAATATTAGGAAGCACAGTGGCTTCAGATCCAGGAAGATC
The DNA here is from genome assembly GCF_001604975.1 of Cebus imitator. Lineage (NCBI taxonomy): Eukaryota > Metazoa > Chordata > Mammalia > Primates > Cebidae > Cebus > Cebus imitator. The sequence continues at coordinate 6,334,986 of NW_016107386.1, read as the reverse complement.
CACAGACTTAAATGATACATGCATTTAGGGTTCTGTTCTCTCTCTCTCTCCCCACCCCCCCATCACTAATAGGTTCTCTCAACACATGGAGCAAGGTGACAAAGGAGCCCCAGACTACCTCCTCTTGGCTTAGCAACCAAGTGGCTTTTCTAAGAGTTCTTGCAGAAAAGCCTCAGAGAGAATTAGGTCTTATGCCTGCCAATCATATGAAAAGAGGATTGGGCTGTTCTAATTGGCCCAGCCACTACTTGCCCACCTCATGCTGGGCCAGGCCCCACCCAAACTCCACGGACTGGCTTCCCTACAGGAAAGAGTTTCTATTGCCAGAAGAAGCAGAGAGCAGATGCTGAGCAGGCAAAACAACAGATGTCCACTACATTTATGGGTGAAAAAAACTGTTTGCAGGGCATTATACATGGGCCAAACCGTAATTGAGAGCTCCTTGCTTATACTCACAGAGATTAAATATTTTCCCCAGACTATACAAATTCAATTTGATGCTTTGTTTCCTAAAGATAAAATGGAATCTTTGTCCCTTGATTTGGAGGAAGGATCTTTAAATCCTCTTCTCTCAAAGGATGTCTCAAAATACTCCTTATCTTTCCTCATACTATCTTTTGGTCTTTTTCTTCTGTATTTTTCTTGGTTACTTATTGTGTCTTGACTTCTTAGTCTTATGTATCATGTATGAACAACCTAATAAACAAATTAAAATGCCATTTCTCCATGGTGCTTGCCCCAGTTTTTCTTTCTTTCTCCTCCCCTTTCTAATCAGGAATGAGTCATAAAAATCATTTCACTTAACGTATTGTCCTCTCTGGTTCTTTTGCCAAGTTCTACCTTAGATTATAGCTACTTATGGATATAATTTAGTCCGTCATTTGCTTGAAAAATATAAATTGAATGCCTACTAGTAGTTGGCTTAGCATTAGATGCAATAAAAAAACAATTCCCACCACCCTAGCCTGGAACTTCCTTTGGGGTAGAAAGTGTGTTTAATTTATCTTTACATCTCCATAGTGTTTAACTTCATTTTATCAGTAGTATTACTATTATTATTATAGTGAGCTGTTGCTTAGCACTTGCCATATGCCAAACAATGTGATAAGTGCTTTATGTATATTACATCTTATTCTTTCAAAAATCTTGAAAGGTAAAATACTACTATCCCCACTTTACAGATGGAGAAACTAAGGCTCAGTGACAGAAAGCACCTTGCTCACACTTACACAGACTGTGAGAGGCAGAGCCTGAGCTGTAACCCCGATCTGACAGGTTCTGTAACCTATTTGCTCTCCAGCCAACATAAGCTTTCCCATAAATGCCCAGTAGAACATTGAAATTGGCTTCTCCTTTTTGTGAAGGTTCAGGTTAGGATCCAACAGCTTGTGTGTGGAATGCAGGATGTGGACTTGGAGTTGAGAGTCCTGTAGTGAGGATCAATCTGCAAGGCCCACATCTACATCTTATCCTGACTGCTTTTGTGACCACTGACAGGCATCGTTGAGGCTTCACCAGTTTGGCTCCAGCTCATGCCTCCCCAGTCTCAAATATATCTCTTTGAAGGGCTTGTGCCTCAGTTTCCTTATTAGCAAAATGGTGAAGTTTGGTATAGACTAGATGTCCAAAGAACACTCTGTGAGAAGGAAAACACTATTTCTGCATTGTCCACTAGAGCAGCCACTAGCCACATGTGGCTACTGAGTACTTGAAATTGGCTAGTTGGACTGGGGGACTGAATTTTTAATTTTAATTAATTTTAATTTAAATAATCACAGATGACTAATGATACCACTTTCGATAGGATAAAATTAGAAGAATCTTTATCATTCTTTGACTTGTGACCTTTTACATACCCTAGAGAAGTATATTTTAAATTATGTGGCACAGCCCATTGCCAGATCCTAAAGTTGATGTATGGGGTGCAAATAACATTCTTTAATAAAATGGCATAAAATAATGAAACAGAATGGAATAGGAAAAGAAAAGAAAATATCAGTACATATCATGTGCACTACAAAATTTTGATTATACTAAAGTTTTGACTATGAAACTTTTGTTTTACGTATTTGTGTACTGAGTCATTATGCTCAATTAATTTCGTCCAGTGGATCATAGAAAAAAAAGTTTGAAAACCACTGCCTGCCCTTGAGTAATATCACGGAGACCTTGAGAGTGTCATGTTTCTGTGATGCACCCCCATCCACCCAGGGGCTCTGCAAGACCTCATTTCAGAATATTCTGTTCTTCCAGATCCTACAGGCATGTGGTGAGCATGTGACTTCCCTCAGATGGTGATTGAAAGTGACTTTGTGGTCATCTATCTGTCTGGATTCAGAGACCCCAAATTGATGGCCCACAGGCAGGATCCAGCCCCCACAGATAGGCCTCCTTGAGACCTTCACCTATTTGTGCATGGCCATAATCCCCTGATGCCCAGTAACTTTTTCCCCTTGAGGTGGCCTAGACTCTCCAGACTGGTCCCATTGGGTCGATTTTTCCGTTTACATTACCTGCCTGGCCCCTGAAAGTCTGTCACATTGTGAACTGTGTTTAATACGCATAGAATATTATAACTGAAAGGAAGCAGAAATGATAGAATGCAACTCTTGAACTTCGTAAATGGGAAAACAAGAGCCTAGAGATGGGGAGTGTCCTGCCTGAGGCCTCACAAAAAGTGAATGTCAGGCAAGGAACTACTTCTCTCTCCAAGGAAGAACCAGATGTTAGTAAGAATTGCAGTATGACAGAGGAGAAAGAAGATAGGAAGGCAGAAAGAGAAAGAAGGGAGGAGAGGGAATGAACAGAGAGAGAGAGGAGCAAGGGGAAGGGAGGGAGTTGGAATGGTGGTGGGGCCATCCTCACAGCCCTGGGGAAGGGAGCACTGACCAGCAGATCACTGTGAGGAGGTTCCTGTCACTTGGTGTGATCACTTCCGATGAGCTTCTAGTGAGTGATGACTGCGGAGGCTGTCAGTGGGGAGTCCTGGAGGACTTTGAGCAAGGGAGGAGCACTTTGGACACCAAAAAGGGGCCTCCAGTAGACCTCTGCTCTGGAAGAATGGAGGGTACTTGCAACGGCTTCAGGAATTCCCTGACTCGCACTGTCTAGCACTCATTTTGGCCTGCCCTCAGGCAAGTGTCCCTGATCTGAAACTGGAACTTCTCCAGTGTCTCCTGCTTGTCCTGGTGTGGCTAGCATCAGAGACCCTGAACCACAGGGCCGCATCTGTCAAGATGGGAAAGTGGATGAGATGGGGCAGAAGGGGCCCTGGAAGCTGCCCTGGGGTGAGATGGGGTCACAAGGGGTGGCACTCCAGGCCCTACCCTACTTCAGTCACTGCGGCTCTGCATTCATCTGCCTGGCTTCCAGGTGGGGCTCATAACTCCAAGGCCTTAAAGTGCCTAGCAATGCAGGAGAGAAGCTGGCCAGGGGTAAGGCAAAAGGAAGTGGTAGGAACCATGGTGATCTGCAAGAATGTAAAAACAAACTCCAGGCCATCCAAATAAAGTTTGCCTGGGAGCCACATCCCATGCAAGCCACCCCTGGTCTAGGGAATTTCCCAGAATGATGACCAGGGTGTCATAGGTTTGCATTCCATGCATAGTTTACAACAGAAACAGTATAACCTAGAGGGCATGTCATCATTTTATTTCAAGAAAGACTTCATAGCTTTAAAAAAAAATGTTCTGAAACCTCTAGACTAGGTATTTTCTATATTCCCTCCACTCTGACAGTTCCCTGCCATGTCGAGGAAAGCCAGGTTCACAGTTATTCCTCGGATTTCCCCGCAACACACCAGTGCCGATGGCCCACCAGCATCTCAGGAAGCAAGTGTTGTGTTCATGTTAAAACCTCTGGCTCAGAGGCCAGGGGACTGAGTTACTCATAGCACAAAGACAATGCTGGCTTCCTAAAGTTCCTCTATTTCCAACATAGTTTCCAGGGCCCCAGACAAAACCCAAATAGTATTTTTCAGATAAGCTGGAGAGATGCTGGAAAGGGTACTGTAGGCCTCCAGTGCAAGGTAACCCCATTCTCCCTGCTGGGTCAAGGCAGTCCCTCCTCTTTCCTTCAGGATACACTGGGCAGGAGACCCTGCTGGAACACCCACTGGAGAGGGAGGAGATGAGAAGAAATTGAGCCCCTTCTAAAACTACTCATGCCTGTCTGAACCCTACCTCTAAAACTTACCTGTGGTGTAATTTCAGGCTAATTAATTATCCTCTCTGTGCCTCAAATTCTCATAATAAAATGGGGAGCATACAGTATCTGTCTCACGAAGTTGTGAGCATTAAATGAGAGATGCTTAGGAAGCACATAGTACAATGCCTGCCATATAGTAATCGCTCAATTAATGGTAGTTATTTTAGCTCTTTTTACAGGCTCCTACTGACTGGGGGCTTTGTAAAGATCAGAGGGAACTGACTCAGCAGCGACAATGGAGTTTGTGGTGATTGGCAGGAGCCCACTCCAAAGTGGAAAAAATGCCCAGACTGGTGGAACCCTAGGGATGTTTCCCCTCCTTTATCAACTCTTCTTTATTCCTCAGCCACTTTTGATACCACTGTGTATATCATGCTCTTAAAACCCATGACCAAGTGTAGCCAGATGGTATTTTTGAAATCTTCTCTGCGATGTCCTTTACCCACCACTCTTGTGCCTTTCCCTCTATTCAGTGAGCAAGGCCTCGGGCTGGGATGGGCAGCAGAAAACAGGGACAAAAGGGTGGCTTCCTAGCTTTTGAACTTTAAAAGCCTGTGCCTTTAGAAGAACGGAAGGATTTACAAGAAAGCTAAATATTCTAGAGAAAGCATAAGTTAAGGAAGGCAGAAAGGGCTCCTTTGCACCCAGCTAATAAGGATGGTTCCCTGGCCCAGGGGTAGGGAGGAGAATCTCAGGGAAAGAAACAAGAACACAGATCTACTTGACTACTTAGAAAGAGGCCCTGTGCTGAGCCTTCAAACACGGGGACAGTCAACAGCAGAGGAGGAAAGAGGAGAGGAGGTTGGGGTGGGCAGCCTGGCAGCTGAAACTTCATTTTCACTTATCTTGAAATAGGAACCAGTTGAACTATAAGAAATAAAGAACCTCCGATGTTGTGGGCTGCCATTCGGGCCTCCTTGCTTGTGAAACTCGCTGCAGTGAAGGCCCCTTTAGGCCTATCTAATCCAAACCCTTTCTGCTGTAGCTGCCATGTGGCAGCTGGCTGTCAGACAAGAGCAGTCTGGCTGGCCAAGCGCATGCCGTTCTGACACATGTCCTGACAACACGTTTCTGAAGAAGGCAGCACGAGCCGTGTTGCCAGCAACACACCATGACCATGGAACATGCTGATGAGCCTGGCAGAGAGAAGCTGTGGAGGAGTTTCTGTTGCAGCAAAGGTTTTACAACATCCTCTGGGAAGACAGGCTGTGTTACTGACCTGCTGACATGGGCAACTGCAGCCAGGCTGGGGCCATCTGTGAAAGGACCCAGGGGTTCCCAGAGGACTCATACTTCCGCCCTGCTGCAGCTGCCAACACCTGCAGCGCCTACATCTCTCTGGGACGCAGCACACGCACCTGTCAGGCTTTACCTGCCCATGCCAGGGGTGTGGCCCAAGGCTAACATCCCTGCTTCTTCATCACCTGCCAGGGATGCTGAATTGCCCTTCCTGTTTCCTGGCCTGTACTCTAGTCACCTCCAATCATTAGTTTTACATATTCTTAAACTATTTTTTGAAACAACTGGGTAATGGAGGACTACTATTGGGGAAAAGTTACATGCCCCTAACCCCCACTTCCCACTTCCTCCCCAGGGGTAGCCATTCCACTGGCACTTTTGCATTGCAGGCAGTTGAGCTTAGTGGTCAGAGCCCAGGTTTGAAGGTCAGACTGCCTGGGTTCAGATTCTGCCTGTGCCATTTACTAACTGTGTGACCTTGGACAAGGGACCTCAGGCCTCTGAGTTTCATTCTCCTATAAAATGAGGATAATAGTATCCCCTCTTGAGTTACAAGAGCTCCATGAGATGACATATGTAAATGGCTGAGGACGCTGCCTGACACAAAGGACCCGCCCTCTAAATATTATCTATTATCTTTCAAGATTTTTCCTTGTGCATTAACTGCTCCTATTACTTCATCCATGGCCTCACTTCCAAACCCTCCCCTATGCTTCTGCATCTCAGAGCATGCACCCCCAGCCCACCAACTGTAACCCTAAACCTCAGCATGACCTCTAGACTTAGGATAATTTAGCCTCTTGTGAAGTCTCTCCCTAGCTCACCCTGATTGCCCTCTCTCATTCTGTGGTCCAAGAACAGATACCTCCATGCACTGAGGCAAGCATCAGTTGCTGTGTGAGCTTATCTTGTCATCTTCTGTCTTGTCCTCTGGGTCTCAGCTTTCTCATCTGTTGAGTGAAATCATTGGACTAGTTCAGCCATCCTTTTCTTTATTCTGCAAGTATGAATGAAACCATGACACAATGAGATAGGCACTCATTGTGTGCCCAGCACTCAGGTGTAATGGTGAACCAGAAAAATATGGTCCCTGCCCTCACGGAGCTCACAGTCTTGTGTATATAAATAGCCTCCCAGGCCCTTTCTGCTTGAAAGTCTAGTTCCAGGTATTTATGTAATGAATGCAGATTAATGCCACAATGAGGTGACACCTGCATGGCCCTTGAAGTTACCAGAAGCAGCTTTTATAATCTCCCTATCAGAGTTTTCAGAAAACAAGTCACTCACTTATTCTAAGTAAGCACACACAACAAATACACTGGTGCTCCCCCCGGAAACAGCAGATGTGCCCAAAATACAACGCCCTAGGATAACATAGATCATAGTCCCTCTTCCTCACAAAGGGGAACACCCAATTCACACGTTTCTCTGCAGGATATATCAAAAGCATGTCAGCCACCTACCTCTGCAGCCCACACAAACCCATAAACAGAGCTCTGAGATAGTGGGAGAAAGAAGAGGTTGCTTATAGTGTTGAATGGTCTGCAGCCAAGGGTTTTTTTCCTTGGCAGTCAGCAAAAAGGAAAAACCAGCAAACCTTTGCTGGACTTGTCCAAAAATGAATTTGAGAAATATTTGAGCAAAGCTCAGTGGGTAGCTGATAGGGGTGATTTAGAAAGAATCCCTGCACTGGGTCGGAGGTCAGGAGACATGGATTCAAAAATCTTTTAGTATTAATTATTGCTTATTGAGGCCAAGCAATGCACTAAGCACTTTTATATAATTTAAGTAATTTAATACTCACAAATTACCTCAGTTATTCTTACTCTAGAGATAAGGAAACTGAGGTGAGGGGGTATGTAAATTGCTCAAGATCACACAACCAGCAAGTGGGAAGGCTGGAATCCTAACCCAGCCCAATGGCTCCAGCATCCATTCCTTACCCGCTGTGCTGTGTGCTTCTCACCCCGTTGAGTGCAACGATCCCATGACTCTGTGTCCTCACTGTGGGAAACAGGATCGGTGCCTGGGCCCTGGCTCAACTCTGAAATCAAACCTAAGGCCCCTGCTGTGAAGTACCAGATCTTCTCACATACAGGCCCCACCTTTATGTTTCAGGCAGCTGCTTTCTACCTGCGAAAGGCCTGGACCCACACTTGGATCTTCTTTGGTATTTAGTGGATACCTGTGAACACACTCCGATTTTTGGACTCTAATCGAGAAGCCAAGGTGTGAAAGCGGCTGCACCCTGCATGCTGTGTGTGGCATCCCCGGGCCCTGGGCTGCTGTGCACACATTGCTGAGCCAGTGGATTCTCTGCTTGATGTTTCACCTTTCAACCAGAAGTTCCACTGTTTATATTACACTTCCAGCCAATTATTCACAGTTGTTATGCCGGCTTCAAGTCAGTTTTGTTACTCTTTTAATTATACTCCAGCACAGCATAGGTGCTCCTACCTTTTAAAGACTACTTTAAAGACACTATTAAAATGTGGGAACATTTTTATCTACAAGGTCAAATGACTCTCAGGAGAGTTAAAAAAATGTGCAGGCAGCCCATCAGTGAAAAGAATATAACTTAGGTCATATTGCTTATAGGAGAGGGATCATGCCGTTATCTGTTTTTAAAAGATACTCATAAATCTGATAACTTAAAACAGGTCTAGTTTAAAAGTGAGACCAGTTAATGGAGAGGAGAGAACGTGGAGGGAGAGGAAGAATTGCAGAAGAGGACACACAAGGCAAAATCATGTTGTCATTGGAGGAACCCGTATGGATGATTTTGTTCAATGTCTTCTAAAGAAGGAATTGGGGCCAAAGAAGTTAGGTGATTTGCCCAAAATTGGAACACCAGGTAGCAGCAAAGAGGGAATTGGAACCCAGGTAACCCCAGCCACACAGAGACAAAGAACCACAGACGAGAGAGGGAGGAGAAGTTCAGGTGGAGAAACTGGATGCTGGATTTGTTTACTGTTACAGTCAACTCACAGGCTCCTTTTCATTTTCAGTTTGGAATTCAAAAGATGTTTACCCATAAGAAAAATGAGGAAGTCAATCACACCTCCCCTTCCAATACGTTGTTTTGCTCCAACAATGGGAAATTATCTGTAAAATTTGGGAAGAGCTTTACTTACAAATTTAGTTGTGGGATTAAGATGTATTTTTTCATAGAAGTCTAAAGATTTGATCGGCGTATAAAAGTGGGCTTCATGTTTCAGATCCTTAATTTTTAATCTCAGAGTCATTGGCAAGCTGGATTTGTTTTTTTGTTTTTTGTTTTTTGGGTTTTTTGCTTTTGTTTTTGTCTTTAAAAATTATACCAGCAGCCATTGCCAACTGATTTACTTGCTTTCATTCTTGAAAAGATTAGGATTGTTCTGTCTTTCCCTGCCTGAAAATATGTGATTTCCTTAAAAATAAGCATTTATTTCACTGCTTATGATCTTTTGTTTCCAGATCGAATTCAGGATGGGTGAATGTGCATAATTGGTTCCAGTTGCGAATTGTTTAAGAACAACTTTAAAACTCTTTAGGGGTAAAAATGAACCATTTTAGTCTGAGCTGGTATTCCTAAATTAATTTTTACATGTTATTTTTATATTTCTAGGATTCAACCAAGTTTCATTTCTTTTCCCTCTGCCTAGTGTTTTGTTGTTTTTGTTGTTGTTATTGTATTTTAACTCTCAGGCTGCACTGTCATTATGGTAACCAGTAGCCAGATGTGACTATTTAAATGTAGGTTTATATTAATTAAAATCTAATTTAATTTGAAACTAAGTTCCTCAGTCACACTAGCTACATTTCAAGTGCCCAGTGGTCACCTGTGACTATTATGTTGCACAGCATAGATCTCTAGACCATGCCTATCATCTCAGAATGTTCCAGTGGATGGCAGTAAGGACTAGTAACTGGGAATGTCTGTCTTGGGCACACTTTATTGGTCAGTAATGATAAAAGAAGCCAGAGGTTCCTACATAGGTTTCAGAAATCGATCACATAATCCATAAGGTCTAAACATTGCAGTTTCATGGATTATCTCACAAATGAGCAGAGTTAATGTCCTTTGAGGCTTGTGTCTCAAATATTGCTCTCAAGGGTAGGTAGTTTATAACATAAGAAGTTGATCAAATATTTAAAATGTAAGTCAATTTGGAATTCAGAAGACATTCACCCATAAGAAATGTTATATAAATCATGTTATTGAAACTGCATTTTCTGAAATAAAAATCAGTGGAAATAATAACCAGCAGAAAATCAACAAATTGTAGTGCTTCAGGGCAGTTATAGATTAGTAGGAAGAAATGACACACACACCCAGTACACATGCCCACACACACAGAACAATGTTAGATTGAGTTTCTGACTTAATTAGCCAAGAATATAAAATCTTACTGGAAAAAAGTTGGCTTCCAGGGCAGGAGCAGGGATGTGACATATCCCTTGACACCCAGAGTTCCTACTGCCTGTCTTCATGAGGAAAGGTCTTGCCACACCTGTGAGCTCAAATCTTGCTACACCACTGTTCTTTTGTAATCACAGCTTACATCAGCAATCTGGAAGAACTCACACCAACAAATGCATGAATTTTTGCTTATGGGACTATTTAAACACATCAGATATTTCTAGAGCTCTGGCCACACGCAGCATCACCAAAGCAGCATCCTTCTCTTGAGGGGATGCAGCAGGGTTAGAGCTGGGGTCCTGTCACTACTTCAGCCCCAGAAAAATTTATTTTCCTAATCTATTCCCCTCATACTGATTTTGTGCTTTTTTTTTCCAGGTGATTCAAAGACTGAGTTGTGATGGAGGACCATGCGCACAAATCAATTTTCCCAGAAAATCAAATCCAATTAGAAAAAATCAAATTAATCTTAGAAATTGGTTCTTGAACAATAAGACAGGTTGAATTAGGAGAGGTAGATGAGAGTCTGTGCAGTGATCCTGGAGGGGACTGTTGGAGACCTCCGAGAGCTCTCACCATTGATGGTGATGATTGCACTATTCGTTCTTATTTTATTTTCAGACTCACAGCTTTGTATCCCTTGGCAATGGTAGATCACCACACTGCTCATATAAACAGGATCTATATTTTTCTCACATATTCAGGGCAGAAGAGAGAGTGAAATATTTTCCAGGGAACACTGAGCGGGAATCAGAAAAAGAAACGAGAATAAGATTAAAGAGAACGTTTATGAACATTCTGGGGGTGGGGAAGGATTGCTCAGAGCTGTAGGAAGGACGTGATGGCCATGATACCTGCGAACATTTGTGGAGCACTTAATGCAGTTTTTAAAATACTTTACATGTATTAACCTATTTAATTAGTTAGTTAATGATTTAGTTAACTAGCTGATTTGTTTGATTTTTGTCTTGAATTTAAGACAAAGAAAAATAGATGAACAATGTGCACAAACTCCATGAAAGACAGACTGCGGGAAGTATATTATTCTCCCACCCCAGTTAGCAAAGTTGTCAGAAGCCACAGTTTCAGTGCTCAGAAACCAGCTCTTTGTCCTATGGCACGCTTGTGATTCAGGATACCCGTAAATGGGAGATGATCAGGAGTCCTAATTTCCCATTCCTTTTTAAAAGGAGGAGGGCAGATGAGATCAGTTTTGGAGATCATAGACCTCTGAGAATATGAACAAAGCTACAAGATAATGTACATAACACAAATTTAATTAAAGAGCAGCGTCAGACCCCAGGTTATGCTGCAGTCTCAGAGACTACGACAACAGACATTTGTTCTTGCTCATGATAGTTTATGACGGGTTAGTTTGAAATTCTGTTCCATGACTCCTCAATCAGGATCCAAGCTGATGCATCCTGCACACCATCTGGGGTAACATTCATTGCTGGGGTAGGGAAAAGGCAATGTAGCAGATCACATACTAGCTCCTAAGGCTTCCACTTGGAAGGGACATGCACAATTTCAGTTCACGTTTCACTGCCAAGTAAGTCACCATGTGCAATCCTCCATGTGCTTGGAGGAAAAGGTTCAAATTTCCAACAAACAGACATAACTACCACACAGGGTCAAGAATCCCCAAAGTAGGTGACCTCTAAATTCCTTTGTAGTTCAAGGTAGCTGTGAGTCCAGATTAATTTATGATATACTTATTCAGAGTTTATCCAGGAAGTCTACATGTATAAATGCTAGGCACCAATTCCTCTTCAATCAGGTGGTTATCTTTATAACTAGGACAAGAGCGAGCCTTCTCCTAATAAGGTATAAGCAGAAGTTTTTGGACTATTCCTTCAACTTTGAGTGAGAATTGAAGAAATGAGTAATTCTCTCCCCAGTGCCACAGGGGCTTCCTATAAGAGAGAAAAGTAGGTTCCTCAGTGGCAAAGTTACGTCAACAGCTAATACATAATAAGATCAGACCACAGAGCTACTAATATTCCTTCCATCCCTGAGATTCTGTGCTCTAGGCAGGTGCCCACTATTTAGACGAATCAGATGACTTGATTTTAGAATGGCCAAGCCAACTGTATCTCAGGAAAAGGATATCTAGAAAAGTAGCCACGAGGTGGTCTTAGCATTCTCACTTTAGCAGCACAGATACCAAAACTGGAGATGGTCTTGGGGAAAGAATAATAGACCAAATAAGCTAGTAGAACTCTTAGGCATCATCAGATACTGGCCACTCAACTGCAGCTCCCAGTGACTTCAACCCTTTCATAACCTCCACCAGCATTTTTTTCTTAATTATATACATGTAATATTTTCCCAGTCTTACGGAAAGTGCCGTTCCAAGGCAGCTTTGAGAATGGTCCCTTTGTCAGCCTCCCTCCAGCCAGAATGCCTCCCTTCATGACTTCTTTATGAAAGTCTGTGCTACCTTTGACCAACCTCATTTGATAGACATGAAAATTGAGGCCCAGAGAGGAGCTGGAACTTGTTTAACTCAAAAGCCATTTGGAGGCAGGGTCAGCCACCCATTTCTTTGAATCTCTGAGTCAATTGCAAGCCCCAAATTCCCTCGGACAAGCTTGGGGCCTAATTTTAATTGAAAGCTTACTCAAAAGATGGTATTTCTGACAATTTACCTTGAAATACTCTCTGTCCTCTTATTTGCCGTCATTCAGGGATTTGGCTTGTGTTCTTGCAAGGGACATAAGGAAAGGCTATGCTCACTCAAAAGTCCTTCCCTGCTTAAGGAGGTCTACGGACATGTCTCATACCACTCAGCACTGCCTTAGCTTGGCAGTCATCCTGATGATGGAGTGAAGATACTTTGCCCATCATTTCTTCCCCTTCTGCCTCTTCTTCCACTACAATTATGATAATGTCCTGCAGCAGACTTTGTAAAGAATCAGGGCCTCTGGTTAGTGATCTCTTTGTTTCTCTTACAGTTCCTTATCAGCAGAATCCTTACAATCCACGGGGCAGCTCCAATGTCATCCAGTGCTACCGCTGTGGAGACACCTGCAAAGGGGAAGTGGTCCGCGTGCACAACAACCACTTCCACATCAGATGCTTCACCTGTCAAGGTAGGAGGCTCAGCTCCCCCACTCTCTTCTCAGATTTCTGACCATTCTTGCACCACCAGGTCATGCCACAGGGGCAGGAAGAACATACATAGGCAGCTGGAATATCTACAAAGGCCTACAGAGGCTTTCCTTGAGCCTCTTCTTATGAGATTCTCCTTTAGAATGAAGGCAGTGTTGGTACGTGAGGGAGACAAGGATTCTGGTAACCTTGGAGGGGCAGGTGCTGATCCAGAAGGAAAAAGACTATTCTGCAAACTTAACTTACTCATCTGAAAAGACTCTGGGCTTGTGCCTATAAATCAATGTAAGAGCAAATGAAAGTGCAAACTATCTTGGATAAAATTCAGCGTGGCTCAGAGATGAGTACCTATTCTATGACAGTGTAGCAATCCTCAAAGGTCACATTTAACAAGGGCGAAGAGAAATCTTGACTTTGGGAGCACATAGCTGTTAGGTCACCTCTCATTGGTACAGCTTACACAAGGCTAATTTTTGTAATCCTAGACTCAATTGAGCCAAGAGTTCCTAAAGAAGACAGATAATTAGCAGCAGGAAAAGGGTTTCAGCTGAAAGAACACAGAGAGCCCTCTGGCCTGGGGACAGCACACCCTTCCACAATGTCCCTACAAATCTCTCTCCGGCCTCTGCATCTTGACCTCTTCATTCAGACTTCCCGGCTCCACAGAGCAGCCATTCTAATGTTGGATTGCCCTATGGGTTTAGAAAATGTTTAACTCAAAATTTGTAACTTTTTTGTTGATCTCAGATTTGTTCTCATAAAGTCTGAAGAATAATTTGTATTTGCTTTTCCCTGTGACTGCTCTTCCAATACTCATAGCCAGGTCTTCCCCATGTCAAACTATATCACAGCTCCTTAAACTGGGTCTCATCTTAAATGATTCCAACGGTGTCATTGTCCTGGAGTCTTCCTCTTTGATCCATTTTAGTGTGTCACTGTCGTTCCTAAAGTATGTTACTCAGAACAGATCACAGTTTTCAAGGTCTGGCAAACACAAAGGACTACATTTCTGTTGATGTAACTGATATTGAACTGACTTCCTGAGGAGTCACTTCACACCACCAGCTTATATTGAATTTAAGGTCAGTTGAAGCCCCCGGTTCTTTTTATATCAGTAACTGCCTCAGTCTCATGCACCTAAGAGTGACTTCCCCTGCCACTGAGAAAATCCCGGACTTCTTTCTTCATGATCTAACTAGACTCTGCACTTAGCAAACAACTTACATATTCATATTTCCTAATTTGTTTATGGATGCCTATACGGGATACATTTTAATTGGTGTGATTTGAATTTTATATTGAGAATTGGCAAACCCCTTTAGTATAAATTGAACTGCAAGAGTATCTTGGTGAGTGATTATTTTGACACTCTGAAATTTAGGCAGGACAAAGGGTGAAGACAAGAAAATTGTTATAAAGTGGTTTGGGATGTAACTATGTGATTATATTCTTAAGAGAGTGTATCAGTTACCTTTTACTTAAGCAAAAGCTTAATAGCTTAAACCAATTGTTTATTTAGTTCATGATTCTCTGGGCTGGCTGAGCAGTGTTTCCCAGTTCCTAGCTCTGCTTATCTCTACTAGTCTCATCATGATGATATGCAGTCAGCAGGTGGGTCTGCTGGCAGTGATGGGCAGACCACTAACCCCAGTGCCTCCACGTGGCTTCTCATCCTTCAGTGGGCTGGCTTGGACTTGTTCATATGGTGGTCTCAGAGCTCCAAATACAATGAGAGAACAAGCTTTAATAAGTAAGACCTTTTCAAACCTCAGCTTAATGTCCTGCTGTTGGCCAAAACAAGTCAAATGGACAAAAAGGCAAGGTCACAGAGAAATAAACTTTGCCTTTTTTAGGAGGACCTGAAGCATCAGATTTCAAGGATGTTAATGCAGAAGGGAATAATGTGGCCATTTTGGCATTTACCACAGGGAGGTTGTAGAATCTCTTTCAATGGAGATTTTAAGGGAAAAATAATAGACCAATATTTTTCTGAATATTTTCTTTTTTTTTTTTTTTTTTTTTTTTGAGACGGAGTTTCACTGTTGTTACCCAGGCTAGGGTGCAATGGCGCGATCTCGGCTCACCGCAACCTCCGCCTCCTGGGTTCAGGCAATTCTGCCCCAGCCTCCTGAGTCGCTGGGATTACAGGCACGCGCCACCATGCCCAGCTAATTTTTTGTAGTTTTAGTAGAGACGGGGTTTCACCATGTTGACCAGGATGGTCTCGATCTCTTGACCTCGTGATCCACCCGCCTCGGCCTCCCACAGTGCTGGGATTACAGGCTTGAGCCACCGCGCCCGGCCATTTCTGAATATTTTCAATGTCCGTTTGCTTAAAGGTAAAACAAATGAGAGGATTTTTATTTCCAACAGTAATCAACGTGGCAATTAAGTACCCTATTAGATAGCTTTGTCATCTAAACAATCTAAAATGTTTATGAATTTCTTTTACAACTCTTTTAACATCCGCTACTGTGCTGACATGAAAGGAAGGAATCTACAAAGGTTAAAAACAGAAACAGAAACCCTGTTGTGACTACCAATGCCATATTTCATCCTGATAGTTTATATTAAACTTGGAGACTTTGAGCTTTTACTCTGTTGTCTAAATGGATCACGGAGAACAGGAGGCAAAGCTTAGCACCTAGTCAAAGTGGGAATCTAATAGGAGACCTATGTGTGAAGCTGTTTCCCCCTGAAAAAAGCATGTTCTCAGTGTATGACAGATGAGAAATAAACTGGCTCTGGAGAGGGAGAGAGCAAGGAACCTTGCCTGTTCTGACTTTGGCACTGGGTAGAGGGGAATAAAACTTCTATGAAAATACTTGTCGTATTTCACCATATACATGGGTTCATGACTACATTTATGTCATTTATTTGGTATAAATAAAAATAATTATAGAGTCAAACAGAAAATTTAAGTTACAGTGGTCTCCTAGTTGGCAAGTGGCAAAAGCAAATGATACTCCTCTTTGGAAGAACTCAACTTAATTCCAGGCCTCAAAGAATTTCCACAGATAATGTTATTAGGAAAATGAGTAACTCATAGTCAGTCAAAACATACAAATTATAATGGAATGAGAGCCAGCAGAACCTCAATGACTTTGTATATTGAAATTTTCTGTCATTACATAATAACTATATTGATATATTTAAACAGGCTAGAAAATATGAGCATAAAGGCCCAACAGCACATTATAAGCAATAGCACAGAAGATTTGAAAAGGAAACAAATAACACTTCTAAAAGTAGAAATATATAACCTTTGAAATTAAAAACTCAATGTATAAATTAAATAGCAGATTAGATGTTGCTAAGGAATTAGTAAACCAGAAGATTTCATCAAAAAAATTATACAGCTAATAGATCAAAAATATGAGAAGTTGGTAAAAATAAAAAAGAAGTTAATACATGGAGAATATGGTGAGAGGTCTTGACATATATATATATCTAATCAGAGTTCTGGGCTATATAATAGAGAACATGAGTGGGAGGACAATATTTGAAGCGACAACAGCTATGAATTTTCTAGAGCTGTTGAAAGACACATATCCTTGAATCCAGAAAACCTAATAAATTCCTGCAGGAAAATTTTTTAAAATTCCACCTACATATATCAGAGTAAAACCTCAGATCATCAAAGAGCTCATCTTAAAAGTAGCCAGAGAGAAAAAACAAATCATCTGCATATAAACGGTAAATGGACTGACAGCTGACTTTTCAATAGCAACAAGAAAACTAGAAAACAGCAGAAGAATATCTTTAATGTGCTGAAAGAAATAACTGTCAAGGAAAGATTATGTATTCAGCAAAACTATCTTTCTAGAACAAAGGCAAACCTACAACTAAGAGTATACTTAATGGAGAAAAACTGAATGTTTCCCTGTAAGATCAAAAACAAGACAAGGATGTCTGCTCTCACCACTTCTATTTGACATTGCATTTCAGGTTAGTACTAGGTTAATTAAGCAAGAAAATGAAACAAAATGCATCAGATTAAAAAGAAAGAATTACGACTATCTCTATTTGCACGTGACATGATCTTGTATAGCAGATTCCAAAAACTACTACAGAATTGTTAGAACTAAAATTCTTGTGGAATTGCAAGGGACATAGAATAGTCGAACAGTCTTTAAAAGAACAAAGTTGGAGAACTCACAGTTCCCACTTTTAAAATTTACTATAAAGCTGTAATAAACACGATAGGCTGGTACGAGCACAAGGATAGACATAGAAATGAATAAAGTCAGGAATATAAACATAAACTCTTATACTTATGGTCGGTTGATTTTTAACAAGGCTGTGGAGATAAAGCAAGAGGGAAAGAATGGTCCTTTCAACAAGAGGTGCTTGGAAAGCTGAATTTTTTGTGTTTATAAGCAAAAAATGAAGTCAGACTCTTCCTTTACACATACATAAAAGTTAAAAATTGATCAAAGACCTAAATGTAGAAGCTAAAATTGAGAAACTCTTAGGAAAAAATATAAGAATAAATCATTGTGATTCTGAGTTATGCAAAACCTTCTTAGATGTGACACAAAAGCACAAGCAACAAATGAAAAATATATTAATTAGATATTATCAAAATTTAAAAGTTTTGTGCTTCAAAATTCACCATCAAGAATGTGAAAAGGCAACCCACAGAACGGGAGAAAATATTTGAAAATTATAAATCTGAAAAAACATTTGTGTCTAGGCTATGTAAAGAATTCTTATAATTTTATGATAAAAAGGAAAATAACCTAGTTTCAAAATGGGCAAAGGATGTGAATAGACATTTATCCGGAGAAGTTTTACAGATATCCAATAAGCACATGAAAAAATGCTCAGCCTTATTAGCCGTCAAATAAATGCAAATCAAACCACAATGAGATACCACTTCACATCTGTTAGAAAGGCTATAATAAAACAGATAGATAACTAGTGTTGATGAGGATGTGGAGACATTAGAATTCTCATACAATGCTGGTAGAAAGGAATGTAAAATGGCGCAGCTACTAGGGAGAATAGTCTGGCAGTTTCTCAAAAGATTAAATGTAGAGTTACCATATGACCCAGCAATTCCAAATTCCATCCCTCAGTATATACTCAAGAGAAGAAAAATATAGGTTCACACAGAAATATATACATGAATGTTCACAGCAGCATTATTTATAATAGCCAAAAAGTAGAAAAATCTTATCAACCAATGAATGGATAAATAAAATGTGATATATCCCCACAGAGGGATACTATTTAGCAATAAAAAGGAATGGAATACTAATAAATGCCCCACTGGGAATAAACCTTGAAAAGATGTGAAAGAAAACAGCCACAAAAGGCTACATATTGTATGATTTCATATGTATGAAATGCTCAAAACAGGCAAATTATATAAAGACAGAAAGCAAATTCATGGTTACCTAGGGCTGGGGGTTGTTGGAGAAAGATAAGAAGTGATTTCTAATGGGTTTGTGGCTTGTTTTGGAGGTGATGAAAATGTTCTGGAATTAGATAGTGGTAATCATTGCACAACTTTGTGAATATGCTAAAAAAAATGGTTGAATTGTACATTTTAAATTGTTGGAATATACGACATGTGAATTATATCTCATTAAAACTGTTAAAATGGAGTGGTGTCGTGGCATACACCTGTAATCCCAGCACTTTGGTAGGCCAAGGCAGGCAGATCACCTGAGCCCCGGAGTTCGAGAGCAGCCTAGGCAACATAGCAAAACCTCTTCTCTACAAAAAATACAAAACTTAGCCAGGCATGGTGGCACACAGCTGTAGTCCCAACTACCTGGGAGACTGAGGCGAGAGGGTCATTTGAGCCCAGGAGGTGGAGGTTGCAGTGAGCTCTGATCACACCACTGCACTCCAGGCTGGTCATCAGACTGGGTCCCTGTCTCAAAACAAAACAAACAAAAACTGTTAAAATAAAAGACCCAAAGCAAAGTAAAAACATGTTTAGTTTTTTTTAACTAATTTACCAACAACAAACTCTCATTAAATGAAATTACAAAATATGTTCTGTAAGCAGAAGAAAAATCATCCCCAGATGGAAGAACTGAGATGAAAGATGGCATGGTTAGCAAAATCTTAACGAAAATCAGAAAACACTTGAAACTGAAAGATAACAAAAATACTATGAATCAAAAACTTGCACTACAAAATATAGTTTAAAGTGGTACTCAGAGGAAAATGTATGGCCTTAAATTATCACAATAGAAAAGAATTAAGTTTGAATATTGATGAACTAAGTGTTCAACTCAAAAAGTTTGTAGAGCAGGATGAATCCAAGCAAAATAGAAGGAAGGAAATAATACAACAGACATTAATCAAAGAAAAAACACACAGTGGACAGGATTAACAAATCAAAAGTTGATTCTTTAAAAACACAAGTAAAATAGACAAAATGCTGGCAAAATTATTCAAGTAATGGGAGAAAATATACAAATGAACAATCTTAAGAATTAAAATGGGTACATCGCTGTAGTTGCTATTGAAATTAAAGATATAATGAGAAATATTATAAACAATTTCAGATTAATAAATCTTATTGGTGATATTGGATTGGTGATTTTGTCATTAAAACTCAACTCTTTTAAGTTCTACAAAGCATTTAAAAACAAATCATCTATGTCTTGTAGAAACTCTTTCAGAGAATAGAAAGAAGGGTATACTTCCCAACTCATTTGTTTGAGCCAGCACAATACCAAATAAGAAAAAAATAATCATACATCCATATCATGCATAAATGTGGATTTTAAAATCCTAGAAAAAATATTAGCAAACCATGTTTAGAAAAGTGTGAAAAATATAGTATAACTGACCAAGTTGAGTTTATTCCACAAATTCAAAACTGGCTTAATATTAGAAAACTGGCTTATATATTTTGCTATAAAGATATGAAGGGATAAAAACATTTGATTATTTTTATTCCAGAAATTCAAAATTGGCTTAATGTTAGAAAACTGGCTAATATATTTTGCTATAAAGATATGAAGGGATATTTTATTATTTTAATAGAGTAGAAAAGGTGCTAGATAAAATTTAACACCTATTTATACCTAGTTATTTTAAAAACTAGGAGGAATTGAAGAAAGCTGTCATAAATAATAGAGTATGTATACAAAAAATATAAAGGAAACAAATGTAATGGTAAAATGTTGAAGGCATTCTCTTTAAGATCAGGGACAAGATAGAGATGCTCACTGTCATGACTTCTGTCCAACATTTGGCCCGGAGATCCTAGACAGTCCATCAAGATACAGAAATAAAAGTTATATGGTTTGAAAAGAAAAAAAAATGTAATTATTTTTAGATTATATAATTGTCTGCATAGAAAACCCAAAAGAATCTACAATTAAGTAAAATTAATAAGAAAATTTGTTTATACTAAGAAGAAAGGAAAATAGCTCTTTGTTCACTTTTAGATAATGCTGATGAAATAATTATTTTGAAACAAATAATATAGGCAAAGAACCAAAACTTGAACCTATTGTACAAACCGTTTAGTATTTAACTGTAAGCAAAGGGCTGCTTAAAAAAAATGAGACTTAGGAATTCTCTAAAAAAAAAAAAAAAAAAGCAAAAGGCTGATGAAAGTTTCTGTCTAAGGAAACACTTCACCTAATAAATGAAGAATTAAATAATTAGAATATTTTAATTTTGCAAACTTTTAATGAAATAATGTGCCTAGCAATGATCATTAATAGCCATTTCTACTCACCAACACCACCTCCAAAATCACAGAAGTGCAGAATATCAATGTAGTATTATTGCTAAAAAGAACAAAATAATCAGACCTGTTCAAGTTCAAGTCTCTAGATATAACCACCATTTATAGAAAACATAAAAGAGAAGGGAACAAGTTAATACCATAAGGATACAATCAGCAAAATCCAAACTGTGGAAATTTTAGGACACAGTGACTAAGAGACTTTAATAAATACATTGCAAGGAGAAAATAAGAAGGAAAAATAGCAATTAAGGGACTGAAGAGGTACAGCAAACAAATGCCATGTGTGAACCTTGATAGAGTTTTATTCAAACAACTAATCACTAAAACAAAAAAAAGAAAAGAAAAGAAAAAAGACAAGATAATTGAAAAAAACTTGAACACACTGACTTGATAATGCCTTAGTAGATAGTATTTTCAATGCTTTTAGATTATTGTGGTTGGCTTTTTTAAAGAGTCCTAATACTTTAGAGACACATTCTGAAATAATAATACTAAAAAGAAAGTCAATACGAGTTTATTCAGGTTACTGAATACAGAATAAATACAGGGAAAAAATGGCATTTGTATTCACCATTAACAATCAAGACACCATTTACCTCAACAAGAAAAGACTTTTAATTTTGAAATAAATTTTATAAAGTTGTAGCTTGAGATATTACTATGTCTCATCTACTTCAACTATATAATATTATAGCCAGAATAATAATGGCCAAAATTTATTGAGTGCTTACTTTATACCANAAATTATAAAATTGTGAAATTTATTAAATGTCATAAGAAAGACATTAAAGACCTAAATAATTTTTCTAAATATGCTAAGTTCTCTGATAGAAAGTTAGAAATATAAAAAAGATGACAGTTCTATTCTGGTTGAACTAAATATTCAAAACAATTCTAATACATCCCATATGGTTTTCCATAGAAATTAAGAAATCAGTTAAAATTATATTCTTGACAAGAGGCCAGGAATAATCAAAGCATTCCTAAAGAACACCAAAGCAAGGGGGCCTTTTCTACCGATATCGTCATTTATTATTATAAGCTATTAAGACAGTGTGATCTTGGATTAAGGACAGATAAATAGACCAATGGAACTGAATATAGAACCAAACACAAACTTTAATATGTATGGAAACTTGCTTTTTACAGATCAGTGGGGAAAGATTAGACTGCTTGATAAATGATGCTGAGATGATTAATTATCCATGTGGGAGAAAATCAGATCCCTATTGTATTACCATTCCCTAAAGTCAATTCCAGGTGGATTAACGGCTTTACTATGAAAGGCAACTCAATAACATTTTAAGAAGACAATATAAGAGATATCTTTTTAGGATTTCAGGGTAGAGAATAATTTCTGAAACATGACACAGAAAGGGCAATCCATAAAGGAAGAGATTCACAAATTCAACAACATAAAAACTGCAGAAGATATTTGCAATAAATGGCTAAAAAATGATTGATTTCCAAAATGTAGTAAGAATTTCTCCACATCTAAAAGAAAAAAATACAAGCAAAAAACATTAGCAAGTATTTTCACATTTGAAAAAATTCTCAATTTCATTAATCATTAGGGAAATGAAATTTAAAATCACAAAATGATATTATTTCACATTCACTATGTTGACCAAATAGGTTAGATATTACTAAGTACTATTTTTATATATTGCTAAGAACTGCTGGTGGGAAGGTAAATAGCAAAAGCAATTTGGAAAACAGTGAGGCATTACCTCACTAATACAAGAATATTTAGAACAGCATTTTCATAAAAGCAAAAAACTGCAAGTAGCTCAAATGTCCTTCAGCAGTGGAGTGGACCAACTGTGATGTATTCAGGCAATGGAATACAGCACAGCAGTGAACATGAATGAGCTGCGGTTATGTGCATCAACGTGGATGAATCTCAGAACACAATACTGAGGGAATGAAACAGACAAGGGATAAATGTAGTAGCACTTCATCAACATAAAGTTCAAAAACAGGCCAAACTAAACAAAATATTGTTTATGGATACATCACAGGTGATAAAACTATAAAGTAAAGCAAGGGAATGATAAGCATATAATTAGGGACAGTATGGGACAGGGGTGCTCTTAAGGAGAGGAGAACAGGCTTCCAAGGAATTGGTGATGTTCTGTTTCATAAACTCGGTAGTGGGTACATGGGAGTTATTTTACTGTTCTTCTTTGACTATACATATACATTTTATACATTTTCTCATGTATAATATATTTCACAATGAAATGTTCTGAATAATGAATTAGATCACCTTCAGGGGGCCCTTCTAACTCTTAGATTTTCAAATTCCATAAAATCCAGTCTCATTCGAAAAGTTGAAAATTGCTGAAATAATATGACAGAATCTTGGGCTTTCTGATCTAGATGTGTCCTCAGTTAGCCACCAGCCCCTTCGTCTTACAAATGAGCTCCAAAGAGCTGGGATAACTTTCTCAAAATCTCCCAGCACTTGAGTTCTAGAACAGGACCATGGACAAAGGTCCAATAACCTATGAAACAGTACATTGTTCACTGACACATTCCCGGGCTGTGTGCAAGGCTGCCTTCTGGGCCTTATATTTACACTGAGCATTTATTCTGAATTTGCTCAAAGCAGTTTTAATGTTGAATGTTCCATTCCATTGTCCATCCAAATGGCCTGCATTTTTTTAATCGATAGAATTCATTTTTTTTGATTCACAGAATAATGACAGCCCCAGGTGTATTAATTTCATGTCACTTCCATACTACAAACCCACTCCATGGCTTTCCTGTTATTTGAATGTCTGGCTCCACTCCACTTCAGATCCATCTGTCATACTGGTCCAGCTTGCCTTCCATCCCTGTGTTCCCCACTGCATTTCCAGGGACCCCTGAGAGACGTATCAACCTTTACATCCTTCCTACCAAAAACTTCCTCCTTCAGCTACTTGGGGGAAATGGAGGACTTATTGTTCCAAGTTTTCCTATGGTCTCCTGGATTACTCCACTGGGAGAGATGTCTCTGGGGGTGGAGTTGGCAAGGGAGACAAAGGAGAGAGGAAAAAAAAGGGAAAAAACAGGAACTGTTTCCAATGAGGTTGCAGGCCATGACCTAACTGATTCCACAGCCGTGAAGTCAATTGCTCCACCACCTGCACAGCCCAGAACAGCCTGTGCTCTGCCTTTGCCTGCTCATGAGACCAGCCATGATGTGATGTGATGAATTTTCATAACGCCTGATAGAAGATGACCCCTTCCCAGACTTCCGCCACCACCACCACCTCCCCCATACTCCTGCCTCTTCATAGGGGTGGTGTCAGGGGTCACAAGCGATACTCCACACTGAGTCTAAAATGTTTAGGCATATAGTAAGCCCTAAAGGAAGCTTTTCTTCTCATAGACTTACAGCATGTCAATTCTAAAAGTTCCACCTCTTCATTCTGCATAGGAGTGAAGAGAGGCCCCAGAGAAGAGAGGGTAAAGTTCACTGTTGTCCAGAAACTCAGTGGCTGTGATGACACCAGAGGCTGGGTGGTTTGACTGTCAGACCACTGTGTCTCCCACTGTCCTGAGCTGTTCCCCCATACGGTGACTTCTGGAACTGCCTCCTCCTCACTCAGCCTCACCCTTTAAGCCACCAGCCCCCAAAGGTGAACAAACACTTATGAAATATTCCTGGCATTCACTTGGCAGTCTCTCCCATTTTTAACCTGGCTGCTTTTGCAAAAGAATTTTCCCTGTTAAAGGTGAGGTAGTATTTGCTGGGATGTTTTCACTCAGTTCCAGGCTGACTGGTGATCATTTCCAGGTGATCATTGATCACCCTTGAAAAAGCTGACTTTTACTAAGTCCTCAGGAAAATGATGTAGAAACCCAGAATACCTGCTCATCAATGTGGACAAGAGGGGTGACTTTCAGATGGACTGTTTCGTAGTGGCCTAGCCAGCACCTGGCCTCTGAAAGGCAATCTAGGTAGAAAGTCAGTCCATCAGAGAGCAGCCTCAGAACCGGGGGAGCTGGTGACAGTATTTGAATGGGCCTTCCTCTGATTGCTAACCAGCCCCCTTCCTGGCCGGCGCATCGTTGCTTTAGCTGATCAGTACATTCGGTGGGTTACTGCAGTTCTGCTGGCCCTGTGAGCCATTTATTCCCTTAGAAGAAACTTTGCCTCTTTCTGCTCTGCCCATCATGCATTGATTTCAAGCTCCTTACGGGAAAATCTTATTTCTCATATTTCTAAGTCTTTCAGTGCGGGTGGAGCTCACATAATTCAATTGTTCAAACACCTATAAATCTACTTGTTTTTCTATTTTGTCCTACATTTATTTCTCCCTATTATCCAAAAGAATATTCCAAGAGACTTTATGAAATGCCTTGTAAAATCCTGTTGCGTCTCTGTTCAAAAGCCATCAAAGCAATTGATCATTTTTGCAGCTGAGTGATGGAGAATTATTACAATCTTCTCCCATTTTTGTATATGTTTGAGATTTTTTTCTAAATTTTTTTAAACTAGTAAAAGAACCATCCATGGCTCCTCAGTATCCTGCAAAACCTAATCTTAAGCTGAATTCAGGCCCTCCTCCAACTGGTCTGAGCAATCTTTTCCTGCGTTACTTCCCACCACTTCCTACAAACACCACCCCTACTCTAGCTCTAGCCTCCACACAAATATCACTTGCACCTTCCCGCCTCTGTGCTTGGGCTCATTCTGTTTCTTTAGTGTTCAACTCAGATGCTACCTCCTCTGAAAAGCCTCTCATGATCCCTTCCAACTGACAAGTCTCCACCTCACTCACAGTCCTTACTGCTTGCACCGGCTCCGTGGCCCATCACCTACGATATGGGGCTTTTTTTCCATATGATCTCTCTGCAGCATTTTTAGCTCTTTGAAATTCAGGGATTGGTTTTTATTATTCCTGCCTGGGAATAGACCCACCCCCCTCTTATGGCTATGGTGAGCGCAGATTCTAGACCTCAAATCACCCATCCCATTGCCATCCTAAGGTGATTCCAGGTTGGGATTTGGAGCATATGGTCTCCACACTGCTCTTCACCTGGCAAAGAATCATGCATATAGGAAGTACCCAGGAAATGTTTAACTGAATGATTCTTTTATTACATTCATATTTCCACCAGCTGTGCAGCCTTACGTGAGCCACATGGCACTAAACTTTTCATTCATGTATTGGGAGGATTGTACACCATCAGTGCTTCTTCGTGTGCATCAGAATCAGCCTAGTAGGGTGGGGGGGGAGATGCTGTTCAAATGCAGATGTCCAGGCCCCAGTTCTAGGGAATCTGATTCAGTCCCAGGCATCTGCATTGTAAGAAGCTTCTGGGGTGATTCTGATGCTAGTGGCCTACTGGCCATTCTTTAAGGAATACTAGCCCCAAAGGCCTTGAAATCTGACATGCTACCATTCTCTGGTCACTCATGACACAGACACCAGCCTTTCCCCCAGTGAGGACCTTCTGCTTACAGACCCTCCCTGGACTCATCCTGCCCTTGTTTCCCTCCTTGTTTCCCCAAGTATGTGGCTGTGGCCTGGCCCAGTCAGGCTTCTTCTTCAAGAATCAGGAGTACATCTGCACCCAGGACTACCAGCAACTCTATGGCACCCGCTGTGACAGCTGCCGGGACTTCATCACAGGCGAAGTCATCTCAGCCCTGGGCCGCACCTACCACCCCAAGTGCTTCGTATGCAGCTTGTGCAGGTGAGAGTGTGACCAGCCGGGGCTGAGACCCTCTGCATAAGCCCCCAGGGCAGGGGAAGACCTGGCTTTTTCCCAGAAGTCCTGGGGTTTACAAGGTTTATGCTGGGCATTTAGATTTCTGGAGGCTCAGGTGTGAAAGGACCTGACTTAAACATTGTAGCATCTGAATCTGTCTTATAAAAATACAATCCGATCTAAAACACTCATGTGTCCTATGATAGAGGCAGAGTAAGGATCTGCATCTCCAAACTCAGCCTCCCAATCCTTCCCAAAAGGCCCCCAAAGAAACCACTGAGTCTCTCAGAACTCAGTTTGGAAACCGTGGACCTGGCCCAGCCTCCCACACCCTCATCCACAGATGGGACAGGGATAGCTGTTTATACCCTTCCTCCATCATCCTAGCACCACCTTGTGCTGTTGGGGTGACCCTGGCAAGTGATCCCCAACTCTGTAAGCCTCAGCTTCTTGACCAGTAAAATGGGGGCCAAAGCCATTCCAACCTCATTGGGTTCTCTTGAAGATCAATGAGTTGGTGATACAAAGGCGTTAGCTCAGTAACCAGTATGTGAGAGCGTCTGTTTTTATTACATGATGATAGTCATCTACCTCCTCTCAGGACATCTCCAGGGATGGAGAGCTCATCCCTGCCTCCTGCTTCACCCTCCGCATCTCCATCACTTGTTAATTCAGCAAGTGGACATTAAGACTCCACTGAATGCCAAGCAACACATTAAGGAGATGAAAAAATGAAGGAAGTTCGGCCCTGCCCACAAATACATTAAATTTTAATGGACAGCTCTGATGACATCATAAGTAAAGCATGATTAGAGTATATATGTATTTTTTAATTGGAAAAGGAATGTGCAGATTAATTATTCTCCCCCATAAAATAACCACCAGTCAGTTACCAGTCAGAATAACTAGTTAGAGTTTCTAATTGAGACTAATGACAGAGTACGTAAGAAAACATAATCCCCTCGTGGAATTCACTCAGCTACCCAGCTCTTAAAACCTGAGCCCTGAGCCCTGGGATCCCAGACCCATCAGAGGTTAGCACAGAGCATTCCTATGGTACAAGATGGGGTTTCTTTCCAGCCCCACAGAGATGAGGTGACTCCTGATGGTCACGCGATGTCTTTCTACCACAAGCTAGTGGCTGGGCCACCATAAGAACATAGCTCCCCTGACTCTCACCCCAGTGATCTCTCCATCGTGCCACAGTGCTAATACAAGGACAGTGGAGCCCCTGGGGGCCGATGTTAGGTGCTGTGCTCAGAATCCTCATAACAGGCATCCCAGCTGCATCGGCAAGAGCAGCTCAACAGCAGGCATGGTGGTGCCGGGGATTCTATATTCGGTTCATAATTTAGTTGAGGAGGCAGAGCATGTACAAATTTGAGACTCCTCAGCTGTGGAAACTGAACAAATCCAGAGGAGGAGAGGAAGAGATTATTAACAGACTTACACACTTCCTATTGAGAAGGGAGATTTTGGAAAATGCCTGAGTAGTAAAAGGAGGAAATCTTGGTAAGTTTGGGAGGTGAATGAATTCTTGACATAAGGGGATAGATCAAATTGGGATGGAAAAAATCCTTCCAAGAGAGAGAACAAGTATACGAGGAGTTAGTAACCTCTATTTCTTATAGCTGAGGCATGTAAGCTCAGATAAGCATCATGATCTGCCCAAAATATACAAGCAGCCCAACTGAGCTCCAGTTCTGGCCGCTAGGCCCCTAATTGAGCAGTTTAGTTGGCCTGTCACTGTGAACAGCATTTGAATTTGCATGGTGCTCTACAAGTCAAGCTGTATGTGTTACCAAAGTGCTTTGAGCACATCTGTGATCAGCTATGGAATCCCTCAGAAGAGGGTGTGCTGAATTTCTCCCTCATCTCACTTGTAGGAAGCCTTTCCCCATTGGAGACAAGGTGACCTTCAGTGGTAAAGAATGTGTGTGTCAAACGTGCTCCCAGTCCATGGCCAGCAGTAAACCCATCAAGATTCGTGGACCAAGCCGTGAGTCCTCCCCACGGGTATCTCCTTGTCCATGGGTGTGATCTCCCTGGGCTCCCCTATCCTAGCACTGCCAACTGCTCCCATGGGCCTGGAGGGTAGTCAGGGAGGTTCTCAACCTGGAGGCCTCCTGCATCATGACCCTGTAGGCATGTGGCCCAGACTCACAAGCTTCACAAGCACAATGCGGGAAGAGAGGCTGCCTGGCCATAAACAGTGGTAGCCAGTGTCACATATCTGCCACATGGTATGTCTCCTCTGGGACAAGCTGAGTTCCTGATCTTATGTCCCACAGATTCCTCAATAGGGCTGATCAAGTGTTTTTTCACCAGTGGCTCTCAATTTTTACCAACTCCACTAATAAGAATTTGTAGACATGACTTATAGAAGAGGTAGTATGGGGTGCCCTGGGAGCAAACCACAAGAGCTGTGTTAGTGCCTCTTAGGGTATTCCATAGACAATCAGCTAGAAAACCATAGTTCCAACAGCTTCACTCTAGGATTTGTAAAAATGCAGGCGTCTGAGCTCACCCTGTACCCCTAGGGATGGAACCTAGGAATCAGCATTGCCAGTAAGCTTCCTGGGTGATTCATTTTCTGTTCCTGAGATTCAGAACCACTGTCTAGGGATAAGGGGAGCATCTGTCATACCATGGTGAATATTATATTTTATCACCAACCACAGATTTGGAGGGAAACTGAGGATGAGGAATGCACCTCCAAAGGTTGTTATTTCCCCTGGTTTGGGTCATTCTAATTTGTGGGATGTCCATTCCACTCAAGTGCACCTAGTAATAAGATGTCTAAATCACTGTTCCCGGACGCCCTTGTCAGGCTGCTGCTGCACATGCCCACACACACATAGACCCAGCCCCTGGGTCTCAGTCAGCCATGCTAGGCTCCAGTGTTCTTTCATGTTATATGACACTCTCACTGGCCTCGATGAGAGAATCAATGAAAACCCATTAGCCTCCTATGTTGCACTGTGCGGGTGCGGGGTGCTGTTGGCCAAGGCACCAGCAGAGTCAGCATGCTGGGCTGCATCCAGCCGGAGAGAGTGAGCAGAGATCACCCCGAGTCAGCAAGGCTCAGCTCCCAGAGGCTCCCCTGGAGTGCATCCAGCCATGGTGAGCTGAGGAGAAAGGCAGTGGGAAGGCTCCCTCCCTTGCCTGCTCTTCCTTTCAGCCAAATCAGATCTATTCCTGGAATGTGCAGAGCCCTTCCTTCGACGTCCTTGATGATGCTCAAGAATAGATTACTGTACCAACCAGGTTTCCATGTCAAGGTGGCTGAGTGCATACAGTGTTATCCTTCACAGCTCCTTGAAAGCGTCATCCAGAGTGACAGAAAAACAAGGAGGCTGGGATGTGGGATCACATCCCTGTGGCCAGTGCTACTGAGGACCCCAGAGACCGACGGGATCACGTGTGAGGCAGGAGAGGGAGAAGTGAGCCCGAGTCGGGAGGCTGCCAAATGTCTGCATGCTGCAAAGCAGTCATGAAGCCTCCCTGAGACTCAGTTTACCCAGTATGAAAGAGGGATGGAATTTCCATTCTTCCTTACAGGAGTGTTGGGGAAACCAAATGTACTAGTTCAGGCATCAAATTAACACATATTTCAGTGTGTAAAATGCTCTATAAATACAGAGTGAAGGGTGATGTTGGCATGGAGGTTTAATATAGAAAGCACACCAAAAGAGGTTGAGAAGGAGACTCCTAGGTCTGTTGTTATTTCCCCTGGTTTGGGTTGCGTGTTACTGTGTGCATTTGTGCTACACCCATCACCTACTCTGTTAGGTGGGAGATTTCTTCAGCTGAGTGTGGGAGTCTCACATATGAGTATGTTTTCAAAGAGAGGCTCCCAAAAGTCTCCACTATAATTTGGATGATTAGGAGGTGGAAGAAGGTGAGGAAAGAGTGAGTCAAGAGAAGCATATAAGCACATAGGCAGTTTCCAATGGGGGCATACTTAGTATTATAGCTTATCTTGTTACTCACAAAGTAAAGACATCAATCCGTGGATCTACAGTGGTATGTTTTATAGAGGTGGTCACTGGTCATGCTGCAAATGCAAAGTAGCTCCTGACTAGACAGGGTGTTGAAAGGTCTCCTCAGCTCCCATGGGATGCAGGAAACCAAAGCCAGATTTAAGGGATTGCTAAGAAAAAGAACATAGCATGGAAAAGGAAAAGAAGGACAAAATAGTTGGGTGTTTTTTAAGCTGTAAGTGTGACGTTTCATCTCTGGAGAGTAAATACAGATATTCTGGAAAATCAGGAGCAGCGTCTACCCAAAGAGACCAAGAAAAATAGGAACTGTCAAGAGGAAATAATTTTGTTACCTACCACAGGAAGAAGAAATGTCTTCTCACCAACCTCACTAAGAAGAATCACCAATGGTAGCAGCAGAAACCCCACCTTCACCACCACCACCACCACCACCACCATCACCACCACAATAACCATCATCGTTGCAAACATTGATTGACTGTTACTATTTCCAGGCACTGCACAGACCTCAGTGAAAAGAATCAGCAGCAGTCTCAGCAGCAGCACCACCACCACCATCACTAACGTCACCACCATTGCCATCACACCACCACCATAACCATGATATCATAACATCACCACCATCACTACCATTGCCATCACCTTCACACCACTACCCTCACCATCATTATCACTAACATCACCAGCATTATCATCACTGCTACTGTCATCACCACTATCATCACCGCCACTATGTTCACCATCACCGCCATCATGACCAATACCATCAATGCCACCACCACCATCACCACCAACACCACCAATACAATCATTACCATCTCCCCACCACCATCACCACCACCTCCATCACTACTACCACAATAGCCACCCAACATTGCTAACACTGATTGACTGTTACTGTTGCCAGATACTGCAAAAACCTCATTAAGAACAATCAGAAGCACCATCACCACCACCATCCTCACCATCACCTTCTCCACCATCACCACCAACACCCATGTCTTTACCAGTACAATCACTACCATCACCACCCTCATCACCATCAATACCATTGTCACCACCAACACAATCATCACCATCACCAACACTACCATAATCACCACTATTACCACTATCACCAGCACCAGCAGCATCGATACCATCACCACCATTATAATTACCACCATCACCGTCACCACCATCACCAACAACACTGTCACCACCAACAATACCACCATCACCAACAATACCACCATCACCATCACCAGCATTAACATCAATTATTGCTATGGTCAAGCACTTCAGTAAGTGTTTTATACAGAATATTTCATTTAATCATTACAACAATTGGATGAAGGAGATAAGAGTAGTTGTTTTATAGATGAGAAAACTGAGACTCAATGAGCATAAATGACTTGTCCAAAGTCACCCAGATAATGAGTAATGAAACTAGAATGTGAGACCAGGCAGTCTGGCCTTAGATCCTATTCCCTTAACACCCTGTACCAAAGACATGACTTGCAAGTTGGGAAGTATCTGGTCTTCCTGGATTCATTGCCTAAAACAAGGTAGGGAGCTTGCTATGACTCACAAAACCCACTCATTTTTTCTGATTTAAATAGAATGAATGACACAGTCTAAAAAGGCTAAAAATGGCAGTCTAGCGTCTTTAGGAGGCCTCAGTTTATAACGGAG
The DNA here is from genome assembly GCF_001604975.1 of Cebus imitator. Lineage (NCBI taxonomy): Eukaryota > Metazoa > Chordata > Mammalia > Primates > Cebidae > Cebus > Cebus imitator. The sequence goes on along the minus strand of NW_016107386.1, from coordinate 6,302,912 downwards.
GGATCTGGGAGGGACAGGTGGTAGCACCATACATTCTGCCAGCTGAAGATTGTAATTTTGGAATAGAGGGGAACATATGGAGGAGTGGACAGCTGGCTCTGCAGACACCAACTTGGAACAGGGTGTGGTTTTCCTGATTCTATTTATTACACCAGACCCATGGGCTCCCGAGTGCCATGCCTGAGACTCCACTGGTGGTCAAGAGTGAAAGGAGGAAAAAGAGAGAGAAAAGGTCCTAATAAATAAGAAGCTGACATAATGCGGAGCAGCAATATAACATGAAAAGGAAAGACACATGGAGAAAACGTCCCAGAATTCTCACAGGAAATCAGCAGGCTTCCCTACAACAGGACTATCACTCCTGACTTCAGAACAGAGATTGGGGAATGCACAGAATGTGGATTAAAAACAGGAGAATGTGAAATAATATGACAACAACCACTTATTTGATACATCTGGACCAAGCATTGTGCTAAGGCCTTACGGGCCTGATTTTAATTAACCTTCACACCAGTGTTATAAGGGAGATATTCAGATGAGCAAGTCTGGACTTAGAGAGCATACAACTCATAAGGAAAGGAGCTGGGATTCTCTCCTAGGCCAACTTCCCACCACTCACTCCAACCTTCAGTCCAGCCTCTAACCACTGTGCTGTACTATCTCCTACAGCTTAACTCAAGGCGCTAAATCATCTCAGATGTACCACTGAAACGTGGAGAGATAGGATGCATTACCAGAATGTGGCCATGAAAGGATACAGCTATGCAATAAGTTTTTTTGATAAAGTGGAGAATTGTGCTGTTTGCCAATAACATGTCTGTCTCCGTGGAATCCACAAGTAAATTTGATCAGTGGATGACTATGTCAAGCAAGAAAAAGTATAAGGAATGAAGAAGAGAGAAACTATAGTTGTCTTTAATTATTTGAAAGAACTGTCATATGGGAAAAGAGGTAGATTATTCTTGATGCATAAGAATAGGATCAGTCAGAGTGTTATACAAGAAAACTCAAATGCAAACCACAGTTAGTATCTCACACACACACACACACACACACACACACAATGGGAGTAGTCACAGGAGTCGAGTCTCAGCTCCATGTAAAGAAGACAGTCATGACAATCATACCTGTCCAAGGGCGAGTGGACTTCCTCAGGAGAGGTTGACCTGCCCACTACTGGAGGTGATTAAGCAGAGGAGAGGTGCCCACTTGTCAAGAATGCTGTAGATTCCTGCATTGGGTGGGATGTTTGACCAAATACTCTGTGAACTCCAAACCCCTGTGGAATTTCTAGGCCCTGTTGGGGAGGCCCATAGAGATACAAATTCAGTATTAGTGGCCTAGAAAGCTTGAGCAGGTGTCTACAGTCTTGGGTTCCTCTAAACTGAGCTTTGGCAAGTCATTTCAGACCCCTGTCTATCTAGAAAAGAGAAGAGGGTACCTGACCTCTCTAAATTATTGCATTCTGAAGTCTGTAATTATTGGGCAGGGGGTGGAAGTAGACTTACAGACTTACCCTAGGAGAAAAGAAAAGAAAAGAGATAAATCTCAAAATTCTTTATTCTCCCAGCCCCCATCTGAAGGCCTGAGGCTTGAAGCATTTTGCAAGTAGAGACCTTCTGCCCCCAACTTGCACTAAGGGATGTTAGAAAGACACACAACAGCCAAGAGGCGTAGTACTATGGGAACTGACGCATGCAAACACTTCATCAGGGCCCCAGACCCTCCCCACAGCCTGCGGGGCCCACCACCCTTCCTGGATTTGCAGACACATCATCTTTTCTTCTAGGACTGGCTCCCAGCTGGATGTAGGGGCTGTCCAGTCAGGATCCCCCAAATTTACATGCAGTTTCTGCTCTCCTCACTATTCCAAAGTGTGCATTTGTCTTATGGTGCCAACAGGGAAGTTTGTCCTCTGGTCAACTTTGCCCCATGACCCTTTCCTCCTCCAAAGTGGGCCATCCGGTTGGCTAGGCCTGAATTCCCAGCAGTTCCCAAGTGCCTTGGACATTGGCTCCATTTCCGGACCCTCCCCAGACATTCATTGAGCAACAGGCTGATGCTAGGCTTGGCCCACATCCCGTTGGCCCCAACTCACATTCCAGAGTGACCGTGACAGGGATTGAGGGCACCTTTCTGGTTTGGGACAGTCTCATCAGACTCTATAATCTTTGCCACCTGAGAAGGCACAAGTTCGACGTTTGAATGGAGAAGGGCTAAGTGTGGTAATTCTGTTTATTGCCTGGGTACCATCAGGCCCCTTCATTCATACACATTCAGCAAATATGCTTTGAGTTTCTGCTATGAAACTGCTATGCTTTGTGCTAGGCAGAGGAAAAGATTTAACCACAAAATATAAACACAGTCCTTGCCATTGAGTATATAGCCTAAGGGTTTGAAAAACTGTATGCTTAGCCCATCCCCAGGAGCAGTGCTTCTTAAACTTTGAGGTCTTGTTAAAATTCAGGAGGTCTGGGTGGGGTCTGCGATGCTGTACACTGCCAGCTCCCAGGTGATGCTGACACTGCAGATGCCAAGGTCATGGAGAGCAGCAGAGCTTAGTTAGCAATTTGAGCAGGGCTGGAAGGAGTGCAGGGTCCACGTTCAGTGAACAATGTGGTCTTGATGACAAGCAGGGAGGTCTTTCTTTCTTTCCTACACCAAGACCCCTTGTCAAGAGGCCAGGGCTCCAGTGGCCTTTCCTCTCCCTCGGGAGAGCCTCTGGGCATCTGCCAGGGTCAGGATGGGAGCAACTATGGGAACACTGGCGTTCATGGAGGGGTTTCCTCAATGTGGGCCTGAGATAGCGGGGTCAAAGGGCCCAGGGTGCTTTCCTCAGCAGTGTCCTCTTATCTCTGCAGACTGTGCCGGGTGCAAGGAGGAGATCAAGCACGGCCAGTCACTCCTGGCGCTGGACAAGCAGTGGCACGTCAGCTGCTTCAAGTGCCAGACCTGCAGCGTCATCCTCACCGGGGAGTACATCAGCAAGTGGGTCCCCCCGCTCCCGCCCCAGCTGCCTGGGCCTCTGCATTCTGTGGGTCCTGCCCTATCAGGCCCGTGCCTGCATCTCCAGCATCATCTCCCTTCCTTTCCATCGTCTGCTGCACTCCTGCCAAACAGCATCTTTCCCAGCAGCCTCTTTCCCCCATTGGGAGCTCCCGGCAGGTTCCCTCTGCCTGAGACGCCCTCTCTGTTCCTCGCACACCTGCTGCCACTTCTCTCCCTTCTGGTCTTGGTCCCCATGCCCTCTCCTCAGGCCATCTCTCATTTATTGCCCATTATGGGCCCTCAGAGTACCTTGTTTGTTTCCTTCACACTGGCAACCACCATTGGTAATTACCTGTTTGTCCCTTGTAACTTTGTAATAATGCTAATAATACTAACTACCATTTATCGAGCTTTAATTATGTAGAAGGAACTCACTACTTTGCATGAAGTATCACTTTAAATCCTCATGACTGCCACTTTGAAGAATTTATCGCCTCTGAATACTCAGACTTGAGGGAGTAAATAACTTGGTCCAATAATAACGTTTAATCTCTGTCCCCACCAGGACAGGGGCTTTGTTTTAATCACTGCTATATCCCCTCCTAATAATATAGTTGCTGAGTGAATTTAGTGGAGAGGAGGTGATGGGTGCATAGAGTTCTCTAGAGGGGCCAACCTCCAGTGACCCACACACTGCACTATTAGACAAGTGTCCCCTTGTTTCTGGGCCCCAGTGACCACATTTATATACTCAAGTACCTGAAAGCAATTATCAGCACAGACCTTTGTCACAGCTTTGACACCATACGACCCCAGACGCTTCTAGGTGCCACTCTCTGACCTGATCTCAGGCAATGGCAAACACGCAGAGCTGCAGCCCACACCTGCTTCTGCTGTCAAGACCTTGCAGTCTAATGCGGGAAACAGATATGCTGCATTCATGAAGAATTGTGACACCAGGGAATGTGTGATCAGGAGCTCAGGCAAGCTTTATTCTTTAAGACCTGTTTGATCCTAAGTGACAGAAAACCTAACCCCGGCTCAATTAAAGGCAAAAATAGGAGTTTATTAACTCATAGAAATGGGAAGGCCAGAGGCACACTGGCTTCAGGCATGGATGAATCCAGGGGCTTAAAGATGTCATTAGTACTTCAGAAGTCTCTGCTTTTCTCTGTCTATCTTTTGGTCTCTCTCTCTCTCTCTCTCTCTCTCTCTCTCTCTCTCTGCTGTCTTCATGGTGGATTAGTTCTCAACCTGGCCCTCCGCAAGTGGTAGCAAAGAAGATGGCCAACAACTCCAGGCTTTCATTCCATCAGTTTACCAGGCCTAGCAGAGAAAGAGGCCTCTTTCCCATGGAACTCCAGCAAAAGTCCCAGAGCTGCCTCTGATTTGGCCACTGTTAGGCCACATGCCCATTCCTGATCAATCACTGGCCCAGAGGATCTGAACCCTAGAGCCAGAGAGCAGCCCTTGGTGACTGACGCACAGGGACCTCAACTGGGAAGGGGTGGCCTCCAAAGGGAAGGGCTGTGAACACTCAGAGAAAAAGAGGATGACTGCTAAGTAGCAGGAAGTAGAATCTTGAATTTCTCAGAGTTCCATGGAATGGGGTTAAGATTCGAAAATGCAAAGGAGGAGAGCTTCTAGGCAGAATGGCCAGCCTGGGCAAGACCAGGACGGTAGGGGAGTGTTGGACGCCTCCAGCCTGTGTAGGAGCTCAAGGATGTGCCTAGGTGAAGCAGGATCCTGGGCTGCATAGGTGAGCTGAGGTCACATCACCAAGCGCTCTTGATGCCATGCTAGTGGGAGTTTGGCATTCCCCTCTATGCCCACCAAGCAAGGAGTGCCCTTAGTACATTGCTAGCCAGAAGTGCTACAGTCTGGAAACCTAAATCAGAATTTTCTGGGGACTTAGGGGTTGTTCAGAGCTTCTCTCAAGGAGGCCCAGCCCAGATTGCCCACCACACCTGGTGCCTCTACAGCCTAGCTCTGGGCCCCTTACCTGGCTGCTGGCAGAGTGGCAGGGGCTCAGAGGCACTGGCTCAGGCACCAGATGCCCAGGGTGAAAGCCCAGCCTGTGTGACTTTGGCAAGGGACTCCACTGCTCAGAATTTCAGTTTCTTCATTTACAAAAATGGAGAGAAGATAATCTACCCTGTAGGGTTGTGTAAGGGCTCAGAAATCTGTGCTTAGCACCTAATAAGTGCCCAGTAAACACTCATTTTACCATCTTCCTCTTTTTAGAATTGTGTATTTCTAATTCCCCAAGGCTTCACCAACAACTGATCCAAAAGAGACTGTGTTGGCATTTATACCCAAATTTTGTTGGCTTTAACATCCACCTTCTGACAAATGACTTTTTCTCCCTGCAGAGCTACCCTCCCGCACCCACAGAGTGAGAACCTGATTTAGCGGGGGGTGGAGTTGAAAGGGTTGGGGAGGTGTGTCTCATGGGATCACAAACAAGTCCTTGCCTTGTGAGCACAGTCATACCTCCAGACCTTGGTCGGGCATGAGTCCTCACTGCTGCTCCTCCTTCAGGAAAATGCTGCCCAGGGTGGGCCCCCAGCAACCTCAACATGGCAACAGCTTCGAGATGGAAAAGTGATGTGCCCCTCCTTTAGGGTTCTCAGTGTCTGAGCCAAGTTCTCTTACACCCAGAAGTGAAGGAAAGGTTTCTCTCTCCTCAGAGTTCAGACTTGGCCATTAGAGCGAGGCAGGGCCCAGAAGCTAGGCTGAGCTCTCTGATACCCTCAACTATCTTTATAACAGTCCTAAAGAACTGAAAACCAAACGTCCTCCAAAGAAGCCTCTCCGTGATCATAGCGATTCCTCCAACTGCCATTTACGGAGTACTCAGTATGGCAGAGCAATGTCCTGAGCCCTAGGGTACCGTAGACCCGTCTCCTTTAATCCTCATGACAACCTGGGTGAGAAACTAGACCACCTGGCTTTGAATCCAGGCTCTAGGTCATCCTGGGTGGCCTGAGACAAGTTACTTAAGTGCTCTATGCTTGGATTTCATCACCTACGCAATGGGGATACCAATAATTCTGACTCATAGGATTGTCAGAAGGATTAAATGAAATAATCTGTAAAACACCATCAAAGAGCCCAGCACACACCAGCAGTAAATGTTAGTGGCTATTAGTCATCAGGGGTGGTATACGAATAAGTGATAACAATCTTATCACTGTCTGCTAAGTGCTAAGCATTGGGTAAAAATGGAGCACACAGGAGGTGGTCCCAGGAGGCTTCCTATCATCTACTGGTCTGGGAGCACTGTCAGATGATTCTTTCACTACAGATGAAATTGTTTATTAAAGGAGGAGCCTCAAACTTTGGCTCGGCCACCACGAGCTGCAGGTCCTGAATCTAACTGCCATGTGGCACCCTCACTGATCCTCCCTAACTTCCTCACCCTGTGTCAACTTCTTCTTACAGGGATGGTGTTCCATACTGCGAAGCCGACTACCACTCCCAGTTTGGCATTAAATGTGAAACTTGTGACCGATACATCAGTGGCAGAGTCTTGGAGGTGAGTGGGTATAAGCAACCATGAAGATGTGGCAGGGTGACCTTTGCCTCCAAAAAGTCATCACAGGAGGAGAAAGTCACCCCACGCCTTTTTTCCGTAGCCTCTACCTTCTCCAGCTTTGCTTGCTCCATGACCTTGAGCAGATAATCTTGCTGAGATCTCTGGGAAACTCCAAAATGAAACGGTGGACAAAATTCTTCCTGGTTCAAAAAATGCTGTGCTGGGAAAATCAGTTGCATCTTTGATTCGGACCCAGACAGATTTCTAGAGAGTGACATTAAGATTTTCCTCCCAGCCCTGCCAGAGGATGGAACTCTTTTTTTATTTTTTTTAGTATTTGGTAATGTGCTGATATAAGAGCCAGCTTGTCTAGCAACTTACTCCCTAAGCCCTTCTTTGGTGGGTCCGTCACCATGGCAACACCTCTCCCCAGCCTTTGATGCATGACTCCTGCAGTAACAGACAACCTGCAGCACCCTTGCTGAGGCCCTGCTGAGCCCCTGTGCACTGGTCTTTCTGGCCTTTCTTCCTATCCCCTGTGGGCCTGAAAACTATCTTCCTATACTTTGGGACCACCCACCTTGAAGAATTAGAAACAGGAAAGGACTCAGTGGAAAGGAACAATAATAGCCTAACAGGAATAATTTAGTTCTGATATTGACTCTACTGCTAACTCCTGCTCAGATTTTGGGTAGTTATCTTTGCTTTTCAAGGCCTCCATTTTTCCATCTGACAATAGCTGCAGGGTCAGATTGGGTCAGATATTGTAAGCAGAATGATTACTTCTGCCAAATCTGGCCAGTTGGTTGTGGTTACCATGAGTGCCTTGTTGAGAACAATTCTGCAGCCACATGTGGACTCAGCAGGAGGGAATGTGGCAACCAGGAAGGAACTCTCTGAGGACGTGCAGTGAAGCAGAGCCCTGAGGATGAAAGAGCCATCCCTGAAGGGCCCTGAGGTGGAAAGAGACACAGGAAGAATGAGCTTTACCCATTCAAAGAACAGAGAACCCACACATAGCTACAGATTTTTTCTCAACACAGCACTCATGGTTACCACAACCAAGAGGCCAGATCTGGCTGAATTAATGATTCTGCTCACAATAGCTGACCCAGTCTGCCAATGTGGTTGAATTCTATAAATTGAGGGTAGGGAAGGATGAAATATAGTAGGATATCATATATGGCATACCATGTAGGGCTTTGTAAACCATGTTTAGGAAAGTTTGGGTTTTATACTCAGTGCAATGGAAAGCCATTGGAGAGTTTTAAACCGAGGACAAACATGATAAGATCATGTTTTTAAAAAGATTTCTCTGATTATTATGTGGAGAATTGACAGAGAGAGCCAGAGCCCATGAGATAAACAAATGCACAGAGCTGGGAAACTATTAAGCATCTCCAGGGAGCTCTAAGGAGTTAGATGCAGAGGACAAGGCCTGAGTCCAGGAAGGGTTGTTGGGGGTGGGTTTCTGAGGGCCTGGGATACCAGGGTGGAGTTTGCATGTGACTTACTGGGCAAGGGAGCATTGTGGAGAGACTGGGCAGGAATGTCCTGGTTAGAGCTGGGCTTCCGGGAGGAGGACGTGATAATGTACACAGGCTACATTTGAAGGAAGGAAGCTAGAAGGGACGAGTGAGGAGGCCCCTGCATGGCTCAGGCAGGAAGGACTCAAGAGGTACAGTAGCAATAAAGAGGGCAGCCACCCTTGTGCCCAGCCCTATGGAAGTAGAATTTCAACCACTCTGCAACTGAGGGGTAGCATGTGGAGATGGGGATTGAAGGAGAAGCAGCTAAAAGTTGCACCAAAGAATTACCTATTTCTGGGGAAAAGGAAGCCTGATGTCATCAGCAGAACTGGGGACAGCAGGGATAAAGCTGACCTGGCAGAAACATGATGAGTGCCAGTTAGGATGAGTTGTGATTGACATCCCAGGACTCAGAAATACGAATCTGAGGCTGGGAATGGTGGCTGTCGCCTGTAATTCCAGCACTTTGGAAGGCCAAGATAGGACAATCACATGAGTCCAGGAGTTCAAGACCAGCCTAGGCAATATAGTAAGACTTCATCTCTACAAAAAATAAACAAAATTAGCCAGGTATGGTGGTGCACACTTGTAGTCCTAGCCACTCCAGAGGATTGCTTGAGCCTGAGAGGTGGAGGTTGCAAGGAGTCAAAATTGTACCACTGCACTCCAGCCTGGACAATAGAGCAAGACCCTATCCCAGGCAAGTAAAAGGGGAAAAGGAGAGAAATATGGATCAGAGCTCGGGAACAAAGCTCAGGCCTGGAGGAGCCAAACTGAAAAACACAAGGCTTTGAATAACAGCAGCATCAGAGTCCTCGGGATTTCCAAGACAGAGGAAAGGAAAGAGGCTGACACCAACCTTGGCAAGCAGCTGCTTACAGGGAAAGCAACTCAGAAAGAGGCTGAGGAGGTAGCAGAGGAAAATGTGGGAGGAGAATTGAGGATTCCGTGAATGGACAGAGCTTCAGAAAACATGGCAAGGTCAGAGTGTTGATCAAACTCTGTAGAGCAGTGAAGGACTACACAGGCTGTGGAAAAGCTGCTGGGTGTGGGAAAGGTCACCTTCAGAAGTCGTTCGTTGGCTCTGCAGAACTGTGGGGAAGAGGCACCCAGAGAGTAGGGGGTTGAAGGGTCAATGGGGTGGGAGGTGCCACAAAAACAGACTTTTCTTTCCGGAAAGAAAGAACTTAGGTTGCACACAGGGACACAGATGGGAATTTGTTCAGCATTTCCAAGCTGCTTTGAAATCCTGTTGGTGGCAGTGGCTATTTCCCCAAGAGTTACCTGTTTAGCATTGTGGTGGACTGTTCCTCCCAGGCAGCTGTTGTGACTGAGTTTCCATTGATTCCATTTCTACGAGGCTCCATTAGCATCTTGGACATATTGATTTTTTTTCTTAGAGCAGGAAGAGACTTTTAACAATCACCTAGTTCAACCTCTTCATTTTACAGATTAGAAAAGTGAGACCAAGACATGCAGTGTTTTTCCAAGATCACAAGCAGCATTTCTGGTAGAGGCAGAGCTAAAATCTAGGACTCAGGCTCCTGTATCCTCACTGATACCCACAGCTCTCAGCCACTCAGGGGTCTTTGAGGGCGCACGATGTCAGGAAATAGATGTGGCTGCAGTCAGACTTGAATTTAGATTTTACCACGTCTAGCCACAAAGCCTTAAGCAAGATATTTCCTCTTAGTCTGTATCTATCAATAGACAGTACTACTGTCATTTAATTTCTAATGAATATGTTAGTCAGGACCTTCTGGGCTGAAACAGAAAGGAAATTTGTCAGCTCCTGTAACAAACAGCCCAGGAGCTGGATCTAGTGCTTAGGCAAAATCTCCAGCCATCTTGGCTTACTTTCTCCCAGGTTGAGTTTATTCTCAGGAGGGTGTGCTTGGTGGTGGAGAAGTTGGACACCAGTTGCCCCAGGCTTAGATTCTAACAGCCGGTCTCCCCAGTGTAAAATGAGCTTCTCTTTTCTGATAGCTCTGCAAGCATTCTGGGACTGACTCTCATTGGACAGTCTCAGGCCCGTCCCTGGACTGATAATTATCCCCACAAAGTTTGAATATGCTCATTGGTGGGGCCAGCACTACTTAACCCTGTGGACTGGTATGGAGGAGAGGTAGTCCCACCAAGGAAAGGCTTAGGGCTGTTTCTGGAAGAAGGAGGAAAGAATGTTGGTCAGGCAGGAACAACAGCCACCCAAGGCAGAGTCCAGCACATCGCCTGACACACTGCAGGCATTTAATTAAATTGTTTCTGCCTCTCTTCTCATCCCGTCCCTTCCCATCGCCTCCCTAGGCCACCCTATGATCCCTTCCTCAGTGACAGAGCTCAGTGTGCTGTCAGCCTCACTCCTTCCATCCTTGTCTGTTTCCTCACCAAAAAGGACCACAGCCTGGTTTACTTGCTACATATTCAAACCTGCTTTGCCGTTTTCAGTCCTCTCAAATAGGGCTCTGTTTTGAAGGTACCAGTTTTTTGCCATTTTTCTTTACTATTTTCCTGATTTCGGTTGATTAATAGACAAAATGGTTCCTCTTAGCTAGCAGACGTGGCTTTTTCTTACTCTGGGTACAAGCTGCCTAATAGCCTCCCTTTGCTCAAACTGTTTTTAATACCATCCAAGACTGGGGGTGCTGAGATGGGCACAAAACTGGGGCATCTCATCTCTTTCAGCTGGGACGAGGTAGTAGGGCATGACATTTAGGAAAATGCTAAGCTTCAGTTTTGCCAAGGCACTGTTGCCACACTGGAAAACAGGTCTATAATCAAAATGATAAAGAGACACAGAGTAGGAAGAGGCTGCTAATTAAACCGATTATCCTTGTCATGGTACAAAAGAATCAGTCCCACAACATTCCAGCTTGGGAAAATAGCAGGCTCATTCCACAGTTTGAACATATTTGCGTTGATGATGACAAGGACACTTTCTTATTGGTGTGAGGACATGTAAACAACCAAATGGGAGGAAAAAGGGGATATTGGAGATTTTTTTTCTTTTTGTAAAAGTTGGCCTTTCCCACATTCTTGCTAAGTTTTTAGAACAGAGGGAATATCTCAAGAATAGGCAAGCCCATTCCAGCGATCTCCACTCTCACCCCCCACAAAAAAAAATAGATCTTCTTATTATGCAATTATAATTTTTGAATTGGAAGAAACCTGTTAGCATCAGATCAAGTGATGTCTTGGACAGGGAACTTTAAGAACTCCTAATAGCCATCAGTTTTCCCTGGACATTACCCTCCCTCAAAGAAAACCCTGCCCTGACATTGCAAAATATTTCTTCAAACAAGGCCCGCTTTCCAACCCAATGTCTGCACCGAGCTCCTGCATATACAAATGCTGGAGCCGCCACTGAAGGGCCCTTTCACAACAAGCCCTCTTGGCTGGGATTTTGATTTCAGAATTGTGACTCCAAAAGTGGGTGCTGAGCTGGTGACTGGCTCACACAGATCCGGGCCGAACACTGCTGCTGGCTTGCGGCGAACCCTTGAGGCACAACCTTCTCTGAGGCTGTTTCTTCCCCCGATGGAAGTTTTTGCAGCTGCAAATTGTTTTCATTTTTAATTTAAATAGTAATGGGGAAGGAAAGTGAAAATGGGGAAGGGGACTCACCAAAGCCACACTGGGGTGAGCTGGGGTAGGGCTGGACACACCCAGGTGCAATAGTCACGGGACTGTCCTGGGGGCCCGGGGCTCCGCAGTGGGTCCTAAATCATCCGTTGAGCCCTAAAAATCTGTTGTTTGTATGCCAGTCTCACAATTTTTGCCATGTCTGTGAACCTCGTGTGCCCATTCTTCCATAATACTTTCAGTTGTCTTGAAGTTGGCTCTCTTATATGTAAGAAACTTATATGCAGCCTAACAGGAAAGCCAGTATCACTTGCCATATTGCAGGTAGCCTGAAAATAAATAGAGCTCTAGCTAGATTCTATTGCATGTGAAGGTTCCAAGCCTCACACCTGTTCACTTTCTTTAAAAGGAAGATTGGTAAGTTTTGGATAGATTAAAGATGCACAAGCACCAAACTAGAACTTCTTCCTTGACAAAATCAGAAGAATGCATAGAGGGATGAAAGGATCATTTTTTTCCATTGGTCCAATGTTATTAAATCCCAAGTGCATGTACCACTTAAAATCATTTCATGTACCATTAGTGGTAAGTGCCCCTCACTTGGGGAGATGCTGGGATGTCCTCAAAGCAAGCCTGTTTCCTCCTCTGGAAATGAGGAAGTTGGATCAGTGGCCTCTGAAGGGCCCTTCCCAGTGCCAGAATAGAAGTGCAGGTGTTCAGAGAAGTCCCCCGAACTGCCATCAGGGACCCATGGAGTGAATCATGAAGCTTCCTGAGTGGACTTTCAGATGGTTGTGGACTCTCCTGGGTAGCTCCAACCAACTTTAGGGCCATGAAGATGCGAACAACACTAATGTACCCAAGAAAGATTCAAACCCAGTCTGTCCCACTAGACAGCAGCCCCAACTCTGACCTCCTGTTTCATCTCTTCATTTCCATAGGCAGGAGGGAAGCACTACCACCCAACCTGTGCCAGGTGTGTACGCTGCCACCAGATGTTCACTGAAGGAGAGGAGATGTACCTCACAGGTAAGCAAATCTAACGCTCTGCAAGGCCTTCCGATCTGCTCATGACTGGAAAGGAGGTACAGCCTCCTTCAGGTTCAGCGTTATCTTGGATCTTGGCTTTTCCTCAGAATTGCAACTAATTGGCCCCTCTCTGGGTGGATCAGGAAGGTTGCCGGTGTAGCTAATATGAAGTGACATGTAATCTGCCTTCTGTCTCTGTGCACCTCCACCCACTGCCCAGCTGGCCTGCTTCCCTGGCAGCACTCTGAGCAGACTCTCCTGGCTCTGCCTGAGGGTGGGAAGCTGAGCTACACAGGGCCAAGGGGTCAGAGAACCTCAGAGGAATGCCTGGGTTGCAAAGTGTCTATAGCATTACAGCCTTGACTCCACTTCCTTCTCCCCATATCTCAGAGCATCACGCCAGGCTGCTGCTCAGGGCTTCCCAGGGACTCTCAGAATGCACAGAGGAATGAGGAGTGCCAATCGTCTCCACAAAGCTAACTAGGGCCGCTTTCCCTCGGCTGCTTCCCAGCCCTCTTGCCCCAGGAGTCTTACAACAGCCTCCTAATTATTCTCCAGATTCTGCCCAGTCCTCTACCCTCTGGCCAGGCCACCATCCAAGGGCATCACATGCACTTGACACCGTCCTGCTCTTCAGGGCCCCTCCCTGTCTGCCTATTTAGCTACAAGCACTTCTGTCTAGCATTTAAATTATTGTCGAGGTCCCAGACTTTTTTTGTAGCCTTGAACATACCCGACACCTAAGCTGCCAAAGCCAACTTTCGATCATTTATTCATCCACTCAATGACTGTTTCTTGAGCGCTGCCATGTACAGGCTGTGCTAGCATCCGTGGTGAGGCCCACCCAGCCCTACGGTCCCCTGAGGGAGAAGGGCATTAATCCATAATCACACAAATAAACATCAGCCATGGTAAGTGTCATGAAGGAGAGAAGTGTGGGGCTTCGAGAGAACATAACGGGGTAGGAGGAATATCCAGGAGGGCTCCCTGAAGAAGGGCCAGGAGCTGATCCAGATCATGAGTGGGTGTTAACTGGTGGTGTAGTTCAACCAGGCTGCTGTAACCTGAGCAGACTGAGATACTGTAGATAGGGCAGCTTATAAACACAAATGTATTTCTCACAGTTCTGGAAGCTGGGAAGTCCAAGATCAAGGGTCCTGTAGATTTGGTGTCTGATGTGGGCCCACCTTCTCAGAGACAGCAGCTTCTCTCTGTGTCCCCACATGGTGGAAGGGGCAAGGCAGCTCTAGGGGCCTCTTTTATAAGGGCACTGATCTCATGACCTAATCCCCTCCCAAAAAGCCCTCCCTTCTAAGACCATCACCTTACGGGTTAGAATTTCAACATATGAATGTGGGGATCACACGAACATTCAGATCATAGCAACTGAACAAAAGGTGGAATAGGATACACTGAACTGAGAAGACAGAGCCTGCAAGACTGGAGGTGGGTGAAGAAACAGCGCGTGCATGAGGGTGAGAGGAGCCTGTGTGGCCGGGGTGCAGATGGAAGTGAGATGCAGCTGGGAGGCGGGCTGGGCAGACAGGCTGGACCTTGTGGTGAGACTTTGGCCTTGAAAAGAACTCACAGCCCTTCCCCTTGCCTCCATGTGTCCTCCTTTGGAAATCCTATCATTCGAGGCCCAGTTCAGTCGCTACATGCTTCACAGATACCCCAGATTCCCCCAACCCCACCCACAATTTAACACAGTCTCCTCTCCCTGCATGCCCATAGCCCTCTGTCTGCCCCTGGTCCCCTCCAGCTTGTATGAGAGCTGTTGGCCTCCTCCCTGAGGTCCTGTGTTCCTGGCACTGGTCCCTCAGCCCTGACACTGGCCCATGCGTACTCCCTCCACAGGTGAGTACCATTGGTGGAATCACTGTGATTGGATAGCCGTCTTGAGAAGGAATGAGGGCCCTTCTTCCAGATAGATCTAAGGCCAGGGCAGCAGTTACAGGGAGCATGTCAGTATCAGCTTGTCCTAGCCACAATGCCCATAGCCATGAGTTCCCTCAAGATGCAGTCAGTCACCTGTGCCTAGAGCCTAGTTCCTCAGCGTCACCACAGGTGACGCTCTGGGCTTTCCTGAGCATTGTAGGGTATTTGGTAGCACCCTTGGTCTCTACCCACTAGATGCCAACAACATGCTTCTTCCCACTGACAATTAAAAATGTCTCAGATATTGCCACATGTCCCCAGGGAGTCAAAATCATCCTCAGTGGAGAACCACTGGCCTAAAGCTACTCAACAGAAACTTATGCCATCTGCTAAGAATCCTGAAGCAGGAATTCCTATGTTGGATTCAACAAAGTGACCATTTCTGAAATGAGATGCAGTCTACTTACTTTATGAACTGATGCTGGAGGGGAAAGGATCCCAGAGTCACTCTAAACTGTAAAGTGCCAACCCTCATTGTAGAGATGGGGAAAACAGACCCAGAGTAGAAAGAGACTGTGTGAGAATGGGAGCATGTAGGGGCAGCGCAGGGCCTGGCCTTGTGGCTCCCCTCCAGGGCTCTTTCCACTTTACCCCTGGGACCCAGGCCCTGCCTGACACTCAGGCCCCTGCCCCTACCTGTGCACGGTAATTCCTCGTTGCCGGGCTTCCTGGGTGATTCCTGCTGCAGGACCCAATGTTAACGAGGTTCGGCAACCTGCACTGTGCCTTCACCCTGACCACCACGGGAACCTGGAGTTTGTGCTTGACTTGGAAGCTGGTTGCATGATACTCCTCTCTCCCTTCCCTAGTGAACACACCTCCTAGTAAACTGCTCTCCCATTCTCATCCCTACCTGGATATCACTAGAATAAACCACGTCTTTGCCTCCCTGCCTGAATTCCTAATCCTAATCTTTCCCCGTTTGATGCTTTGACCCAGACGCCTCAGGGGCAATCCTGGCTCCACTGATTACTAAGTTTTTGACCTTGGGCAAATCTAATAACTCTCTGAGCCTTGGCTGCCTAATGTGTAAAATAGACCAGGAACAGCTGCTATGAGATATGGGTGTAATAATTTCCTGACAACTGGGAAGCTCCCAGTTCACTGATTTAACAAATATCTGTTGAGCATCTACTGTGTCCCTGCTGCTGTTCTCACAACTGAAGATGTGGCAGTAAGCAAATCAGACAAAGGCCCTGCCCTCATGGAGCTCACAGCCTCACTGGTTGGTGTCTTCACTCATCGAACTTCACACAGGTGCTGAAAGAGTTAAGCAATGAAGTAAAGTGAACAGCTTTGTGATCCTGAGAGAGGATGCACCATTAAACCCAATGCGGAAATGCCTCCAGGAGGTGGGGATATTCTTGGTAATGAAGACAGGCCTGTCACCCTCTCATTAATTATCCCATCCCTCTCCTCCTGGCTCCTGGGAGAGTGGGAGTAATTGCAGGGCGTTCAAGGACCTGCCTCAAAGGATGCTAAGAGATCCTGGAATGAGGGGGACCAGGCCAAGCAGTGCTAGAGTCATGCTCTCTTGGGCTGTGGGTGTCTTGTGGGGCTTCTCCTACCACTGAGATCTGGACTTTGGACACCCTTACCAAATGGGGCCACCAGCAGTCAATATGATATCCCCTAGAAGTAACAAGAAAACTCTGCTCCTGGGCAGCTCAGGAGTGTAAAGAAATGGCTGAGAGCCAGGATTCCTGGGTTCAAGCGTCAGCAATTCCACTAATAGGCTGTGACCTTGAGAAATGACTTCCTTCTCCAGATCTCTTCCTTCACCTGTAAAATGAGGATAACGTCACTGTCTGTCATTGATCCACTCAAGTTGCCTGGCTCTCTGCTACAGGTTGGACATTCAGAGATGAGCGAGGCAGGCGTGCTTGTTGCCCTGGTGGAGTTCACTCTCCAGAAAGAGAAACTGACAGTGCCAAATAGAAGCGTCAACATTCAATGACAAGCTGTGACAAGTGCCACAAAGAGAAAGTTTTGGAACAATGGGCATGTGTTATAAAAGCCTCTACTCTAGTCTGGGAAGCCAGGGAAGGTGCCCCTAATAAAAGGGATATTTCAAGCCAAGACCTTGAAAACGAGTAGGAGGTAGGAGGCTGAAAAGTGGGGAAGATTGAGGAGGCAGCGAGAATTGCGAGTGCAAAGGTCCTCCCTGGGTAGGTGGAAACTGAGGCAGGCCCACTTACCTGAGCCTATGCCACAAGGTTCTCATGAACATTAGAGGAGAAAGTGAATGTGAAGGCACTGAGGACTCCATAAGGCAACTTATATAAGAGAGAGAGAGAGTCGGGATGCCTGCAAAGCTTACAAAACCCAGCCTTGTCAGTTCTGGAGCTGGAAACAGCATGGTACTGGCAAATGGTCCTTGGGAGATTCTTTGAGTGAGTTTGTTTGTGTTTTAATTGCTATGTGATGGCTTTCTGATGGGCTCTAATTGGGAGAAGTCTGACGTTTGTCTGGAGGAGAACTTCTGGGGCCCCAGGAGACAAGAGCAAGTTTTATTTGTTTTAAGTTCTGTTGTGTATTCAATCTTTTAACTGTTTTTGTAAAGATGCCAAATATCTAATCTGTTTGTTATCCAAACCCTTCATTTGGGCTTCACCAGGAAATTAGGTCACTGATTTTGTGCAGCAAAATAATGGCCAAAACACTGCAGGTTCAGGCCAAAACTTATACTGAAATCTCAAAGGTTGCAGTTACTGGATCAGTGAGAGGTTTTCAAAATCCCAAATGTGATTCATGAGATAAATTTTGTTCTTGTTCTAAATGTGCCTGTACCCAGGAAAAGGGAGAAAATAGATTCTTTTTCTACCCTTCTGTCTACACCGAATACCCCCTGTTCTAAGACCTGAGACAATAACCCTGGAATTACACAAGTTCAGCTGCACCTTTTTAAACAATTCTGTCATCATTTGTATGTTTAACTAAAACTCACAAGGCAGGAAATCATTTATAAAATACTGGACAAACCCTGCTCTGCTAAAGAAAAGTATTATAACAAGTGGTAGGTCTCACCAATAATCATGATAATATTAATAATAAAATATTAATAAAATGCCATAATTTTATTATTTTTAATATAATTATTATTTGTTGGTATTTGTTGGGCATTTACTGTGTGCCAGGTGTTGTACCAAGAGTTTCAAACACAGCATCCCATTTTATTCTCACGACAACGCTGTCAGCTAAAAGCCATTAATATCCTCATTTCAGAGGATGAGAATGAATGTTTAAAGAGGCTACGCCACTTGGCCAAGGTTAGCTAGCCTGTCTTGCTAGGGTTCTTGGAGGCAATTTGCTTATATCTATTGCCAGAATTCTTAAACTGGTTCATGGTCAGCCTTTTGAGTTCTATGAGTCTTCTGAAATTGCTTGCCAAATTTTGCATGCTAGCTGTGTGTTTCTTTAGGGAGAGGGTCCATAGCTTTCATCAGATTTTCAGAAGTGTCCACGGTCCGAAATAAAGTGAAGAACCCTGGTTCTGTGTTAACACAAGTCCGAAACGGAGTCCCGAAGACTTGTTTTGATAATTACGCCAAACCCTTCTCTTGTATAACTGAATCTAGTTCAGATTACTTTTTTTTTTTTTTTTAGCTCAGAGGATACAAGGTCCTGGTTTCAGGAGCTGTGTATTTCTGGCTGAGATGTAACTCAGAAAAGGTGTCCTAAGCTAAGAGATGTTCCAGTGAGGGCCTCCCGTTGTTATGGGTTGTGGAATGCCGGCCCTCAGTTACCATCAATGCATTTCATGAAACCCCCCTCTAAAAGGCACTATTGTAGTATTGGTTGTTATAATTTTGTAATTTAGCATTATTACTTTAAATTGGATCTCTCTACTGACAGCTTAGGTTGTAGGAGTTATGCTTAAAAACTTTAAATCTTATGTTTCCCCAATCCTGTTACCTAATTTTAGATTCTTCAGACATATTCTGTTACCATACTAAGTTGATACTTCCTAAAGTCTGACTCTACTAAGCATATTTCATTTTAAATAGAGTATATTTTAATTTTTGACTAGCTGCCATTTTTTTAAGGGTTACCAAGCATCTTGAATCATACAGAAAGTATTACAGAGTAGTAGCTTAAGGCTTGTGTTTCTGAAGTTTGTTTCCAGCCTCTCCTCTCAGGTCACCACAAACTCAAGCCAATGTGGCCATTTACTCGCCTATCACATGTCACACCGACTTCAGCAGTCAATTTGTCCATGTTGGTCAGAATTAGGTCCAAAGTAGCAATTTCCCAGGTTGCTTCCTCTCTTTTCTGAGAAGCATCATTGCCTGCCGGGCAAGTCAAGAACTTGTCAGATATTCAGGTTTTAGCTCGATGAGATATTTTATTAATCTAGACATTTTAGGTGACAGAAACCCAACTCAGGCTATGTTAGGCAAAAGAAAATTGATTGACTCTCAGAACTGAGAGGCGTCTAAGAGCAGCACAGCTGAGTGGAAGGGCCCGTGAGTGTCGTCACGTGGTTCTCCGTGTGTGTGTGTGTGTGTGTGGCCCCATGCTTTTCTGCCCAGGCTGGCTGCCTCCATGCAGCAGGATGGAAGGCCTGGCCAGCCCCCAGCCACCATCAGTACAGACAGGCAGCATGTCCCATTAGGCTCAGCAGAGAAGTTCCAGAGTGTCCGAGGACCTGTTGCCCACACCCAGGCCAGGGTTGGGAGACAGAGATGGACAAGCAGGTTAGACATCCAAGCTCCCTAATCCCCAACTTCTCATCTGTAAAGAGGGCTGAGGCTAGGCCCCATCTTACAAGGCTGCTGTAAAGATTAAATGAGCTAATGAATGCGTGGTAAAGACAGCCCAGGGCCTAGCACTGCTGGTTCTGCCAGTCTGAGCTCACAATAATCACCTGGTTATATGGAAATGGCCATTCCCATAATGCAATACACTCATAAGTGCTTGCTGCTGTCAATATTATCATCATTTTTTTTTTTTGAGATGAAGTCTTGCTCTGCCGCCCAGGATGGAGTGCAGTGGCGCGATCTCAGCTCACTGCAACCTCTGCCTCCCAGATTCAAGTGATTCTCCTGCCTCAGCCTCCTGAGTAGCTGGGATTACAGGCACTTGTCACCATGCCTAGCTAATTTTTGTATTTTTAGTAGATACGAGGATTCTCCATGTTGGCAAGGATGGCCTCAATCTCCTGACCTCATGATCCTCCCACCTCAGCCTCCCAAAGTACTTGGATTACTGGCGTGAGCAACTGCGCCTGGCCATCATCATTTTTAAGAATACTTAGTATAAGGTGCAGCATATGTACTTAATAAATGGCAGTTACTATTTTTTATATTTAAGCACTATTGTTATGAAGTGTGTGATATAAGGCCTGGCATCGATACTCTATAAATATTAGTTAAATAGTAACGATAGGAATAGTAAGAATACTTAGGGCCCGGCACGTACTAAGCACTCAATACACTTTAATGACTGTCCCAACTGTTATTATTCAGCACCTATTGTTTCTCGTGAATTATGTGGCACCTCAGAATTGCCATTCTCCTCTTCTCATCCTGCCCAATATCCTCCATGGTAACCAGCCTCATGGTAACTAAGCACTTTTCTCCCTCAAACCTCTTTATTAAGCTTCAAGCCCACTTCATCATATCAGCTCCAAGCAAGCCAGTCTTGCCCACTTCTCCCGAGGTGCCCTCGTCCCTGGGCACAAGCCCAACCTCCCAGGAGGGTGCGCTGGCAACCAAGCCAGGCTTCTGTTCAGTGACTCCACCTGCACAGCCAGCCTGCCATGTGCTGCAGCCCCCTCGCTCACCCCGTCCCCAGTTCCCTGCTCCCCTCAAGTCTCTCTTTTACTGCTCTCCCCTTACCCAAATTAGATCCTGGCCACAGATTATCTTTGTAGGTGGAAGAGAGGAGACAATAATGACAACAATAACCAGCACTTATATAGTCCCCGACATAGGCGGGCACTGTTCTAAGTGCTGTGCATGGATTAACGCATTCATCCTCAAAGCAAACCTATGAGGCAGATACTGTTGTCATCCCTGTTTCATAAATTGGGAAACCAAGGCACAGAGAGGCAAGTGACTTGCTCTAGACAATGCAGCTAGTCATCGATGTAGCCAGGATTGGAACCTCTTAAGAATATTACATGAAATAACGCATAGAGTGCCTGGTACCCGTCAAGATTTACTAACGCCTGAGATTATGATGGTCACGTTGTTACCGCAGGGCAGCTTCAACAGCAGTGCTCAGTCCTCTCTCCTGCCGAGTTTGGCACTTTCAGTAACAAAGGAGGAACAGAGTGCCTTGGTCTCCAGAAGCAGTTCACCTGCTGGGAGGAGAGGAGTGGGGAATTTTTTATGTTTATGTAAAATTCTCATAACATAAAATTAACTATTCTAAAGTGTGCAATTCAGTAGCTTTTAATGCATTCACAATGTGGTACAACCACCACCTCTATCTAGTTCTAAATCGTTTTCATCACTTCAAAAGGAGACTCCATACATGCCATTAAGCAGTCACTTCCCGTTCCCCTCTCCCCCAACCCCTGACAACCACCAATCTGTTTTCTGATTCTATGGATTTACCGATTTTGTATATCGCATACAGACAGAATCATACAATATATGTTCTGTTGTGACTGGCTTCTTACCCTGAGAATAATGCTTTCTAGGTTCATCCAGGTCATGGCAGTATCAGTAGGTCATTCCTTTTATGGCTGAACAATATTCCATTTTTGGATCTACCTCATTTGTTTATGTGGACGGGGATTTTTTTTTTAATTTTTATTTCCTAGGTAATGAGGGAACAGGTGGTGTTTGGTTACATGAGTAAGTTTTTTAGTGATGTTTTGTGAGATTTTGGTGTACTCATCACCAAAGCAGTATACAGTGCACTCAATTTGTAGTCTTTTATCCGTCACTCTTTTCCCATCCTTTCCCCCTGAGTCCCCAAAGTTCATCATGTCATTCTTATGCCTTTGCATCCTCATAGCTTAGCTCTCACTTATGAGTGAGAACATATGTTTGGTTTTCCATTCCTGAGTTACTTCACTTAGAATAATAGTCTCCAATCTCATCCAGGTTGCTGCAAATGCCATTATTTTGTTCCTTTTATGGCTGAGCAGTATTCCATCATATATACATGTACACACACATACCACAGTTTCTTTATCCACTCATTGATTGATGGCCATTTGGGTTGGTTTATGTGCATGGAGATTTTAAAGGAGCACTTCCAAGGTTCCTCCCAGTCTATTGCCACAAAGATAGTGCTGCAGTCATAAAGGCAGAGGCCTGAGAAACCTCATCCTGCTATGATGAAAAGAAATCCAGAGAGGAAACCTGCTGTAAGAGAATGACCCTAGCTAGGGTCAAGGCCAAAAACTCAAATGCCCACATCAAGGAGTGGGAAGGGCTGGGAGTCAGAAACTAGCGAGGGTCACTGGTGACCTGCAGTATTTAAAAACCTTCAGACTCAGACTGTTTAAAATCACAGTGCTCACCAAACAGAACCTTCCAATGGACCGCTTTCAGCCACTGTGCTTGCAACCTCTAAAATGCCAATGTTCTAGAAGACCGTGATACCAGCTCCAGCTTTGGCGTTAAAAATCAAAAAGCACCGGCCAGCCACGGTGGGTCACACCTATAATCCCAGCACTTTGGGAGGCTGAGGCGGGCAGATCCCCTGAGGTTGGGAATTCGAGACCAGTCTGACCAACATGGAGAAACCCCGTCTCTATTAAAAATACAAAATTAGCTGGGTGTGGTGGCGCATGTCTGTAATCCTAACTATTCGGTAGTTGGAGGCAGAAGAATTGCTTGAACTCAGGAGGCGGAGGTTGCAGTGAGCCAAGATCACACTGAGCGGAGATCGTGCCATTGCACTCCAGCCTGGGTAATAAGAGTGAAACTTCATCTCAAAAAAAAAAGAAAGAAAAACAGAAAGCATTGGCCTCCCCAATATTACATCAGCCCCAAATGTTACAGGTGTAGTGTGTGCTACAACCAGTCAGAGAGATAAGACTGACTGCTGACTCCGCTAAGGATTAAAAATGGCCTTAATACCTGGCTGAGAGGTAGTTTTAGAGATTCACATCTCTATCTCTGAGTCAGCTGGTACAGAAATAGCTAATCCTTCGCTTCCGTAACCTTCATAGTAGGTTTTAACTGCAGAGCCTGGAAGTGTGGGTGACAATCTCAGACGACAGGAGAATGTGACTCATGGAACCAAGGGTTGAACAAGCAGAAAATGTTGTACTCTTACAAAAAGTTAGAGTTCTGTCTTGTAAAATTGGTTTCTTTGACACGTAACATTCCAAGTTAGAGTGTTATCTGGTATTTAGCCCTGTGGTTCTCAAATTAGAAGTCATAAAATCACCTGGGGAGCTTGTTAAATCACAGATTCCCAGGACCCACCTCCAGGAGTTGGCATCAGTGGCTTCTGCAGGGGGCCCAGGAATCTGAATTTCACAAGGCCGCAAGACAAGTGGTCCACAGGCCACAGTTTGACACACCCCAATATAACGAATATGCTTGTAGACTCAGTCTGGAGTGTTCTCTGTCTTCTCAGAGTCCAGATTGTACTGCTTGTTCAAATCTCTGAGCCCAGCTTAGAGAAGCCAACTGCCTAGGGTAGAATGCCATGTTTCTTTTGTTTATTTATTCACGCAGTGAGTATTTATTTATTGAGAATCTGGAGTCCCTGCAGATATATCTGTAGGTAAGACAGACATGAATCCCTCTCCTCATAGAATTTACATTCTTATCAGGATAAATGGATAGGGGCAAATAATTATCTTCTCTGTACAGTAAAACCTGTTAAGATAGAAACAGAATCTCTAGGGATTTGAGGGGCTAAACATCCCTTAGTATAAGTGCTGTGTGCTGAGTCTCCTTCCTGATATCCTGGCTGAGCATTTATATGCTCGATGTGTACTTAAACACTGCTAGGAACAAGGGGCTCACTGTCAGTTGAATACGGCTATTCAGTTCTTAGGTGTTAAATGTTCCTTCCCTGAACCTTCTGCCCCTTAGTCCTAGTTCTACTTTATAAGACTTGCAAAACAAACGAATGCCTCCTCCTACAGAGAGTCATTAAAATCTTCAAAACCAGTTTTTACCATTCTGTTCGGTCTCTTCTTCAGGGTAAAGACCCAGCCTTAGGACTGCATTTGAGTCCCCTCCTAAGACGGTCCCATCCTCCGGTGGGTGCATTTACCTAGTATCTTTTTGAAAAAAGAAAAAAACAAAGGTACAGCCTAATGAGTCATTCACATATATTTCTTGATTAAACACACATGGGCCAGGCACTGTTTTTGGCTCTGGGGATAAAATCCGTGGAAGAGAATAACCATCTTCTTTACCATGATGTTGTCTTTCTGCTAGTGTCACATTATTGAGCTATTGGCCAAGGGAATAAGCTCAGAAGACCGTAATTCCACAGTGGTCTTCATGAACAAATCATCTTCTCTTACATTCTTTATCTAAGTTTATTACTAGCTACCAACTAACTTTCTTTTAGCCTTTTATTTACATGTATACTACTACGAACTCCCAAATTCTGATTTTTTTCATTTCTAATTTTTTTTGTTTGATTTTCCCCTCCTCGATTCTTATGTAAATATGTTTTCCTGTATGCAGAGTGCTAAAGCTAATGAGCATTTTTGGCTCAGTTTTATTTCAGAAGGATATGCCAACGTCATGGAGTTAGAAGGCAAGAGAGACCCTCTAGTCTGACCCCCTCACTTGACACAGTATGTCCCCCCATGAGGACTTCTGCCCTCTTGATCTTTCCTATGCCTCTTTAACTTAAGCTCATGACCTCCTCAGACCTCTGTGTCCATCTCATCCATTTCCTACAGTGACCTGTAACATGTGTTTCCTGCCAGAGTCACAGTCATAAACAATTCCTGGTAGATTCAGGAGCAACTCAGAGAGGAACTGGAAATGCTCTCTCTAATAACTCCCTAAAGTAAGGATCCCCGCACACAGCTTGATAGTGGACACACCCTGTGATTGCTGGATCAAGCCACAGACTCAGAGTCCCTCTACTGGGCTCTGAGAACCATTGCATTTTACTTTAGAAGGAATTAAACTCAGTTGAATAATTAGGAACACCCAAGAATGTCAGCAGACAAAACTCAAAGATTCCCATTCCAAAAAGACAAAACTGCCCGTAGAATTAGAATCTTATGAAAATAACCTTCAAGACCATCCAAATCCCACCTTACTGTTCTTCAGATGAGGAAACTGGGACCCAGAGAGAGGATGTGTTAGGGGCTGAGCAAAAACAAAAAACACAAGCCTCCTCACGTCAGGTCTCTCTTCTCTTTTTCACTTGAATTATTGACCTTTCACCACCATCTCATCCCTTAACCAGTATTCCAGTCCTGGGGGTTCCAGGCAACAAAGCATAATAGAAAGTATATCCTAGAAACAAAGTCAGACAAACAAATGCCATCTGGATGCTCAGGAATCCAGCCATTGCTGGCTCCTTTCCTTTTAGGGCTGGTTACAAGGGGAATGGCTCCAGAGGGATAATATGTTCCTATTTTTCCTTCTAATCCAGGACACCTGTCCCTTCTTTGGGGAATGTGTCGTATTTGGGGCTGCTTCTCAACATGTGACCAGCCACCTGTTGCTCATGCCTTTCCAAATTGGCCTTTTGGGTTTGGGGTTGGCCAACTGGACTCCCACCCCCAATAAAACGTGGGCATTAGCAGTATAGTAAATTTGAAGAGTCTGGAGTCTCTGAGGAATTAGCAGGTCAAGGCAATGCTCTCAAGCGGAATATACACCATGACACCTCCTCCCCCTCAAATGTGACAGCTCTGGTAGACTGTCATAAGTCTTCAAGAGAAAAGAAGGCTGGAGTTCACCACGCTTTGTCATTCTTTTTTATCCACACTGTCATTTATTCATTCAACAAATATTTATTGACCACCTGCTATGTGTCACTCACTACCAATCATCCAGTCATCTTTTCACCCCACAAACATGTACGGATCTCTGCTAAGAAAAAAATCCCGTGCTGGGGACTGTGGGAGATGTAGCAATGAATAAAGCCCAGTCCCTGCCCAGAAGAAGCTGTTGATTTAGTGGGAATGAAAGATCTATAAGCTACTGTGCTTTAAGGCTGTTTGTGTGGAAAGAGAGACAAAGAACTATGGATCACAGAGGAGCGAGAAGTCACCCCCAACTGGCAGGTAAGAAAGTTTGCAAGAGGATGTCATGTAAGCCCTAGACCTTGAGGAATGGGTAGGATTTAGACACACAGCAAAAGGATAGGAGCGGTCGCAAAGATCTGAGAGGTTCCAGGAGGGAGCTGGAAAAGCCAAAAGGAGCCCTTCTGGCAGATGTGTAAGTGGCATACGCTGACCACGGAGTAAATCAAGGTGAGGCCTGGGGAGAGACTCAGAATGCTGGCGGGTTTGAAAGGTCTGAGCCTTCTTTATTTTCCTGACCCCTAGGTTCCGAGGTTTGGCACCCCATCTGCAAACAGGCAGCCCGGGCAGAGAAGAAGTTAAAGGTAAGCGAGCTAGTAGATCCCAGACCAGCACTCCTGCTTCACTACTTTCTGCCGCAGGTTAAGAGAGCTGTGCTTTGGGACAGGGTCAGCATTCCTTAGTGTGCACGCTCCCAAATGTGTGCCTATATCCTTGGATTTTCTTAATGGTAACACCTGCCCCATGGGGTTTTTGAAGGGGTTAAGGCACTGGATGTGACAGCACTCTGAAACTGTAAAGCACTGTATTCATGTGAGTTTTGTGTTTCTAGGGTAAGGCTGTAACTCTATCATTGCTGACCAAGAGGGCGGCCTCCCTGAGGAGCTCCCGCCATGGTTTTTCCCAGCCTGAGGTCATTTGTTAATAGTAATAAGTAATAATGTCACAGTAGTTGACAGTTTACAAAGCTTCTTCACAGCCACTGTCTGATTTTATTTCTTTAACCCCGTGAGGCAGATGGGCAAGAATTTTATCTTTGCCTTGCCTGTGAGAAAGCCAGGTCTAAAGAGGTGATGATTTGCCTGCAGTGGCATGGCCAGGCAGAAGCACAGTCGACATCCTCAGGTACAGGCTGGGCCAGCTGAGGACCTGTGTCCCTCTGAATTACTGTGCTCTGACAAATGTCAGGGAGGCTTGTGAACCCGGGTTCCTGCAGAGAGGGGTTGATCCTGCCCGGCTGCAGGGGGGATCCAGCTTCTGGGTCCTTGAAGCTGTGAGTGGACACCTGGGGCGTGTATTGGGGTGTGGAGAATGGGGCCTTTACATCCTGGTCCCCTGATACTAAGTTGAGCCCTTGGGACTCTATTATGTTACCTGCTAGAACTAGAAAAGCAAGAGCACAACTTCTGACCAGCTAACTAAACATGTCTTCTTTGCTATCTCATCCACTTAATGAAAGTTTTCTGTAAAGCCGGTTGGTTGATGTATAACTATTTTTTGAGCCCTGAATTTCTTTTCCTGTTTCTTCCAAGACCTCTTCGATTTAAGGCATAAGACCTACTTGTCCCTTTCTTCATTTTCCTCCTTTTGGGCGGCATTTCCCAAACTTCAGTCATCCTCTACGACCCCGATGCCTGTTGCCATATCTGTGCACCACCTGTTTCATTATATACTTAATATTTTCCTTTAAATCAAGTCACTACTTTTTATTAACTAAACGTATTTTAAAATAAAAATTTATATCGCCATGTGGAAACCAGTAATACTTGCTATAAGTAGAAGGTAATGATAAAATAAATTCAATGATAATGAAATAATTCTTAAGAATAAATCTTTTAAATTCTAGCTAGACAATGTTGCCTGCACACTCTTTGTTTAAAAAGGGGAATTGGGCTGGGCATGGTGGCTCACGCCTGTAATCTCAACACTTTGGGAGGCCAAGGCGGGCAGATCACTTGAGGTCAGGAGTTCGAGACTAGCCTGGCCAACATGGCAAGACCCCATCTCTACTAAAAACACAAAAATTAGCTGGGCATGGTGGCCCATGCCTGTAATCCCAGCTACTCAGGAGGCTGAAGCAGGCGAATCACTTGAAACCGAGAGGTGGAGGTCTCAGTGAGCCGAGATTGTGCCACTGCACTCCAGCCTGGGAGACACAGCGAGACTCTGACTCAAAAATAAGATAAAAAATAAAATGAAATAGGAAATCAGCAATTGTTGAGAGAGTTGTTGAAATATGAGACTGCCTCCTTGATCTAATCAAAGGGATTGAAAGATTTTACTCTCTAGCTCTATGATTCAGTATTATCAAATGTTCCACCTAAATTCTTCTTCCCACAACCACTGCTAGTTCACAATCCACAGTTTAGGAAACTTTATAGCTCCACTTAGAATGATTTAAATTGTAAAATGAGAAAACTGGGAGAGAATCAAGTGATCCTGAAGCTCAGCATCTTCATTTTACAGGTCAGGAATCCAAATGCCTAAGACCACATACTTCACCCGTGGGTCCTTGATTCCCAATCCCTTTACATCATGCAGGCACCCTCCAGTGTGTTAAGACTGACATCATGCTGCTCTGCTAAGGAAGCTATTAATCCATCATGGCTATTGTTCAGAGACAGCTTTTTTTTAAGTTTATCACTTAAGTTGATGTCAATTCGCAATTAATACACTGTAAAGAGTCAGCATGTTGTACAATGACATGAAGTTTAACCCGCTTTCACATCTTGAATAAACAAACTCCCAAGGAATGAATACTAACCAATTTTATTTTTTTAAGTAAATACATTGACTGGGATAACTCAAAATGAAAAGTTTTATGAGTAATTTCCTATTTAGAGTAATTTCCTATTTAGAGTAATTTCCTATTTCGATGTATTTGCTAGCTGCAAATATATAGAAAATAAATCCACATCCCGCCCCAACAGCCTGAAGTCCTTGCATTTTAGGTCTCATTCACACTCAGACCTTGACTTAAAAGGCAGAGAATGAGGAGAAAGTACAGAAGTAACCAGAGAGTACTTTAATGGTATTGCTAATGTTGCATTCTTAACCCCCTGTCTCACCTTCCCACCAAGCCGGGGTTGCAGCTTCTCACCTCTTCTGTCCTCATCTCTCCTGCAGCATAGACGGACGTCTGAAACCTCCATCTCACCACCTGGATCCAGCATTGGGTCACCCAACCGAGTCATCTGCGTATGTATCCCTTTTCTACCACCAAAGGGCCTTTCTTATTCCTGACCTGGTATCTAAAGAGGAGTCGCCAAGGATGAGGGAGCTGTCGGGTTTTCATCCAACTGACATTTGGTGCATGCTCTTCATGTGCTAGGCTCTGTACCAGGTCTTGAGGATTCAGTGCAGTACAGGGAGGACATAGATACTGCCATTATGAAGCACACAGTCTAGTAAACCCAGAGTTTCAGAGATCATGGAGAGTTCCATGGCACACGAGAAAGAAAGTGCAATGACAACAAGAGCCCTTGATGAGTTCTAAATCCAGTGCCAGGCACCTCCTTTCCCACTACTTAACTGAGACAAGCAAGAAAAAACTGAGGGTCAAAGTGGTATTCTGAATAGGTACTGGGTGGATTATCGATGTGGAGATAGTGGTGTGTGATAAAGAGGCAGCAAGGAGAAGTAAGTCATACACATGTGGAAACATGGTTGTAAATAATTTGCAAATGTAAAGAAGAGCTTTCTAATCATGTGGGGAGCCGAGGGATGGAGTAGACCCACCTTCACATGTCTGAGCTCCCACCTCCACAAGCATTCAAACAGAGAGACTCATCATTTGCCAGGGGTGTAGAAGAAAAGACAGAAGTTGAGTTAGATGGTCTCAGAGGCCCCTTGTATATTTCATTAATTCATTTATTCATTCATTCAACAAACATGTGCCAAGCATTTGCTCTGCTAAGCACAGTGCTATGCTCTAGAGAAATGGTAATGAACTACACAGACTTGATGTCTGTCCTCATGACGTTGAACACATAATGCCATGAATCATCAATTGCAGTTATAAATTCCAGAAAGGAAAAGCACAGGATCCTCTGATGATGCTACAGATAAACAGAGGGATCTGACAATCTAAGACTAGTTGGGAGAGGGCATCCTAAGGAAGAAACATTAAACTCAAAGCAGAGGGATAAACAGAAATAAGCTAAAGGAGGTGGGGAACGCAGAGCCAGGGAGAACTGAAATGAGCAACAAACCTCAATCTGATTGATTCTGGACTATTCCAGCCTTCCACAAACCAAAGGAGGCAAGATGACCAGAAATGTGGGGAAAATGGTCTATAACAAGAAACCCTCTCCTAACAAGAAGCTCTAGATACAGTCACCAAGCCAGCCGCTCCTGGCCCTGACCACCATTGCTAGATCATTACTTCAAATCCACATCAAGGCTCCTCTTTGATCCCTGGATAATGCCCATTGACGGGACTATGGGCACCTTTCCTTTCTTCTCTGATTAAATGGAAAAAAAAAAACACTTAAGAGTTATCACTGACTGAAATTTCAACATGGGTCAATACCATGTGGCTGTCAAAAAAGACAAGCTGCTTTGATCACAGGCTGTACTCATTGAAGATTCCTGTCTAAAGCAAGAGAGGTGATAGTCTCCCTGGCACTGTGAATGGGACCAGACCATGGCAGGATTAATGGGCTTAGTTTCCAGGCGTGCACAGTGAGAATGTTATTGACAAATGTGAGCCTATTTCCAGAAGAGAGTCACTAGGACAGGAGACCTCAGGAAGCTGCTGCACTGTAATACTGTTCACCACGAGCCAGTCTCCCAGTGCTACTGAGGAGCCTTGTTAATCTTTGTGAAATAAGTTAAGCCCTGATGATGTTCACCTTGGAGTCCTAGAGAAAGTTTCTCAGAATTGCCCCCATGAGAAGCAACTCCATTACAGAATGGAATTTATGATGGCAGCTAGGAACACCTGTGCTTGTGCCTTCCAACCAGGGGCTTACACACTGAGATCAGTTGTCCCTCACACCCTAGCACAGGCATGTGTCTCCCCGTCCAGCCTCTCCTGCTCTCACCATTTATGGTGCCTCGTGCTCAGCTGCTCTGGGGAATGACTGAACATGTCATGGAAGCCATGTTTTCAGTCAGCCCATCCCAAGCATGGCTTCCAAATTTGGAAAAAAAAAAAAAAAATCATTCACCTGATTCGGAGAGATGCAATAACAGGCATAAAGATGGATCTTAATTTGGTTTTCCTAGATACTTGAGATTTTATATTCAAATAGAATTATCAGTGAACCTGAAATGAGCAGGTTCTTTCAAACTTCCAAACTTTACTCCGTCTCCACTGACTTCTAGAATCATCTTCAGGTGGTTTGGCTTTGACCCATATGTTTCCTTCCTTCCTTCCTTCCTTCCTTCCTTCCTTCCTTCCTTCCTTCCTTCCTTCCTTCCTTCCTGGTTAATTATATTAGGATGCCTCTGATCAATTGGTATGCCTCCAGACCTGAGGCTTATTTATAGCCCTGTAAACAAAGTGGCTATAGGAAGAAATATAAAATTAGTATTTTTGAGGTTTGGGGTAAAGTGCCAAGATGAATAGTTATGGGTGGAGATGAGTTTGGAAGATGCCAAGAGCTCTCAAGGTCAAGATCTAATACCCAGGACAAAAGGCAACAATTACTTCAGCCGGTGGACTCTCAGCTAATAAAGGCTCCCTTTACCCATACCCCCCCAGAATTGGTGCAGATGTGGGTATCTGTAGCAGGCAGGCTCTGGCAGAAATCAGGTGGCCTACCTCAAAGAGTTCAACTGAGGAGGGTTTCATGATGGAGGTGTGGGCAGGGTTAAATGGACCCACAGGAGATAGGGACTACAGTAGCATGACATTGTTACCACGCTGGACCTAAAGAGGCAAGGGAAGGGAACAGCATTATCAAAGCTGGCAAGAACCTGGGGAAGCCCAGCCTCCAGATAGAGTTGGGCCCAGCCCACAGCCAGACAGGAAGGTTGCCAAGGGAATAAGTGTGTCAGCCTCTCTCTCCATTCGCCCTCTAGTCTCTGCTGGTGCATCCCATTGGCTAAACCCAACTGAAAGACAGAGAGAAAAAGAAACTTGATGCAGCCCAGGTGGTGTTCAGGGCACAGATCCAGGCAAGGAAGGGTGAACACTGGGTCTAGGGGCAACGGAGAATAAGCAGCGTGAGAATAAGCAACACTGCCCTAATTGCAGTGCTGATGGGGCAGGGATAGAATAGTGGAAGGGCCTTGGTAGGTTTTTAAATAGCACAGTTTATAAGGTATTTATGAATGCCGCTCCCTGTAAAGTAGTCTTGGCCCTCAGACTGTACCTGGCTCCAATGGCATTGGGAGAACATTATCAGACTAATATAGTCTCTGGATTCTCTATCTAGCAGCCTCTGTCATAATTTACAGAACCTCAGGACCTTGCAAGACAGATCCTGGTTGATCATAGCAAACACCAGGTCACAGAGGGAACAGCCGGAGGACATGGTCATGGAAAGGACATGGCTTCAGAAGCCATGAGACATGGGCTGTCACATGCAAGGGGAAGCTATATGTCAATCTATGCAGCTCTAGAAGGCTGAACGCTGCCAAAGTCAAGCAGAAGGTAGAGGCTCATTTCAGTTCAATGGAAGGAGCAGCTTTCTGAGGGCGGACTTCTGGTGGTATAAGACAGTGAACTCCCTGTCCCAAGAAGACAGGAGAGGCTGCTGAAGAGGGCATGCTCTCTGTTTTGAAATTTGGGTTCTTGCAACTTATTAGCTATGTAGCCTTGGGCAAGTTAATTGATTTTTCTGTGCCTCTGGTTGCCTATTCAAAATGAGGATAATGTTAGTGCCTACTACTAGAGTTGTGAGCTGTATGGCTGAATTGAGTTAATCTATAAAGGGACTTGGTACAGAGCCTGGCTTATAATAAGTGCTCACCAAATGTTAGCTAGTGTTATACCATCCCGATTATTTTTGTCTTTACAATCTTCATCTTCTTCTTCAAGGATGCTGTGAATTGGGATGTCCTCACTCTGTGGGACTGGAAGGTAGTCAGCACCCAGGCTGTGTAGTTCAGGCTGAATTCAAACTTATTAGCTTAGTGGTGCAAATTTTATTACCTTTTGAGCCTCCGTTTCCTCAGCTGGAAAATAGAAATGATATTGACATTTACTTCACAGAGGAATTACAACATCTAGAGGAGATAATTCTTGCAAAGCACAGGGCCTCACAAACAATATGTGCTCAGTAAATGTTAGCCCTGTTGGAATGGATGGCCTCTAAGACCACCCTTATTCTAACATTCTGTTATTCTTCAATTGGATTCTAATCTTCTGTTTTTAGTGGAAACTGGAGACGCCCGTTCCTTCTGCATCTTGTTTTTGTTTCCTCGCTCCATCCCCTTTTCCCTCTTATCTTTCTATTCCTTTCCTGTCGGTTTCCCTCTTCCCTAGGCTAAAGTGGATAATGAGATCCTTAATTACAAAGACCTGGCGGCTCTCCCCAAGGTTAAGTCCATCTACGAGGTACAACGCCCCGACCTCATTTCCTATGAGCCTCATTCCAGATACACGTCCGACGAGATGCTGGAGAGATGTGGCTATGGAGAGGTATCGCATCTTGCCCTTCTCTTTGGGGCTGTTGTAGGAAAGGAAATTCCACCGGGGTCCCCAGCCCTCTCCATCACAGACTGTTTGTCCTCCACAATGCTGGCTCCCAGACTCTTCTAAACGGGGATTTAAGACCAGTATTTTTTAAATGAAGAGATTTCATCCCAAAATTTGGCTTTCTGGCTTCTGTTGAAAAATCAGAGCTGACAACATTAAACCTATATTTCCACCATCTGGAGATGGGTAGCAGCACCCCCTATAGACAGGACATGAGCTTCCCATTCTCCCCAGCTGCCCCACTCCCTGTTAATCCCAGCGTTGAAGCTGAGAGCCTATGACCATTTATTACTCAAGTTGTTGTATTTCTTGTCCTGTAGGAATTTTTCATGTACTCAGCCCAAGGCGCTCATCTCCTGCCAGGCTCAATGGCCATTTAGGTTTATAACCCCTGATTAGGCATGTTCTCTGGTTTTTGCACCTGGCCTTTAGTCCCAGTGTCTCTTCCCTTGAAGAGACACTTTTATGAAGCCTCAGTTAACAGATGGCTTTTGAAATAATTCAATGGTTGCTAAATAAGAGACAATGTTCTCTGGAGATGGCAGGGGGGTGGAGGGCAGAATTACTCTGGAGGTCCTGCCAGTCTATATCCTAGAGGATTTCTATCCTTATCCCAGGCCCCTTGAGTTAATTTGGGGCAGCAGAAGCCTGTCCTGGTGGGCAGGGACCCTGATTCTTGTCCCAGCTCCACCATAACTAGCCCTGTGACCTCAGGCAAGCCCCCTTCCTCTCTAAGGGATTTGGGTTCCATTTGGTTGAGGAGCCCAATGCTGAGATTCTCTGGTTTCTGGTGTTTAGATTCTCAAGTGTTTAGTAGAAACCACTTATCCTTCAGTTAGAGATGGCAAACCAGGTCCCACCACAAGTTGCAGCCAGCCCTCAGATTTGTTTTGTTTCACTCACAAAGTGCCTTTTGAGAATGAAAACTAGTTGTCAACATGTAAACACTGGGAGATTTCACATAAGAATCTGCATTTCTGACTTTCTTGGAAAATTAAGATGCCGTGTAAATGCTGGGCAGGCATTCCAGCCGCTGGAGCTGAGGAGCCGCTGCCCTCTTCAGTGGAGACATCCTGTCTCCAGCTGCTGCACCAGCCACCAGCTCAACTCCCTCATTGATGGCAGCAGCCTGGCCCCTGCTTAGCTGTATATTTGGGTACCCTGCACTGGGCATTGCCCTCATGAACTGCAGAGGGGTCACGAACCAGTAGAGAGACAGGGAAGTATGCTGACTATAGCCCAGAGCGTGCAGTAGAGAAGCCTGGTCCAAGTCAAGTCCCTGCCACTTCTTCCCTGAGCGGCCCTGAGCCTTCGCATTCCCTCTCTGGGCCTTGGTTTTTCCCTTCCTAAAAGGCGGGCATAATCTTGAGGTTTTCTGCCTCCTATCAGCAGTCTGACCCTCTGGAGTTCCCAGCGAGACTGTGATCTGGAGTGGGGTACCAAGGGGATGCTGCAGGCCCTCTTTGCCAAGATGTCTAACCATGCTCTGTCCTTTCTTTCGTGCTCCTCTCATTCCATCTGCTGGTTCCACAACTGCCTTTAAACTCTTCACTTCCAAGTCACTGGGAACATTATCTCCCTACTCCCAGGTAATTCTGATGATAGAGAATTAAGTTGATATAAAATTGTGCTCCTTTATGCTGACTTCACCCATCCCCAGCCACCCCCAAGTTGGATGAGCCCTTGCCCAAGGTGCTCCTCACAAGCAGGGGAGCACTGGAGAGACTCGGGTACATGTCGCAGAGGAAGTGGCAGTGCGTTAAAGATGGAAATATGTCCTTCCTGCCCAGAGATGGCCTCCCTCAGGCTCCTGGGATCGCTGGTCAGGATTCCAGGGATTGATCCATGGATTCCATTCAAGGGCCTGCAAGTGATAGGGGAAAGCCCTGGAAATTCCCTGCCGTCTTCCTCGGGCTGTGTGGGTAACTCAGGGAGAGGGGTCGCTGTATTCATGCCTCAACCCCTGGAATCCCAGATTCCATGTCCTGCCCTCCTGCCTGCTAGACCCTCGGGCCACAGGCAGACTTAACGGCCAGCCTTGCTCACAGCCCCGTTTCCTCCCCCAGGACATCTATGAGAACCTGGACCTCCGGCAGAGACGTGCCTCCAGCCCGGGGTACATAGACTCCCCCACCTACAACCGGCAGGGCATGTCCCCCACCTTCTCCCGCTCACCTCACCACTACTACCGCTCTGGTAAGGAAGTGGGAACCCCTGAAGGGAGAGGAAGAGGCGGGGAGACAAGGCAGTGACTTGGGGTCCCTGCTGCAGAGAGCACAAGGCTCCCCCAAGATCTCTGTCACAATGTAGCCCTCTAGAGATCTGTGGCCACCCAGGTGATCAGCTGGGCCTGAGTCCCTGAGATGGCAGAGGGATGGAGGAGGGTGTGGTACTGAGAAGCAGCAGGAAGGTGGGTGGTGAGCTTCCAGGAGAGGGGGCTGGCAGGTGGCCCTGTGGCCCTGTGGCCCTGGCTGGAAGAAGACTCCACCATCCACATGCCCAGCCCCATCCAGAGGGCAGAACCAAGAGACCCGAAATGTGGGTATGGACTGGCCTTCACCTGAGGGCCAATCCAGTCAGGCCATCCACACTCACCTGAGGTTGGGGGTGAAGCCAGCACTTGGATGGAGGAAAGGAGCAATTAAGGGAGGGTCTGGAACGTGGAGGTTCGGGGATGGTTAAAAGGGACAAACTAAGATGTCTTCCTGGAGCTGGGTGGAGTTGATCTTTACACCTCACAAAACCTGACTTTGGGATCAAGCCAGGAAGCAAGGTCAAGCTTGTTTCTGCCGACGTGGTGCATGAGAGCACATGCTGCTTCCACCCCGGAGCCTGAGCACGCTGGGACACCCCAGCCCATCCCCATCCCTGCTGTCATCACCTCACCGCTTCGTTAACTGCCACTGCGTTAATGCCTGTTTTCTCTGTGCCTCTGTTTTCTCTGGGGACCACTGCCTGCGTGCTCCAGGGCCCGAGAGTGGCCGGAGCTCTCCATACCATAGCCAATTAGATGTGAGGTCCTCCACTCCAACCTCTTACCAGGCTCCCAAGCACTTTCACATCCCAGGTAGGCACTGCCAGCCCGGATTCCTGGGATGGATGCATGCTCCATGGGGTGACAGGTGCCTGAGTCACCCACTCCATGCCACACAGGCACCAAAAAGCTGGTTCCTGAGGGACCCCCCCTAACCAACCACCTGCACCAACCCTGTCCTCCAGCCCCAACACACCCACGGGCTTCAGTTCATCCACTTGACAGAACCAATCTCCATTAGGACCTCAAAGAACCAGTCCAGGGGAGAAAAGACGCAGGGTGCTGAAGTGAGATGCCTTGAATGTCTGAGGGCTGTGAGGGGCTCAGAAGGAGCACACAGCAGTGAAGGCCACAGGCTTTAGCTTCAAAGCTCTTGGGATGGAATCTGACGCAGCTGCTTATAAGTTCATGACTGTGGGCCAGTTACTTGGCTTCCCAAGCTTCTGTTATTCCTTCTGTACAGTCAAGCACTGTTCTGTGCCCAGAGGTTTCAGCTGTGCTCAACCCAGCAGATCCTGCCTTCGTGGTATTTGGTATTTATGTACTAATGTAGGGAGAGAGATAATAAATGAGTAAACAAATACACAGAGGATAATTTCGGGTAATGATAGGTGCCACAAACATAAATGAAACAGGTCATCCTGAGAGATGACAGGTCTGAGAGAGACCAGGCTAGATGGGGCAGTCAGGAGCAGCTTCTTGGAGGAGGTAACATTAAAGCTGAAAGATGAGAAGGGGCCAGTTGTGAAGAAGCCAAGGAAAGACATCCCAGGCAGAGGGAACAGCACTGTAATGTCATGTGACTGCAGGTCGCGATAGGAACTGAGAGGAAGACAGGGGCTAGACGACCGAGTAGGTGTGGTTTGGACAAGGCTCCCTCTGAGTCACAGCAGAGCCAGTCCTGGACCCCAGTCTCGTGACACCAGGCTCAGTTTTTCACTCCTCACTCACCCCTCAAGAGCTCATGCTGCTGTTTCATCTACACCTTCCTCAGCTGCCCTAGACGGGTCCCATCCTGTCTGTCTTTCAGGGAGGGGGAGGGGGGCAAGCTGAAATTCGGCTGCAGCATCCTGGGGATTTTCACATGGAATGAGGTGTGGCCACTGGTGGAGGCAGTGGACACCTTGCTGCATGGGGTTCTGCTGGGCACACACACCCCTGTGACTGCATGCTCGCCCTTCAAGCCCCAGGTCCCTTCCTCAGCACCATTTGGATCCATCCGTTCCTCTCCCCGCACCTTACTTGGAACCTGTTGAGACGAGGTTGGAAGTTCAACTTGGAAGAGGAAGTCACCAGGGGAAAGATAGTGGCCCCTTGGAAAAAGTTGTTGCCCATCTCTCTCTTCCGAGACCAACTGACCAAGTACTGTCTCCCTTTCTCCTGTCTCTCTCCCTCTCCCCCTCCCCACTATCCTTTCCCGGTCTGTCTGGCAGCTGGAGACAGTAACATCTACCGGAAACCCCCAATCTACAAACGGCATGGTATGATCAGAAGCAGATAGGGCTTGGCCACACAAGGAGAGGGGGGAGGGTAACCATCTATGCAGATGGCCCTGCACGGGCCGCCAGGAGCCACAAAACACAGGGCTGCATCTTGGTCTTTCTTGTTGACTACCCCATTACACAGGGTGACATTGAGGAGGAGTTTGGTGTCATTTCAAAAGAACAAAGGCCTCATGTCCCCTCCATTCTTTCCCACCACCTTTTCAATCTCTCCCTTACCTGCTGTCTGGCATCCTAAGTTCCATGATTGGTAAAATCTTTGTAAAATGCACATACCCGGGAGAGTCAACAAGGTGTTAACACTCAAAATATTCATTAGAATAACACGGGATGCATACAGATTCCTGGGCCCCACCCCAGACTTACTGAATTCGAATTTTGTCTATGTAACAGTTTCTCCAAGTGATTCTGATGCTCAGCCCAGCTTGGGAACCCCTGCTCTAAGCAGTTCTCAGTCACAGTCTCCTGAGAGTGGATGGAGACTTGCAGAGGAGATGTAGATGAGTAAGGAGCAGAGGGTCACTTCCTTCTTTCATTCATTCATTGATTTAGTGTTTCTCAAAAAATGGTCTATGGACCATCTGCACCTGAGAGACATTTAAAAGGTGGATTTCCTGGCCCCTTCCTTGCCCCAGACTCCCTTAATTATAAATATGGAGAGTGTGGACTAAGAATCTGCACTGTAACTGGCTTTGTCCATGATTCCTACCTGCACTTAGTGTGAGAACCACCAAGTCATTCATCACTAACACCACTTGTTCATTTTTGTGCAAAGCACTTACTAAGCCTTGATTGAACAAGCACATCCCTTCCATTGAAGCTGCAGAGGAGCAGCTGCCACCCTGTGCACCCTCACTTGCTTAAGGGTCTAGCTGGATAACCAAGGGAAGCCCAGAATCGGTGGAGCTTGGAGAT
This sequence comes from Cebus imitator, assembly GCF_001604975.1. Lineage (NCBI taxonomy): Eukaryota > Metazoa > Chordata > Mammalia > Primates > Cebidae > Cebus > Cebus imitator. The sequence continues at coordinate 6,264,291 of NW_016107386.1, read as the reverse complement.
GAGTGAAGCAGTCCTGCACCAGGCTCTGAACTAATTCGCTGGTGGAGGGGGCAGTACAAGTTTAAATAGTGACTCTGGGTGCCTAAGATTCTACAGTTTAGACAGACAACCTTGGTTCCAGAGGGGGCTGAGCAGGGAGTCCAAGGTGAGTCTGTGAGCATGTGCACATATACACCAGCCCGTGAAGGACACACCATGTCCCCTGAGCAGCCATAGAAAGGCACAAACCCGACAAAAGTAGTTTGGCTTTCTACCTAGAAAAGGCCCCCAGATCGCAAGCTTCTCAAGACTTCCTGGGATTTTCCAGGTGGGCTCTGGGGGTGGCACGAAGGCAGATTCAAGAGGAGTTTGGGGTGGAGGTGGGTTGGCCTTGGAAAAGAGGGCAGAGGAAAAGACTAAATGCAATCAGCCAGGAGGCACTTCCCAGGACCCAAGTCAAAGAGAAAATTTGGAAGCTTTGGAAGCAAGTGCTGTTGTGGGGGCTGCATAGCCTGGGGCTAGCTGAAGCTGATCCCACCCCCCACTGCCACTCTGGCTCCACAGAGCATAGAGCTTGTCCCTAAAGCGTCCCGTAGCTGACTGTGGGAAATGGTCATGCAGCCACACACATTTCCCCAGTCCCTCTCTCTCTGCCCTACCAGCCTGTCACCCACGTTTGGGCCACAAGAAGTCACTGCTCTGTAAGTAGTTGTGACCACAGTGGGTCTTGCTGGTCACCCCTGTCCTGGGCTTACTTCAGGTGGAAGCTTAAAGCTGGACGGCACCTGAGCCAGCAGACCAATTCTGACAGTTGCAGATGAGGAAAGTGAGGCAGAGATGTTAGGACCTGCCCAGTGTTACAACTGAGAAAAGTGGCAGAGCTGGGACCAGAACCCGGCTTTGCAGAATCCCTGTCTAGCACTCCCTCCTTCAGGCCATATAGTCCCTGAACAGAATGTATCATCTCAGGTCGTGAGAAATTATGGAGTTCAAATTCATAACAAGGCAGGCTTCTAAAGGGCTAGGAAGGTAAGGGCTGGGGCTCACCTGGGGCCTGTTGAGTCTTATTTGAGGGGCCACACCCTTAAAGGTCACTCTGGAACAGACCTGGGAATCCATGGAATGTGCTGGAGAGATCCCTGGGCTCGGGTCTCATCCAGTTCTGGTGCTCATGTGCTGTGTGGTCATCAGCAAGCCCCTTCCCCTCTCTGTGCTCCGATTACTAAATACAAAATGAGGGTTTGGCCCCAGTGCTTTTCCAGCTCCGATGTTCCATGTCCCATCCTAACAGAGAGCCCTCACCTTGAAGTGGCCTCACTCCCCTGGTCTGGAGCCTGGTATAGATAGGAAAAGGGTACACAGTCCCAGCCAGGACATTCTGCCTTCCTGAAGTACTCTCCTTGGGTCCTTTGCAGGTGATTTGTCTACAGCAACCAAGAGCAAAACAAGTGAAGACATCAGCCAGGCCTCCAAGTACAGTCCCGCCTACTCGCCAGACCCCTACTATGCTTCGGAGTCTGAGTACTGGACCTACCATGGGTCCCCCAAAGGTAGCACCCCCATAGGAGCCTGGGGCCAGGACCCTATCACCTATGCCAAGGACACAGGTGTTCAGAACAGTTGCCCACTCCTTTATACAATCATTCTGAATCAGAGTGCTTAGAGGGTTTGTAACTGAGGGTGTTTATTCATTCAACAAATATGTATTAAACGCTGGCCATGGACCCTCGCAATACACTGGGGAGCAAAGCAGACCAGGTCCCTGCCCTTGTGGAGAAGACATGGGTCCCAGCCATGAGACGAAGGTGATGCACAGAAGGTAGGAGAGCTGATGGCAGGAGGCTGCTGTCCAGCCTGAAGATGACAAAAGCTTCTCGGATGCAGCCACTCAGCTGCCAGTGGGAGGGTGGCAAGGATGTAACACAGCAGAGAGTGTCGAAATACCTCTGCAAACGCCCAAGATGTGAGGGAGGTTTCCACCAGAGGAAAGGAAACACTGTCCACTTAAACCTTGAACTCAGAGAGGAAGAGAAGCAGTAGAGGTGAGGGAGGAGGTCACCTGGGGTTTTGTGGACTGGGGTAAGGATTTTGGTTTTATCCTAAGCAGTGAGTGACATGATCATATTTGTGCTTTTGAGAGACCACTTTGGCTGTAGGGTAAAAAATGGTTTGGAGGATGGAGAAAGAGAGGATGTGGGGAGATGCAAGGCTCCTGTAGGTACCCTGGTAAGGGATCTTAGTGGTCCTCAGATTCCACCTTACCCAATCAGACAACCCAAGCTGTTCCTCTCAAGTATGGGGGGATAGTTTCATCAAGATCCACTCTGATTCACCGTCTTTACTAATTGAATGTCCGTTCTGAGCAAAGCTTCATGGAAGCTCAGAGATGACTCTTTGGGGCTGGGTACAGAGGCTCATGCCTATAATCCCAGCACTTTGGGAGACCAAGGTGGGAAGATCACTTGAGCCTGGGAAATTGAGACCAGCCTAGGTAACATAGCTAGCCTTTGTCTCTACAAAAAAAAAAAGTTTTTAATTCTTTGGGCATAATGGTGTACTCCTGTAGTCCCAGGAACATGGGAGGAAGAGGCAGGAGGATCCCTTGAGCCCAGGGGCTTGAGGCTACAATAAGCCATGATCACACCACTGCACTCTAGCCTGGGTGACAGAGTGAGCCCCTGTGTCACAAATTTAAAAATTTAATGAAAGGATGACTCTCCTGTTACACTCGAAGAAGTCTTCATTTAGAAAAGGAGGCAAGACACAAATACAACTATAACCAAGTGGGCAGTGATCCATCCCCACAGGAGAGGAGTGTTCAGAGGCCACAAAGGCAGCAGAGACCACTTTCAGCTGATGTGGAAGTTCACTTAGACAAGACTGTTTTCACTGAAAAATAAGATTAAAAACAATGAAAAGTGGCTTTTCTTTTTAAAAAAAAATGCCTTAAGCCAGGCTGAGTGGGGCGCACATACTGGAGCTGGTCTTATCTGTCTTTTGACAGTGCCCCGAGCCAGAAGGTTCTCATCTGGAGAGGAGGATGATTTTGACCGCAGCATGCACAAGGTGAGTAGGCCACACCACTGAATAAGATGTTTATATCGCTGAGGATCACATTTGCAAGTGACAACAAACAAATTCAAGTCCGCTATGATAGAAAAAAGAAATGCGACACAAGAGCAGAAAATCAAACACCGCATGTTCTCACTCATAGGCGAGTGTTGAACAATGAGAACACATGGACACAGGGAGGGGAGCACTACACACTGGGGTCTGTTGGGGGGAAATAGGGGAGGGACAGTGGGGGGTGGGGAGTTGGGGAGAGATAGCACAGGGAGAGATGCCAGATATAGGTGAAGGGGGGGAAGGCAGAAAATCACACTGCCATGTGTGTACCTATGCAACTATCTTGCATGTTCTTCAAATGTACCCCAAAACCTAAAATGAAATTAAAAAAAAAAAAGAAATGCATAGCTTTTTGCGTAACTGAAAAATCAAATGGTAGAATTAGCTTAAAGTATGACTAGATCCAACTGCTCAAAAACAGCCTTAGGGAATTTGTCTCTTTTCTTGTGAGGCTTGCCTCTGCACTGGCTTCATGCTCAGGCAAGCTATTTTCACATAATGGTAAGCAGGTGCTTGCAAGCCTTGTTCATGGCTTGTGAAACCCTTGTTCCAGCCCCTGTGGAAAACAATTTCATGGTTCCTCAAAAGTTAAACATACATTGCCATATGATCCAGCAATTCCACCCCAGATATATACCCAGAAGGACTGAAAACAGGACTTAAACAAATACGTATACACCCATATTCGTGGCAGCACTATTCACAGCAGCTAAAATATGGAAACAGTACAAATGTCCACCAGCTCATGAATAGATAAACAAAATGTGGTATGTCCATACAGTGGGATATTATTCAGCCATAAAAAGAAATGAAGTAATGATACGTGTCACAATGTGGATGAACCTTGAAAACATGATGCTTCATAAAAGAGGTCAGACACAGGTCATGTATTATGTGATTACTTTTCCATGAAATATGCAGAATAGGCAAATCCAGAGAGACAGAACATAGCTTGGTGGTTACCAGGGTGGGGAAAGGGGAATGGGGAGTGACTGCTTCATGGGCATAGGATCTCCTTTGGGGGTAACGATGGTGTTTCCAAACGAGAGAGAGGTGGTGGTTGCACAACATCGTGAATATACTAAATGCCACTGAATGGTTTCCTTTCAAATGGTTAATTTGAAGTCAAGTAGTTTTCACCCCAGTTAAAGAGAAAGAGATGGCTATCTGCCTATTGTTGAATCAATCACTGTGTCAGGACAATGGGATCCTGTTACTGGCCAGGACTGCTCTTTTGTGCCCACCACCAGACCCCCATCCAGACCACAGGACAACTTGTGGAAGACCAGATGAGGTTCCAATGGGAAATATGAGTGCCACAAGGAAGGAGGGACGCTGGGAAGGCAAACGTGACAGCAGGCTGCTGTGGAGGATCTGAGCCTCAGCCTTGCCCAAGCTCGTTCCATCTCAGTGTCCTTTGTTTTCCTTCTAACTTCATCTTGCTCTTCCCCCATCCTCAGCTCCAGAGTGGAATTGGCCGGCTGATTCTGAAGGAAGAGATGAAGGCCCGGTCAAGCTCCTATGCAGACCCCTGGACCCCTCCCCGGAGCTCCACCAGCAGCCGGGAGGCCCTGCACACATCTGGCTATGAGATGTCCCTCAATGGCTGTAAGCGCTGCTCTGGAAGCCCAGTGGGGTGGGGACACCCCTGACTGCCAGTGTCAGCTGTTCACGCTGAGCCAGGCTCCCCTGAGGCACAGCCCATGCCTCCTCTCTTCTTCCTCACAGCAGCCCTGGTGGGAGGGGGTGCCCTTATCACCCTACATATACAGGTGGGAAGTGAGGGCACAGAAGCCTTTGGTGACTTGCCCAAGATCACTCAACTTATCAGTAATGGAGCTTGCTTAATCAGCTTCCCTGCCTGTTTTTATAAATTAGGTTCTATTGGAACATAGCCAGCCCAGTCTCGATCCCCTGGGCCAATGAAAGAATCCAAAGAGGCTGGCCACAAAGGTTAGCCCCAAACCCTACAATCCCCACTCTGGGAGCTTCATCAAGGTCTAGAATACAGATTTGGGAAGGGGCTGTATGGGGCACCATGTAAGACCATGCTCTGCCCTGGGCAGTCCCTCCCATTTCTTTGGGGCATCTGAAGCTCTGACTTACAATCAGATTCACTGTAAAGAAAAATGTCTTATAATCATCAGAATTGCTCAAAGATGCAAGGGATGGCCTCCTGAGGTAGTGAGCCTACCGTGACTTGAAGTAACACAAGCAGGGGCTTTATTCAAACACTTCTCGAAAGTCTCATTGCAAGCTCCTCCCTATGATTGGACACATACACATACACACATACTCTACCCGCCTCCTCCTTTTCTTACTACTGTGGGATGCAGTCCTGCCAGGAAATCTCATCTCACATCAATACTTTATGGCTAATAAAATGCATCATTTATTATAGTTCTGTGTGCCAGGCATTTGTAGGTATGTTAACACTCCCGGTAGAGCCGCAAGGTAGACAGATTATCATCACCCACTTTATTGATAAGAGAACTGAGGTTAAGCCACTTGCTCCATGTCAAAAGCCAGTAAGTGACTGAGCCAGGATCACACCCAAGTTGGAATAGCCCCAAGGCCATGAGCTCTTTCCTCTTTCCCCTACTACACCTTGACTCTCAGTTAGACTGAAGATGGCCGTGTTGGTGGCAATAATGATAAGGGCAGTTTTATGGAGTGTTATAAATGTGTTAGGCACTATGCTAAGTATCTTACTGTATTGTGTCACATATTCTTCACAATAATCCTATAAAGGAGACACTATCACTCCCCATTTTACAGATGAGAAAACCGAACCTTGATTAAGTAAATTGTCTGAGATTAAATAACTACTAATGGCAGAGCCAAGGTGAACTGCCGAGCCTGTTTCCCTGCCTGACCACTGAGGGACAGTGTTTTCAAACACTGCCTCTGGGCTCTGTGCAGTGCACCAGTGCTGTTCGAAATTCAACCCTCTTCAACCACACCTGTGCAACAAAAATCACAGAGCACCTGCCTTGCGCCAGCTGCCAGACTAGGAGCTGGGCAGCGGAGGGAGATGGGGTGCAAGTGCAGCAATTGAAAACTGACCAGTGAGGAAGGAGGGGCTGATGGAGCCAGCCAGGGGCACTGGGTTGGGAAGCCACATCTCTTTGTCCCCATGGAGACGAACTGTCTCCTCCATGTTCGTCGTCTTCATGAGCAATGACCTTTAGATTTTCTCTCCTGCAGCTCCTCGGTCACACTACCTGGCTGACAGTGGTAAGTTCCGCCTGCCCTACCTTCAGCCCATCATGTCCCATGAGGAACAGAACTGTGTCAGCTGCAGTTCCCCACAGCTCTAATGACCATACAGTGTCAATGTCCCAGCACACCCCTGACCTCTAATAGTCCACCCCATTGTATTTGTCAGATTGTGGGTCTCCACGTGGGGTTCTAGAACTAGGACTGACATCCCAACAGGTGGTCCCAGAGAGAAAGAAAATGCACACACCTCTTCCACCCACCTGGGAGCCTTCTGACCTGGATTCTGAGCTTGACTCCAATTGCGGAGCCTTTCTTTAGAGCCAGCCTGTGGCCAGGACACAGAGGTCTATCACAGGAAGATAGAGGTGTGCAGGTCGAGGGTAGAAGAGTGTGTGAGTGGGTGCCTTGGATGGATACCTAGAATTCTGCTAAAGTGCCCCCTGAGACAGTCAAGTTGCAAACCTGGAGAGCATCAGGAGGAGTTGGTGGCCTCTGGCCTCCACCCCTTCCTACAAGGTTGGGAGCAATATTGGCCATTGGTGGCCAGATGACCTTGGGGAGAGGGACCCATGGCTTCAGGCTCCTGGTAATTGCTTGGGCTCCTTCTTTTCAGATCCTCTCATCTCCAAATCTGCCTCCCTGCCTGCCTACAGAAGAAATGGGCTGCACAGGGTAAGAAGCTGTGCTGCGGGGTGGGGGGGACATTGTCCCCAAAATGCTAATAAATCCAGTATCAATCCTGGGCAAAGGTCCTGGGGCTAGTGATGGGTTAACCGAAATAACTGCATGGCAATGACTTGCTTCCCTCCCTGGTGACCTCTTAGTGAAAAGGGGCTTGGGAACAATTAGTACTTATTGGGTGATAACTCTGTGCCAGGGACTGAGCTAAACACTTTACAAGAAGTAGTTCATTTTGCCTTCACAACCCAAAGAGGTAGTTACTATCATTTACCCTACTTTGTCATGCAGAAATAGAAGCACAGAGAGGTGAGGTGACTTACCCTCACTCTTCCACAAGAAGTGGTAGAGCCAGGATTCAAGCCCAGGCCAGCTGGCCCCACAGCCCACCCCCAACTGCTATGCCCCACTGGCCTCTAACATGGCCTGTAAGTTTTCCGAGCTCCCTGAGCATGGTGCTATGGAAAAAGAAAGATGATGAGCAGGATGAGGAGGACTGAGAGTCATGGAAGGAGCAACTTGCAATTTCCAACAGGGTTGTCAGGGCAAATCTAGAAAAAGGGATATTTGAACAATGAAAGAAAGCATGAAGTGAAATTCACCAAATAAATGGATATCTATTGAGTGTCCACTGTAAGCCAGGACAAAGCACAGGGATAGAGCAGCGAGTTACGTTTCCCTAACTTGAGATGGAGGCTGCTGAGAGGGCCTTAGGTCCCACAAGCGCCAGTCCGTTTTCTGGAGATAGGTGAGTGCTTCAGGAAGGCAGAGGTGAGCTTCACTCAGGCCAGCCCTGGCTCTGTCTCTTCTGTAGACGCCCAGCGCAGACCTCTTCCACTATGACAGCATGAACGCGGTCAACTGGGGCATGCGAGGTGAGTGCAGGCCTGCAGGGGGTCTACAGGGGAGAGGGCTTCGGACATACCACTCAAAACTGCTGCTTGATCCTTGGCAAATGATGGTTACAGATTCTGTCCCCACGCTGGGCTGTGTCCAACCCCGAGTTCTTACTCCCTTTCACCTCCTACCCCCTCCCTTTTCCCCTGCTTTTCCCTCATCCTCTCAAGTCCTGACCTTGGGTGATCTCCAGGCCACCTGTCCCATCTGGGTTCCCAGAGCCATCACACAGTGCTGCTCTCCTCTCCCTGGACTGTGGAGCAAGGGTTGCCTCCCAACCCTGGTGAAGGGAAGCAACTCAGAGCCAAATGCACACTGTTCCCAGTAAGAATTCCATGAGCTTCCTGCTCTCTGCCAGTGATGCTTTCATACCAACCTCGACCAGCTCCTATAAACAAGCTCTGGCAGAAGGGGCCCACATCAGAACCTCGGAGGATTCCCCACAGAAGACAGAGGATCTTGCCCATGTGTTTCAGATTGCAGATTCTTCTAATCTCTATTCTAAATATCTCAAAGGCTGTTTTTTCCTTAGAACCATTTCAAGATCAGCCCAACCCCTATCTTCAGCCTTCCACTGTACTCATACCAGCCTTGATTATCCTTCAGGGTGAATTCAGCAAGGACAGGGTCTCTGGTGGTAAAGAGGAGGAGACAATAGAGGTCAGAACCCCTGAGAGAGTAGGGCAGAGGCCCATGTAGTGATGCAAAGCAAAGACTGATGGGTTCCATTCTGTATGTGTCTCTTTTTCTCTCTGCAGAGTACAAGGTAAAGGATATGCATAGACCCTGGGGGTCTCCAGGATGCTTGGAGCTGCTACACTGGGGATCAGCAGGAAGATGACAGCACTGTCTATGCAGGGAAGGGAACATAGATAAATAACCCCAAGGGTCCTTTTGAGACCAACGTTTCCTGTCCCTCCTTGGCCCACTTTCCCTGAATCCTGCCCTAGGTCTCTTGCCTACTGAAATCACATACCCTCCCTGGGCTTCAGAGACACTCTGGTGGCTTGCCAGTAACCAAATATTAGACACTTATATTCGGGAGGTCATGTGCCTATATTATTCCATGGGCACATGGCAAATACCTCCAAGCTTATTCCTGGCAGTATTAGGGGGACTCTGTGGAGCCTTACCTTTTAAGAGAAGGTATCTTAAGGCTTCTGGACAACCCCAAGGAGGACAGATCCAGCCCTTCCTCTAGACTTAATTTCTGGCCCTTTCTGGATAGAACAGAGAGACCAGACACAAAACATACCTGAAAGGAACAAGCCCACCACCCTCACCCAAGCTGGAGACCACCCCCCTTTCTCCTTAGATCTACCCTTATGAACTGTTGCTGGTGACTACAAGAGGAAGAAACCGACTGCCCAAGGATGTAGACCGGACCCGTTTAGAGGTAAGTCTAGAAAACTGAGCAGGAGCTCTTGGGTTGGAAGAAATTTCAGAAGTTGCTTGATCTAACCCAGCTCAAGAAGGCTGGGTGAAGTGAGTGGCTTTAAGATCACATAGCTTTTTGAAAAAGCGGGAACTTGAGCCAATTTCCTCAGCCCAAAGCTTCCCCATGCTGTTCCCCAAAATTGCCCCATGCTATTCCCCCAAAAATTGCCCCATGCTGTTCTTTGCTGTGTCCTCTTCAATTCAGTTAGCGTCTGTGGTGCACAGAGACAGTAACTCCTCAACTAGGGCTGTTGCTTCTGCAGAATTGCGGGAGAGCTAGATTTGCTCCCTGCCCACAAGGGGCCCTCAGTCTCAGGATTGTGCAGAAAACTAGTGTTTGTGATGGCAGACAGGGCAAGGCAGCATTATGTAGAAGGAACAAAAGCATAAATAAGTCTCAAGTCAAACTCCCAAGGTTCAAACTCTGATTCTGCCATCACTAGGTGGGCAGCGTTAGCCGAGTGACAACCTCACTGAAACTTTTCTTTTCTGTAAAGTGAGGGTGATTGATTGGTGTGCTTTTCTCCTGCTGCCAACAGAGGTGAGTGAGCCAATACCCATAAATCCCTTAGCATAGAATCTGGCAATGTACTGAGTCTGAAGTGCCCAATGAACATTAGATTACTGCTGTCTAGGGAAGACCACTAAGGCCTGAGGTGGTCAACACAGGTTTGCAGGAAAAGGAAGGGTGTAGATGGACTTGGAAGACAAGTAGAGTTTGGGATTGATGGAGATGGAGAGGAGAACAGCATAAACAAAGGTGCGGAGGTGGGCCTGAACATGGTGCCAGGCATTCAAGCAGTCCAGACCACCTGCTATGGAGTTCCAGTCCCTGGCCTCCTCTGGTGCTGGAGCACACTCTGATCCTTACAGCCTGGTGCCTCTCCCTGCCTCTCCCTCTCCCTAGAATGTCTGTATTAGTCGTTCTCATGCAGCTAATAGATACCTGAAGCTGGGTAATTTATAAAGAAAAAAACGTTTTATGGTCTCATAGTTCCACATGGATGGGGAGGCCTCATAATCATGGTGGAAGGCGAAGGAGGAGTAAAGTCACATCCTACATGGCAGCAGGCAAGAGAGCATGTGCAGGGGAACTGCCCTTTATAAAACCATCAGATCTCATGAGACTTATCACTACCAGGAGAACAATATATGCCCTGAAGACTCAATTATGTCCATCTGGCCCCATCCCTCACAGGTGGGGATTATTACAATTCAAGGTGAGATTTGGGTGGGGACACAGCCAAACCATATCAATGTCCTTCCCATCTCACCAGCCTCCTTGCTCCTTAGTGCCCCCACACAAGTAATCCCTGTGCCCCAAAACCTCCTCCAACCCTCCTCCAGGAGGGGTCACTCCCCTTGTCCTCTGGCCTCCTCCAGCCTTCTATCCAAAGTACATCAATCACCTCTCACTCTCCTGTGTATCAGATCATGGATGTATCCATTTCTTCTGCCTGACCCTGAGTTTCTTAGGGGCAAACATTGTCTGTCCTCCCACAGAGTCTGGGCTGGGAGAAGTGTCAGGAAACATTTGTGGGATTGAGTGCAGGCTTCTGAAAGAGGAGGCTCAGCACTCCTCTGGAAGAGCATATGAGCTGCCCTTGACTTGATGGCATGGAATTGGCCCAGGGTAGAGGGTTGGGGCAGAAAGAAGGGAATGCGTGCAAGCCAGGAAGCTTTGCGAGTCCTTCCAGCACTAGCATGCTGGGTTAGCACCCCGAGAAGCAGGTGATTCTCCTCACATTTTAACAAAGGCTTCCTCCTTTCACTGTCTCCAAATGAGAGTGACCACCAGTGCTGAAGGGGACAGCTCCCAGGGCAGCTCAGTGAAGCCAGTTTTCAGGAATGGAAACATTCTTCAGAATCACCTGACATCAGAATCACCCACATAGCTTTGTAAAAATAACATACAGAGGCCCCACCCCAGATCAATTCAATCACAATTTGGGGAAGGAGAAAGAGCTCAGATATCAGAACTTTTTTAAAGTGCCAGCAATGTCTAAAATATAACCTGGGCTGTGGTACATGGGCTAAAGACACTGCCCCAGCCTCCTGCACTAGTTCCAGGAGGGAATTGAAGAAGGAAAACTGTGACCCTGTCCTCAAGGAGCTCAGAGAATAGATATTCATTAATCCAACAAATAGTTATTGAATCATCCTCACCTTACAGAGGAGAAAATAGGGGTTCATCAAGGCTGTCATGTGGCTAAAGCTGATCACTTAGTGATGACAAAATCAGTTTGAACCGAGGGAGCTTAACTTGAGCCTTGCTTATCTACACAGTGCTGCCTCCCCTCTCTTCCCCCATTACAAGCATTAGTTTTACGTACAATCCTGAGACTGTGGACCCCTGAGGGCAGGGAGCAAATCTAGCTCTCCTCCTATACCCCTAGAAGCATTCAGGCACACCATTTGAGGTGCTTGCAATATATCAATGAACAAAACAGGAGACCCTGCCCTCTCAGAACTTACATCCTTGTGTGAGGAGACACAAGATGTGTCTCCTTTATTTGTGTCAATATTGCTGACACAAAGAAAAAAAGAAATGGCACCATGTGTTGGAAGGTAGTAAGTGCTGAGGAAAAAAGTAAAAGGAGAGAAGAGAAGGGGATTTGCAGTTTTAAAAAGGATCATCGGAGTTGGTCTCATTGGATGCGTGACGTTTAAGCAAAGACTCGAAGTAGTTGAGGGAGTTGGGCATGCTTTTATAAGAAGGAAGAACTTTCTGGGCAGAGGGAACAGTCAGTGTTGAGACCCTGATGCAGGAGTGAGCTTGTTGTGTTTGACCATAGCAGAAGGTGAGTGTGTCTAGGGTCACGTGTGCACAAAAAAGATGAGGAGGAGAAGATGAAGTCAAAGGAAACTGGGAGCAGATCACACGATGTAAGAGGTGCATGAAAAGATCACCATGATCATGAGAGTGACCAGACTGAGTGCTTTTCCATGTGCCCCTGAATGCTGAGCACAGGACCTGTATCTGCTCATTCACCCTCATGGTATTCATAATGCAGACACTAGGATGCTCCCATTTCCCAGAAAAGGAAACTGAAGTTCAGGAGGAGTCAGGTAACTTGTCCATGGTCACATGGCCATATCTCTCTGGCTCTAAGAGATGCACTCTTAACCTTCCTGCTTTAACACCTTTCTGTGGCAAATGTCAGATGGACAGTAGTAGCATTAGGGGCCTTGAGAACTGGAGGGAGAAAGGAGGCCCCAGCTAGCCCCTAGAGGAGATAAGCCCTGGTCTCCTTCCAATGTGTCCTATTGTGAACACATTACTTGAGGTTGAGTCTACTATTCCTTTATATCAAGCCACATAACAAAGATTTTTGAACATGGTAGAGAAACTCCACTAGAAAATCAATACTGACTATCACCCTCCAACAACAATAATAAATTACTCCAAAGTGCAGTTTCCCTCAGTCTTTACCATGGAAAGAGCAGAGATGGGATCTCTCCTATCTAAGATGTCTTTCATCACTCACTTGAGTAGCACAAACATGGAGAAGTCAATGGTACAGAGAAAGAGGTAGGGTCTTAGGGGTCTAACAAGAAAATGTGATGTGTGGGCATTGCCTGGGTTCTAGTTCAGACATACCAACTGTGAAAAGACATTTTCAAGACAGGAACTTTGTGATGGACAGGTATCGGGGAATTCTGAGGAATTCTTGTTAAATTTTCTTGGGTTAGTTCATGTTGTCGTGTAACCACAATGTGAGAAAACATCCAATGTGTTTTGAGATACATTCTGAAGTGCATAGGAATAAACTGACCCAATATCTCGGCTTTGCTTTAAAATATTTCAGCAAGTAAAATAGATAAATGAAGCAAATGTGGAAAACCTCACGATTACTGGATCTGGATAATGGACATGTGCTTTGTCCTATTTTCTCTCTTTTGTGTAGTTTTGACATTTTTCATAATAGAAAGACTTACTTATGAGCTTTTTTAACAGGGCTGAGAGTGGCAGTGAGATTGTAATGCATTTTGCCTAGACGTTGGTCCCAGCTCTACTACTTCAAAAATTATTGACCAAAAATTATCACTATTACCTTTGCTTGAAATTCTGAAGGTATGGTGAAAATGTTAGTTCACATGGCCAGGCACAGTGGCTCATGCCTGTAATCCCAGCACTTTGAGAGGTTGATGAGGGCAGATTGCCTGAGCTCAGGAGTTCAAGACCAGCCTGGGCAACATGGAGAAACCCCGTCTTTACTAAAATACAAAAAATTAGCCCAGCATGGTGGTGCGGGCCTGTAGTCCCAGCTACTTGGGAGGCTGAGGCAGGAGAATCGGGTGAACCCAGGAGGCGGAGGTTGCAGTGAGCTGAGATTGTGCCACTACACTCCAGCTTAGGCGACAAAGCAAAACACTGTCTCAAAAAAAAAAAAAAAAGTTCGCAGTGACAGCAAGCCAGAGAACTGGCTAATTGTTGTGTGGTCACATAAGTAATTTTCACTGAATCTCCTTCCGCACCCAATCAGTTCATGTAATTGCTACCAACAAGCCAGCTCAAGTGAATCCATTAAGTTTGCAGGCAGTATATATGCATATATCTCTGCATATATTTCTCTTTTTAAACTTAATTTTACATATCATTTTGAAAAATATTATGCCCTCCAGGAAAGTTGCAAGAACAGTAAAATGAACATCCGTCTACCCTTCACTGAATACACCAATTGTTAACATTTTGCCACATTTTAACTGCTGTATATTTCTAACTAAAAGCTCTTGACAATGTATCACACATTTAAAGCTGCTTAGAAGGGAGGAAGGAAAGGAGGCCAGAAAGGGGAAAATCTACTATAGAATGCAGACAAGGGCTTGATTATAAAGCATATTTGTTTTCATATCACAAAAAGATAAAAGGATATTTTGGTGCTTCAAAAATTATGAGCAGTAATTTTTTTCATTGACTGGCCTGATGAACAGCTTTCCAGATCATTTGTTAAAACATAAGCAAGAGGAAATATCCCCTAAAATCTTGGACATGCCTCCTTTTTCTTTCAAAGGGGAGTGGGATAGCATGAAGCCACACACACTTCCAGATACAAATGCATGAAGCAGGCATGCATAAAGGGGAGGGGGTGTGTAGTGGAAGCAGAAGTCCCACTTGAGTCATTCTCAGGGGAGGCCTCTTCAGCCATATCAGCTCCAGAGTCCTCCCTGGGGAAGCGTTCATTCCCATATTCACCCATTCAACAAGTATTCATCACACAGGCCCCTGGCTCAGACACCGTGCAAGGCACAAGGTGGGAAGGAACATGCAGCGCCCACTGCTGCCTCCGCCTGCCCCCGCATCTTCCATCCTCATGCTGCTCTCTCTCTCTGTCCCCCACCCTCACCCGCCCCACCTCCTTCAGCGCCATCTGTCCCAGGAAGAGTTCTACCAAGTCTTTGGCATGACGATCTCCGAGTTTGACCGGCTGGCCCTCTGGAAGAGGAATGAACTGAAGAAGCAAGCCCGGCTGTTCTAGGCAGAGGCTCTATAAATATATATGCATTTATATAAAGATATATGTAAAATCTCTCTACTGAAGCTCGGTATAATCCTCTCTTGTGTAATGGGACACACTGCCTGCCATGAGACTTGCTTTTCTGTGCTGTCAGGCAAGCCCACATCATCGAGATGTTTTTATGCTCTCTACTTCCTCTTTTCTAAGTGCTGTGGGATCTGGGAAGGGATTTGAGGGGACTCTGTCCTTTTATTGGGGACCCTTTTTATACTGAAACATCTGTCCTAACTTGAGTGCCCCAAGGTCCAACTCTCTTTCCTAAAGAAGGTGCCTGAAGAAGTCTCTCTTCTCTTTGCTTCGTGGCCCCTTTCTTAAACTTCTAGGGCTCATGCTGACCACATGGTTTCCACACCTTATTGGCCCCAGAGGGGCCCTCCCATGGGAAGATCTGCAGCAGTCTCCCCAAATCAATGAGCGCCTTTAAGCGCCCATGAAGAACTTTCTCAACACCCCTAATTAGGAGCTCAGTGCTCTCTGGGGGCAATGCAGTTAAAAGTGTGAGCCTCAAATCTGGTCATTATACCAGTCAACAGAAGTGGACAGGGCCTAGGCCTCTCCTCAGCTCCTCAACCCTCCTCCTTCTGCCCTGGACTGTAGCCTCTCCCTTGTTCAAATCTAGGATTCATGGTAGGAAAAGAAAAAGGCCCTTCCCTTCCCTCTACCACTTCCAGCTGGCCCCTTTGCCTGACCTGGACTTGGAGAACCAGAGGAAAGGAGAGGGAGCGGAAGTGGGAGATAGAGCAGGGCACCTATTAGAATCAGAGCTGCAGGCTCTCTTGGCATCCTCCTCTCTCCCTCACTGCTCCCAGCACCTCCCGACCCTTCCCACTTTCAAGGAGAGGCCCATGATGGCAGCCTGTATTCTTTAGCCTTATTACAATCTACGTGCCTGACAACTCAACACCGCAGGGCTAACATTCCCACCAGAGCTCCAACCGAACAACCAGACAGACGACTCTCACTACCCTCCAGAGAGAAAACAGGCTATGTCCCAAAGAAAGGTTCTTGGTCTATGCCTCTGGTCTGTGGGCTGGCAGGACAACCATACCATACCTCCACCAGTCCTCAGCTTGTGCTGAAAAGTTAGCCATATTTAATGGGGAAACTTTTGGAAGAGTGGCTGCTTACAAGATTTCAAAATGAAGTGTTGGCCAACAGCACTCATGGCCATCCTGGATTTCCCCGGTGGCTTCCTTTCCTGCCTGCTCACCTCCCTGAACAGGGGAGAAGGCTTAACCTCTCTTCACCTCTCCAAAACTTTCACCTTGAGTGGGCAATGTTTGGTGGGAGCTGTTCCTTCTTGGAGATGCCTTGAGTTGGACTATCTTGAGGTCATGGAGGAAGGATGAAGAATTGAAAATGACAATAATGACTCTCAAGAGGCTGGTGATGTGACATGGCAAACGTAGAACTGACTTAAACTGAACAAACCCTCACTGCGCACCTCTGATGTTAAGCACCTGCTGAATACTGAGCACTGAATGGGGGAGGGGAGGGGAGCACCAGGGTGAGTCTACCTGGGACTGAGTCTCAGGGGCATGCCTACTAACAGTGGGTATCGTAAGGCTGTACCCAAACATAACGGATGTAAGGCAGAAAGTGATCAGAGAAGGAATGAGAAAGTGTACGTGATGTTACTGAAAAGTCATATGCAGTTAGAGCAGACCAAGGAAAGCCTTCTGGAAGAGACTGCATCTGAGGAAAATTCAGCAGAAGGATCTTTGTAGATTGGGAGGAGATTCTGAGTGGAAGGGGTGATAGGGTGAGGGCCAAAGGGAAGTTGGCTGTGCTCTCATTTAGGATGTCAGCCGTCCCTGCAACTTCTCTTTTTGGCCAGTATCTTTTCACTCTCCTGACCCTTTAGAAACGTCCCCAGCAAGATGCAAACACTGAAGCTGCCTCATCGTCAGTGGTTAAGAACTTGGCGAGATTGAGGGGATTTTGTTATTGTTGTTGGATATTTTTGTTTCCCATAAAAGCACATCATTTCAACCCCAAACCTGTGTCCTTCTGTTGTTCCTTGTGTGGGAGTGGAAATGACTGACATGGGAAAAGGCTGAACCCTGCACATTTTTCAAAATAAAAGCACTGAAACAGCAGCCACTCTTTTGGACTCAGTTTCTCCTGAAAAAAAAAAAAGTTTGGTAAAAGTAAACGTCACTCAGATTGTTTTCTGTAGAATGCAGGATCCCTCAAGATGGTAGAGGATGTTTCAACAACAAAGATGTTCCGTGATCAAAATTAATAATAGTTCCTTATTGCTAAGCACCAGCCATGTTCCAAGTTCTATGTGAGCACTTCACGCCCATTATCTCATTTAAGCTTCTGTGACAACCCAAGAAGTAGCCATTATTAATATCTCCATCTCCTAAATGAGTAAATAGCTTTGAAGAAAACCGTAATTACCACTGGTAGAGCCAGGAGTTATTTCCAGCCTGTCTGACTCAGAGAAACCATCTTATCACTCTTAGTAAGCAAGATCCCTCCAGCTGCAGGTAAAGAGAGCATCTTATTACAAGTGGCTTCAACGGTGAGATCACATGTTGTCTTGGTGCAGAAGTCCAAGGTACAGAGTTAGTACATTCAGCAGCTCAGGAATGGAGTCCAGGGCCCAGGTGGTTCGCATCTCTGTACCTCACCATCCTTAGCATTTTAGCTCTTGTCCTCAGCCAGCATGTCCCCCATGTTTACAAGAGGCTGCTGTGCTCCAGGCATCATGTCCCCACACAATCACATCAAAAAACAAGAAAGTCTACTGCATGTCTATTGTAGTCAGAAAAACTTTTCCGAAGTCCTCAATAGACTTGTGCTCGGATCCCACCTGGCCAGAACTAGGAATATGTCCATGCTCCTGCTATAATGAAGGCTGGGAAATTGGGCGTTTGGCATTTTCAGCCTCAACAGTGGGAGGCAGGCCCTCTACCAACAAAGGAGAGCTGGGCAGAAAACGAGTGGCCTCTGGGTGGGGGAATTACAGCGCCTC
Source organism: Cebus imitator (assembly GCF_001604975.1). Lineage (NCBI taxonomy): Eukaryota > Metazoa > Chordata > Mammalia > Primates > Cebidae > Cebus > Cebus imitator. The sequence continues at coordinate 6,246,450 of NW_016107386.1, read as the reverse complement.
TGCCACAGCCACTGTGCCGTGAAAGAGCACATCACGTCCCTTCTCTTGCAGACTCATGATGCACATTGCCAAAAGTCCTGAGAAGTCCTACCACAGTACCTTTGTTTAATCCAATATTTTATAAATGAATTTGACATGACCTCTGTTTAAGACATGCTAGACTTACTGTATTTTATCTGTTTCAAAGATGCACGCTTTGTTCACATTTCGACATCTCTGAAGATGAGATGTGGCTTAGAATTAAAAGTAGCTCCTTTTCTGAGCTCTCATTCTGTGATTCTTCAATAAAAACCAATGCTAACTTTCAGCCCCAACACAGCCCTTCCAGACAGGTGGCGCAAATGTGCAAAAAGATACTCAAAAATGCATCTTTGCTCCATGCCTACACATGCAGCCAACAAATATTCATGAGCAAGCGTCTCCTACCAGGCAGGAGCACGGAGGATACAACAGTGTGGGAGGCAGGTATAGGCTTTTCTCAAGGACTCCGGTCTAAAGGAGAAATGAATTATAAATAAGGCAACAGAAAAAGAGATGGCACATGAAGATAACTGCTACAGAGACAACAAATAGGTAGTGTGAGAAAGGAACTCCCTTTGTATGCTAATCAAAGGATGAAAACCAAGTACCTGGGGAAAAGTGGGGTTGGCAGCATTCTTGGCACAGAGAACAGTGGATGCAAAGGCCCTGGGGTGAGCAAGAGCTTGGCTTATTGGAGGAACAAAAAATACCAATGAGGATGCAGTGAAGCGAATGCAGGGGAGAATAAGATTAGAAGAGGCGGGAGGGAAGGCAGGGGCCAGCCATGCACATTCTAGAAGGACACCGCTCATGCATCCCGGCTTTGAGGAGGGTGCTTGGCTTGCACTGTGGTTGTCAACATGCTGGGTATAGGAAGAATTGTTCCAGGCCTTGCCACTCAAAGTGTCTTTCCTAACCAGGAACATCAGCATCACCCAGGAGCTTGTGCAAAATGCAGAACCTCAGGCCCCACCTGACCTGCCCCATCAGCATCTGTATTTTCATAAGATCCCCAGGTGATTCACACACACGGTGAAGTGAATGAAGCGCTGCTCTCACCCACCTTCCTTTCGTGGACAGACATAACATTTTGAGTCAGACTGGAATTCTAAAAGGCGGCCTTTCCCCACATATGCAACTCCTTTGGACACTGGAGATCAACCTTGAATCAGTAAAGCAGATTGTGGCTTGGGAGGCCACAGAAACCACAGAAGGTTAGAGCTTAAAGCCAATAATACAGTAGTTGTAATTCGCAGCCATGATACAGGCTAAGCGCTTGAGCAGATGAGAACAAGAAGCCAGCTGTCCTGTGCCTGCAGCCCTCACCCTCACCAGGCACCCAGTTCACGGACATCGGTGCCAGCTGTGGAAGGTATCAGCAGCTGTAGCTGGCCACAGGGCCAAACGTGGAGTAAAAGGCCGTTATTCAGCACTGTTAGCAAAATTCAAGGGGGCAAAAGCACTACTAAAATTAATAGTAATTAATCTCACAGAATTATGCCAGTTCCATGTGGAATTCAGTTTTAAATGTATTGTTCCACATCAGACTTTGAGTTGCTAAAAATCTCGACTGCACAGTGATAAACACCTGCCTACATACTCAGCTATGGGCGGTGCCAAGCCACTCAGAAGCTCTGTAACAAGACTCCAGATGAATACAGTGCAGGGGCTGTGCAGAAGAGTGTCAGCCTCTCCCCACCACCCACAAGCCTTTCACCTCTGTACTTGCCTTCGTCCAATATGATTGGTTCAGAGACACAGATAAGAGAAGCTAAAAGCAAGAAGTCACCATCTGTGGTCAGTCTCAGGGAAAATTAGAACTAAATGTGCAGATACACAAGGTTTAAAATTGCATGACATCTATGTCCATAGCCAGAAGCATTTCCTTCTCAGGGGAACCATCCGGAGCTTCCCAGATTTGAGTCATTCAAGCATCACCTTCATTATTTTGTCAAATTATTTATTTTCTTAATACTATTTACTCGATATTTTTCTTTCAAATGACATGTATCTGATGTTTCTGTTTTAATGCCAGTGAAAAGTGCAGGTTTGTGGGACTGTTTATGTGGGTCTTTTTGTTTGGGTTAGCTTGTTTTGTCTTTAGTTTGTTGTTGTTTTTTTTTAAGAGACAGGATCTTGCTGTGTTGCCCAGGCTGGAGTGCAGTGGTGTGATCATGGCTCACTGAAACCACAAACTCCTGGACTCAAGCGATTTTCCCACCTCAGCCTCCTGAGTAGATGGGACTACAGGCATGTGCCAGCATGTTCAGCTAATTTTTATTTTTAATTTTTTGTAGAGATGGAGGAGGGTCTCACTATGTTGCCCAAACTGGTCTGAAACTCCTCACCTCAAATAACCTTCCACCTCATCCTCCCACAGTGCTGGGATTACAGGCATGAACCACCACACCTGGCCTGGTTATATGTTTTTAATACAAATTCACATAAATTCATAACTCTCCAAATACGTTGGTTTGTGTAACATCTAATCACATCTCACATTTTCACCAATTGTCTGAATTCCACACTTCGGGAAACGGGGTTCTACCTGATGGAAAAGGGAAGAGAGAAGGCTATTCGTATTTTCTCAACGTCCTCATGATACCTGATCTTTGGGGAGCCCAAGAGAAACAATCTGAAAATGCTGCAGAGAGAGAAGAAAACCCAAGATTCCTCGACAACAAACAGCGCTTGCTGAACCACAGCTCAGCTGACAGCCAAGGCTCTCCCATACCAGTGGTATCCTCCTGGGGCATCATATAGACAGAGTGTCCCTGGACCTTGCTGAGGTTTTCAGTAGATACAGCCTCTCATTTTCCCCATTGCTGAGCGTTGTAAAGCCTTTACCTCCAGGTATGCTGCCATGAGCTCCAGCAGGGACAGTACAGCGTCATGGGTACGCATCATGGGTAAGGGTTAGACGCAGCCTCCTTCAGGGCAGTTTCAGCCCTGCCATTTGCTAGTTGAAATGTGTCCTCACTCTCCCATTTCAAATCTTGATTCCCTAAACCCCCAGTACCTCTGAATGTAACGCTACTTAGACATAGGGTTTTTAAAGAGGTGATTAGATTAAGATGAGGCTGTCAGGGTAGGGCCTGATCCAATCTGGCTGGTGTCTTCCTAAGAAGATTTGGACATATGGTGACAGCCAGGGAGCCTATGCATGGAGGGACAACCATGTGAGAAGACAGCAAAGGGGCAGCCATCCACCAGCCGCAGAGGAAACCAGCTCTGCTGGCAGAAATTCTGTTGTGGCAGCCAGCCCTAGCAAACGAATGAAGCGAGACATGCAAAATAGAAGTCAGATAGAGTGGGAAGGAACGATGGTGTGCTGCAGGTGCACACCTGGCTGCAGGGGAAGCATGCATTTGACTGTACACCTTGGGCTTAGATCTGCGGTTTACCTAGACTATGAGTGCCCCCTGTGGGCCACTGCTGGAACTACAAGGAGATAGGCTGCCTTTCTCACCTGGAATCTCCAGGTGCAGGGAATTCAGGCCTGCAGCTGTGTGGCCTTCTCTGCCACAGACTGGGACAGACCACCTGAAGATGAAGACTAAACAGAGGAGGACAGAGCCAGGAGCTGGAGAGAAAAGAGCGACTTCTCGGTCTGCCTTCCTAGATCCGAGTTTGCCTTCAAGCCAGCTTCACGCCTTCAACTACCCAGCTACCCTTTCAGCTTTTCGGTTAATGCTGTTTGGAGTTGTAACTCTGTCACTTGCCACCAAAGTAGTCATGACAGATACACTGGCTCCCGGAGTGAATGAATATTGGCAGTGAAATCCCGAATGTGTTCCCTTGCTGTCTGTGTGAGGGATAGTGACCACAATGTATGCAGAGCAGGCATCTGCCCCTATGGGAGCATGCAGTGTGACATGAATCACTAGGGAACACGTAGGAAGGGTAAAAGCTTGCCTCAATCTGTCACTGGAAAGTGCTCGCAGGGCCCAGACCTAGAGCCTTCTGGTTTTCCAAAACCTGCTTATGGATACAGAATTCCTTGTCATACAAAAGAAGCGAGACTACCTCCCTAACGCACAGGGTCTTGCCCACCTGGATCAGGACAAATTGTCCATCTGGCCCTAGCAATCTGTCCTTCTAACAAAATAACAGCACTATGCAATGTTTACTCCATGGGTAGCAGCATTTGGAGGCCTGGTAGTCCTCCCATCTGGTAGCATCGGGCACTCCGCAGGGAAGGAGGAACCTGATAGAATCAGTTGCATTTCCAGGGGTTGGAATTATATAAAACTCCCTGCAGGGGGCGGCCTCGGTGTGTGGCCACAATTTCAGTATCCTTTAATATTTTTCCATAAACATCTGACAAGTTCTTCAGAGGAAACCCACACCAATTACATAATAACCAACACTTCTGACGATGGCTCAGACACTGTGCTAAGCACCTTACAGATCTCATTTAATCCTCTGGGGACTACTTTCCTTCTCATTTTACAGCTGAGGAACTTGGGCCCTTGATAAATAACTCATTCAGTGTTTCACAGCTGTATGTGGCAGAGCCTGAACTTGAACTTAGAGATGCCCGTGCACTTGGCTATATCATACAAAAATCTCCTCCCTGAATAGAGTGCCCGCTGACATTTGAAGAAAACATACCATGTGCCGGCAGGGCACCAGCCACTCTACACTCTGCATAGACAGTTACACTGAAGCATCGCAACTGCTGTGTGGGGAAGGTGTTTGTAACCCCAATTTTTAATTGAGGAATCTGAGGTTCAGAGAGGTTGAAGATCATGCCTTGGCTGTGCAGAGGCAGGACTGGGTAACACTCAGATCTACTTTGTCCTAAAGTCATGCTCTTCACCACTGCATGCCACAAACTGAACAGAGTGGCTCAGGGGACCTCATATCGGCATCACTGCTCCTGGTTCTGGATCTAAGGCCTTATGTGATTTCAGGGAAGATTTCTCCCCCTCTCTCAGCCTCAGTTTCCCTAACTGACAAATGAAGGAACGAGATGGGCTAATGTGTCAGGCTCTTTGGGGCTCTAAAGCTTTTCTAGCTCCGGGTTATAAAACCCACTTTGGACCTCAGCAACCTGGTACCAGCCTGCAACCACGGTTGAAGTTGGGGGCGTGCAGCCCAGCTCTTCAGAAAAGACTTAGTCCACACTGCAGTGTTAGGAGTTGCACACCCTCTTCAGGCCTCAGTGTAGAGGCCCCCAGCTGGAAAGACCCTCCAGAAGTCTTCATGGGTCCACGCTTTCCCTCAAGTTTCCACATGGGGTTCTGGGGGGGCTATAGACCAGACTAAGTCCACAGGGGTGTTTTTTGCAATGTTTTAAAACAATTGGAATTCATTACCAACACTTTTAAATCAAAAGAGATTTTTTACTAAAATCTAGATTTCTGGGTTCTGCTGAAAAATCTGAAGATCTGGCCACTCCAGAGCTGACTGGTGACTGGTCCTTCAGATGGGTCAAGAGGGCTCCACTTGGCTCAAGCCTGTAATCCCAGCACTTTGGGAGGCCGAGGCGGGTGGATCACAAGGTCAAGAGATCAAGACCATCCTGGTCAACATGGTGAAACCCCGTCTCTACTAAAACTACAAAAAATTAGCTGGGCATGGTGGCGCGTGCCTGTAGTCCCAGCTACTCAGGAGGCTGAGG
>NW_016107386.1:6200983-6240740 GCF_001604975.1 Cebus imitator | reverse complement strand
AAAAAAAAAAAAAAAAAAAAGAGGGCTCCACTTTGCCATGGCCCCTCTGCCTCCATGGCCTGCTTCCTGCACACTGCCCAGCCCTGTAGGTGCTTCAGGGCACGAGTCTCGCTTAAGGAGCCGAAGGTGTCATTTGAGATGAAGAACCCAAAGGAAGGGAGTAAGCTTCATGCAGCATTTCGGCATAAAAACAAAAGCTCCTTTTCCTTTAGACACAACCACTGGGCTTCGCTTTAACAACTGTGGAAGCTGAGCCTTGCTGCCCCCGTGCAGGTAGGAGCCCCATGCCCTGGAGCAGAAACATGAAGGTGCATGGGAAGAAGGAGTTTTCATCCATCCATGAAACTCTTTCTCTTTCTCCCAGAAACAGCCACTGAGATCTCTATCTGCTTTCCGGGGCCCAGGGTGGACCAGCAGACGTGTGTCATTTCCCTGGGTAGGAGCTATAATGGCGACATTGTGCTGAGTGGAACAAGAGAGGTTTTCATCTGGCAGCCAACATCAGGCAGACACCCGATCAGAGGGCTCTGGGGCTCACCCCACACAAAGGAGCATGGGAGAGGGGCCCTGAGCCAAGGAGAAGCCACACATCCACAGTAGCACATAGGGTCTGGGCAGCACAGTGGCGTGTCTCCGGAATGCCTGGTCACAAGCTCATTTTCCCCTGCAAATAAATAAGCAAATACGACAATCCCAGAGGACAAACAGGATCCCCAGGACACACGCATTAATAGTAGCCAATACTGGCAGGCCTCACACATCCTTGCATATGTTTTCACTGACTAATTCCAAAAATACTTATTACTACTTACTAGGTGTTGGGCACCGTGTGCTAGGTTCTAGGGATCTGGCAATGAGTAAGATACAGCACCTGCTCTCACAGCATTTGCGGTCTCGTGGGGGACAGGGAAGCATAGGGAAAGAAGCACATAAGAAATTATATACTATTGACCCAATGGCAGCAACAAAGCTGACTCAGGAACCCAGATCTGAGCACCCATCTGTTGTTTTTCTTACTCTTCCTGAGGTCTCCTGAGATCACACTGCAGATTCAGTGAAGAAGGCACCCCAAACACCATAATAAGAAATCTGGACTCTCTGCTGAGGGCCAAAGGGGAGCCATCGAATATTTTTAAGGGAGAAGTTGCATGGTCTGAAAGGGATCACGGAATGGTCGCTCTGGTGGCCATGGTGGAAGGAGTCCCTGGAGGTAAGGTGATGGGTTAGGAGGCTGGAGTATGTTTCTCTCCCTGGAACAAACAGTCCTGAGCCTCCAACTTTTTCTTTCCCAGGGTTTCCCAGTTCCACCTGATAAGCTAAGAATGAGACTGGGGAGTATCATTTGTTTTCACAAGACCGGGCACAGGAGGGAGTTGAAAGCTTGCTTCCTGGTATTGTTCGATAGGGCCAAATCTGATATCTTCTTACAGAGCTGGAGCTCCTCCCACAGAATTCTTCAGACAGGCACCAGGCAAACCTGGAAAACTTGGAAGTGAGCAAAGTAGGTAGTGAAAGGGGAGATATGAGGCAGCATCTAAAAATCCTTGCCAGAGAGTTGCACTCAAAACGAAGTGGAAAGGGGATGCCAACAACCCGCGTTCCCATCCTTGCCCTGATGCTTGCCCCTCAATAACGCACAATCCAGTCAACCTGAACTGCTTCACAGACGCGTCCTGCCGCCTTTCAGCTCAATGTCTTTGCTCTCACCATTCTTTGCCCATAATGTTATCCCCTCAATGCACATTCTCAGTTGCCCCCTTCCAAATGTCTGTCATCCATTACTGCCTCCGTGATTAGTAAAAAAAAAAAAAAAAAAAAAGTCTTGCTTTGTCTGATGGACTCTAAGAACACTTTATTTCTCCTCTAGTACTTTTCATATAATAATTTGTATTATATTATTTTGTACATATTTATCTCCTCTACTAGATTATAGATTCCCTGAGGGTGGGAATCATTCCTACTTAGCATTTCTTCTTCCAATAGCATCTTGCACAGAGTGCAATCGATATTGCCTAAGCAAGTTTATGGACAGTGTGGATTGTTAGTTTTTTGAGAAATATAGGCCTCGCTAAAGGAAACATACAGGAAAAAAAAATAGTTATTCCTTGTCCAAACCCACAAATAACTTTCTCATCCATCTCAGTTTCTCTGACAGCAACCAAGCTGTAGACAACTTAGTCAACATTGCCATCTAGTGGACATTATGAGTAATTATTTAAACCAGAACCACTATACCTTCCAGGCAACAATTTTTTGTTGATTGTCAGACTGTTCACAGTATCCTTCCCAGACCACAGCTCAGTTAATTCCACTCCATAAATTATTCCATGGACACGCATAAATTTTCCTTAGCCTTTTTTACTCGTCTGTTCCGATTCTCTGAGTAAATCTCCGAAGTCCTTGAAAGTTTCTGATTTTTAAAGTTTCTCTTTAAAAATCTCTACAGGGCGGGCATGGTGGCTCATGCCTGTAATTCTACACCTTTGGGAAGCGGAGGCGGGAGGAGCGCTTGAGCTCAGACGTTCAAGACCAGCCTGGGCAACATAGTGAAACCTCGTCTCTATCTTAAATATTTTTTTAATATTATAAAAATAAAAATATCTACAAAAGTCTCTGTTTTTGCAACAGTAACATCTCATACTGTTTTCCTAAACTATTTCAAAGAAATATTATGTTTTTAGAAGAATTAGTGAGCTACCCTGAGAACTTAAATACAATTTATGGCCTTGTTTCCAAGTGTTTCAGAGTTCAAACAATAAACTTTTAAAACTTAATCCACTCGTAAACTGTTGGTTGGCTGCTTTAGACTTTGACCTTTTCAAATTGGAAAAGGGGACAGCAACAAAGAGGAACTTAGAAAATAATAATGGCTCATATTTGATAGCTGTTTGTGGTTTATAAAGAGGGTTTGTATCATCATTTCATTTGCCCTATCAACAGTCCTGTGAGGACTTACAGTATGAGGCTTCCCATAACACAGATAAGCAAGAAAACCTCACTGATTATTATACTATGTAGTGTTTAGATCGGTGCAAGAGTAATAGCGTTTTTTTTTTTTTTTTTGCCATTACTTTCAATGGCAAAAACCACTATTATTTTTGCACCAAACTAATAGAACAAGAGCTCATGCACAGGTTTTCATATGTTCACAACACCACGTTTGGTCTGAGTGCTCTCACACACACACACTAAATAAATTACTGATTTTAAAGACAATGTTAATTTCAATTTACCCATAAAACCAATAGAGAAAATATTTCCAGTCCAGGAAAGTACAAGATGCTCTTTGCCAGGCCTTTTCTTGCCTCCATGCCTTTTCTTGCCTCCATGTCTTGTGGTTGGTGCTCCCCATTCCAGAATGTTCTAGGAAGGGAACAGTGGCTTGCTCAAAGCTGAAAACCATGGCCTGGCCCTTGGAGGAAGGAGCGGTGTCTAGGAGGACAATTGGTCCTGGACTTTACAAAGGGTCTTAAAGTCAGACGTTCGATATTATCTATAAATGAGTGAGACCTATTTTCACAGGGATATCCTAATAAGGTGAAGAAGTTGACGTTCTTCATGCAGCTTTAAACTTAAATCCCATTACTGTTCCACATGGGTCATAGCAATATTTTCTACAATCGTGGGAAGACTGCACTTACATTGTACTGTATTTTGTATGCTGAAAGTGTTCATTTCCACATTTTTTAATCACTCTGTTTTGTATGTTTTCACGTTTTATTTTTCTACTCTTTCTGAATTCTCCCAGATCCTCGTATGTTTTCACGTTTTCGTTGAAAGTGTCCCAAGCCCTTGTCCACCTTGCAGCAAGCCTCTCTCGCTTTCCTAGGTGCCTATCTTTCTGAAGCTCTTTGCTATTATTTCACTCTCCTTTCGCAACACCACTGACACTGCACCGGCATCGCCACGGGCCCACTGTCCGGCTTAGAAGGCGCTCAGAAAAGACCCGCGGCGAAAGAAGACAAACCCAAAGCCAGGAAAGGGGAGGCGGCCGGTGCAGGGAAGGGGGTTTTGATTCCATCGGATGAAAACGCTCGGCACCCGCCTGCGCATTCCGGGATGGGGCGGGCTGCGGGGTGAGGTGGTGAGCCCGCGTCGGTAGCGGAGCGCGGGCAAAGCTGCACACCAGCTGGGTCCGGGCTGGGGCGGGCCGCGCGGGCGCGGGAACCACCGCGTGCGGACGGGGAAGCGGATCCTCTGGGCTCAGCTGGAGCGCCACGGAGGGCGGCAGGGCGCGGCGCGGGCGTGTGCGGGACCCCGGGGCAGCGGCCGGCGGCCCACGGGGCGAGGCGTGCTCGGGTCTATTCCGGGAGCTGCACGGAGGGGCGGGGGCGGGCGCAGGCGGGGCGGGGGCGGCCGGCGAGCATCCTGTCGGGGGGAGGGGACGGCGGAGAGCGCCGGCCGCAGGGCTGGCCCGAGAGCACAGCGCGCCCGTCGCCACCAGCCGCGCCGGAGCCCTGCGCCCTGCTGCCCGCGCCCCGGGGACCCGGCCGACGCCATGGACCGAGGCCGGGGTAAGAGGGGCCACGGCGCCCGCACTTGTTGCTGCGCCGGGCGGGAAAGGGAGACCTGGCGATCCGAAGCCGGAGGGGAAGAGGAGGGAGAGAGGCGGACGGTGGGGCGGGGGCTGCGGAACGGTCGGAGGGGACTGGGAGACTCGGCGCCTGAGCACAGGTGCCTCCAGATGCCGGGAGGACCCAGTGCGTGTCAATAACCGTGTCCTGGGGCCGAGTGGCCTCCTGTGTGTGAAATCTGAGTTTTCATAGGCTGAGGATTTGTAACTTCATAAAAGAACCCCCTCTGGATTCCGGAGGACCGCGAGCTCCTCCCGCCGCCTTCCACTGTAAAGGGGAAGACAAGGTTTACAGGTTCAACACCCGCCGTGGGAAGCCCCTGGGGAGAAGCCCCAGGGCACCCAAGTTTGCAGCTGCTCAGGGCACTGGGAGAAGGAAGAGCGCCGGGAGCAGGCGCGCGTGTGCATGTGTGCGCGAGCGAGCGAGGGAGGAGGCGGGGGTGGCTGTGTCCCGGACCAGCTGTGTCCTCGGCCCAGGCCCTTCTCCCTGACCGGCGTCAAAGTTGGACTTGATAGGCTCCCAGGCACGTTGCCGACCCTTTTCCAGTGTATTTGGTAGACGTTTCACCGAAGTGGAGGGATTTCTAAAATTGAGATTGACGTGAGCCGAGAGGGCGGCATTCGTTGGGGGCCAGCGTACATCTCTTCTTGTTTGTTTGTTTTGTTTTGTTTTGAGACGGTTTCGCTCTTGTAGCCCGGGCTGGAGTGCAGTGGCTCGATCTCGGCTCACTGCAACCTCTGCCTCCCGGGTTCAAGCGATTCTCATGCCTCAGCCTCCCCAGTAGCTGGGACTACAGGCACGCACCACCACACCTGGCTGATTTTGTATTTTTAGAAGACAAGGGGTTTCACCATGTTGGTCTAGAACTCCTGACCTCCGGTGATCCGCCGGCCTTGGCCTCCCAAAGTGCTGGGATTAAGGGCGTGAGCCACCACTTCCGCAGAGCACATTTTAAGTAAAGTGGCCAAACGGGTGTGTGTGTGTCTGTAAAGAAGTGGCCTACTTGAACATGGAAACAGTGTCAAAGGCTGGGAATCCGAACCTCAGGGTTTCAGTCTGCACCTCCGAGATCCGAAGAGATCACAGGTGTGAAAGCACTAGATAAACCGGTGAGTGTTGTGCCAACAGGTGAAGTGTTGTTATTGATCATGGAAAATTCCCTCCCCTCCCCATGATAATCTCACGCTTCTTCCCCATCTGCCTGTTTGCTGTGCTGAGCCCTTCAAGGGAGGAAAAAAGGAGGGAAACAGCGGCATGGGAACAATTAGGAAGTACTGGGGCAGGGATGAGCCCAGAGTAGGTGTGGGATAACCTTCCGCACTCCTGTTACAGGGAAAGTCGGGCTTGGCCAGCTCAGAGGGCCAGAGGGGACTCCTGGCTTCCAGTTCAGCCTCCCCACCTGACCCTCCCCAACACAAAATACCGCATTCATCTTTTTCTTCAAGAGCTGGGAAGCACAGGCAGGAAAGAGAGGTGGCTTCTGTTCGGTTCTTTGGCAACTGAGGCCTAGATTTGTAAAGCTGTTGTCGCCTGTTAACTGATTTCTAGGCAAGTGTGCAGAGAGTGTACATCAGGGAGGAAAAACAAAGAGGCACCTCTCCTGCCCCTCAGTCATGCTGTTCCCGCCTCCCACATCGTATGTCTAAAGCAAGCGGCACCATCCACCCTCCCCTTCACACTCCTACCTGCCCCCCATCTCCACCACCCTTCCCCCACCCCTCTCCCTGCCAGTTTTTAAATACCACCCTGTCTGATCTCCAGTAAAAAAAAAATTCTATACCTATGCCTGCTCAGGCTTGTGGAAAGTGCACTGTGTCATCCTAAGACAGAGGGTGACAATAGTTCACTTCACTATAAATGCTTGGTAACCAGCACCTCCAGGTCAGAAGGCTGCCTCCAGAGCACTCTTCCTAGGAACCCCTTGGTGCTAAGAGCCTAGGAGGGCTCTAACCTGCTCTCTTCCTGCGGGCTTTTCTAGCCTACTATCGTTCTTCACACCTCTTGTCACCACTTTATAGATGTAGTTATCTGACGGTTCAGTGTCTCCCTACCCGGAAGTAAGCTTCAGGAAGGCAAGGAGTGGATCCATTGTGATCAGTCTGCTGACACCATGCCTGGCACATGGTGTGCCATAAAGTGTGCTGTATATTACTAATTAAACCACTGCTGAGGAGCTCCAGCAGTGGTTTGTGGTTTAATTAGTAAAATACAACACACTTTATAGTGCACCTCAAACTGACTACTTGTACAGCAATGTTGATTTTTAAAAAGGGAATACTACTAATTCCTCACATCAGATCAGTTCTTTGTGACTTACAAAGGCCATCTCAAGTAAAGTGGTCTTGAGGCTGGGCCACACAAGAGCAGTTTAACTGCCTGGATCCTCAGTTCTCTACTCTGATAAATAATTGTAAACACAACCATGTTATGAATCAGAATGCAAAATCTGCATGCATTTTAAGATAAAACGTGAGACTTCAAAAAGTCTTCTAGGCTGGGTGCAGTGGCTTATGCCTTTTATCCCAGCACTTTGGGTGGCCAAGGTGGGCAGATCACTTGAGATCAGGAGTCTGAGACCAGCCTGGCCAATATGGTGAAACCCCATTTCTACTAAAAATACAAAAACTAGCCAGGCGTAGTGGTGGGCATCTGTAATCCCAGCCACTTGGGAAGCTGAGACAGGAGAATCGCTTGAACCAGGGAGGCAGAGGTTGCAGCGAGCAGAGATTGAACCATTGCACTCCACTGTGGGCGACACAAGTAAAACTCCGTCTCAAAAAAAAAAGGATTCCAGCAGACCTTTCTTGTACCCCTGTCCCAAGTAGGTGTGTACTCTCTTCTGTCATCAGGGAAAGCTTAAAAAGCACAGGTCTCATTTCGACCTCCTGCCTACCATGTGAGAGGTGGGACTATCATACTGTCATGCCCAGCCGACTGGGGAGAAAACCACACTTTGGTATTCACGATAGTCACTGAAATCATCAGACTCTTGCCATGTGCCAGACACTGTCCTCAGCCTCTTATGTGGCTCCTCTCAGAACAACCCACAGGATGGGACCTACTAGCATAATGGTACCTCAGAGAAAAGCGGGCTCTGCTGGTGTATTAGCCACAATAATAGAATACACAGACTGGGTGGCTGCAACAACAGAAATTTATTTTCTCACAGTTCTGGATGCTGGAAGCCTAAGATCAAGGTGCAGTCAGAGTTAGTGTTGTGTGAGGCCTCTCTTGCTGTCTCGTAGGGACACCTTCTTGCCATGTCCCTTCATGGCCTCTTCTCTGTGCATGCAGAATGAGATCTCTAGTGTCTCTTCTTATAAGGACACCAGTCCTCTTGGATTAGGGCCCCACCCTTACAACCTCATTTAACCTTAATTACCTCCATAAAGACCCTGTCTCCAAATACAGCCACACTAGGGGTTAGGGCTTCAACATATGCATGTGGGAGGGACACAATTCCGTCCATAACTATAAGCTTAGGTCACTGACATTAATTTCCTCTGTGATTCGTTCCCCATGTGAGACACAGAGCTGGGCTTCAAACCCCGCTTTCTCCATATCAAAGTCCTGATCTTAAGCTTGCTGCTGACTGCCTCCTTGGTGGCAGGTGACCAGGCCAAGCCTTAGAACAGAACCCAGATGCCAAATCTCCCTGCTTCAGGCCCCAGGCATCTCCATGGCACTTAAGCTGCACTATTCAGATCTTTCCTAGCAATTGCAGTATAAAAAGCTCAGCATCAAAGTCAAGAGACTTGAGAATGGAAACAAAGTTGGAAGGTAGAATTTCTCTTCTAACAGTGTATGTGTCTTCCCAGGGGGGAAGAAAAAGGATTCATATAACACAGTAACACACATAGAAACCATATCATAATGGCAATCCTTCCAGCAGGGTTTCCTGGTTCACAAATACCCTACAAAGAGAATCAACCATCAGTGAAAGTAACACACAGGTAAAGCCAATGACTAGGGACACCACCTTCTACAGGACAAGTTAATTAACTCTGTCTCTACCTCCCACATCATACATCTAAAGCAAATAGCACCATCCGCAGATGAGGATAAATTATGGGTACCAATAACACCTATTTCTTGAATTTGTTATAAATAACCTACAAATAATACCTAGCATATGGGATCCACTCAATAAATGCTGGCTATTGTAATAATTACAATCTTTTTTACCAGACTCATCATTAATAAGACTGCCTATAGAACTTCACTTGCATTTTCCGCAAGCTACCCCAACTCTGATGTTGCTTTTCGAGTCCCTGTGCTGTTTTAAGTACTGAATTTGACGGCTTTGTGTATACCTCAAAGACAGGGAACACGTTATATTCTTGTTTTTATCACGGTGATCCCTTATGGTGCTTGTCTCTTGAAAATCCACTTATGACCTTCAATAACTGGACCAGTGTCCAAATGACAGCTCTGAGTGTTCATTTTCTCTTATATATTCCCTATTCAGGCCTACTGACTGTGGTTATGTCATCACAGTTTTCATCATTCTTGAACCATCATCTCGTTAAGGCTATGGTCTGAATTTTTTCTGACTTTTTAAAATTTGCCTTCTTAATATGCCCAAAATTATGTCTGATCTCCCTGTCTCATGTGGAGTGATCAATCTCCCCCAAGGTTCCTTTCCTGTCCCCTTCACAACTAGTTCTTTTTCAACTACTGCAGTTTAATTGAACCCAAGACAGCAGTTTCTTTTGCTGCATTCTGTGTTCTTGGGGGAGATCATGTTGTCTACTGGGCAACTCAAGAAATAATCTGATGCTCTTCTTCTCACGGAATGAGATTTTCATTGCTGAACAGATGTCTAAGAACCCATTTTGACTGTGTCTTGCCTCCACTGAACCAGCTTTTGAGGTCCAAATTAAGAATGCCGTGTCTTCCCTACAGCGTCCACTGACCAAGCAGCCTGTGGCTAATCCATATGATGTTCTCCCCTGCGGTGACTTGTGACCCAACTTCTGTCCCCAAAGCTATGAATTTCCATGCAAACATACCTCTTCCCTGATATCAAAATTCATTTCCTACTCCTTCTTTGATAATGGCTTTTGGAAAAGAACCCTTATCCATATTCGAATCAGCTTTTTCATCCAAACATACTTCATAGTATCATCTTTGTCAGTGCTGGGACTCAGTGGAGCTGAGTGGTTCAGAGAATGGACAAACTTGGGTTTGAGTTTTGATTGCAACTTTTTGCATGGCCTTGGGCAAGTCACTTAATTTCTCTGACCCTTCAGTGTCTTCACTTAGAATGTCATGGGAAAAGTAACGCATGTAATCTAACACCTGGAATTTAACCACACGCTGCAATGGGTGTAAATAGTCATATGGGGCCATAGGACTTAAATCTGTTCCCTGTGAAGGCTTCTCCTGATCAGTGGGCACTGCTTCCATTTCTTTGTCTCCCACAAAAACTGTTTGGTTTCTTCATTTTTGTCAGAGTTTTGTCAGCCTCTCCCTCAAATATCAGTTTCAAACTCCCCTTTTCACATGAGTGAACATCCTGCCAAGTAAGTTCCACCCTCTCAACTCTCTGCCAAGAACGTATCATTACTCCATTCTCATCTTTGGTCCAAAAAAACAATCCCGGTTTTAGATACCATCAGCTTATCATACCCTTCTTAATCTTCAAGAAAACCTCAGAATGAAACAAAATGGTGAACCCATCTGCGCAACACCTCCCCAAACCCCAGCTTTTTCCTCCTTCCTTTCCTGGCCAAACTTCTCAAATAAATGGTCAGCAACTCTTCCCACACACTCCTTTTACCTCCTGCAGCCGCGCTTCCAATCACATCCTCCACTGAGAGCCCTCTCTGAAGGATCACAAATGGCTCCCACTTCCACTGGACCAAAGTCTAGCCTTTCACCTCCATCAAATCCTACCTCCTGGGCTCTAGCTTTGTTGAGCCTCTACTCCTTTCTGATGCATTCTCCTAATTCGCAGAGATGGGAACATCACAGATTTGGGGGTCAAATAAGTCTAGGTTAAATAACCACTGCCTCATCCTTCCAGGAAGCGTTTTCTGCCCTCCCCCTCCCCCATCCCTCTGTTGCAGGTGCTCATAGCCTCTTGAGCCTCTCCGCTACTAAGACAAGTTACCCAACCAAGTTATTCCCTCAGTCTATAAAGCAGGAAGAATGACACCTGTAGTTGGGAGACTGAAATGCAATAATATTTGCCCAGCTCCCAGTGCCTGGCCCATAGTAGGTGCTTACTAATTGCTATTTCCCATCTTCTCCCACTTGCTCTATCTTGCCTCTTGTTCTGTCTCTATCTTCTTGCTCTGTCTTCTTGAATGGCTCTTGTCGCTCTCTCCCCTGATCTCCTGACCATCTCAGCCCTCTCACTACACTCACTCCTGTGAAGAACGAAACCCCTCTGCGAGGGTAACTCAGATATCCATCACCAGACACGATTTGGGCGCCAGTCCCTCATGACCTCCTGTCTATAGTACATTTCCATTCCAAGGTCAACTCCGCCTTGGGGTAACCCAATTTTGAACTCATCTTATTCACCACTAAATCAGATGACCCTTCCTGTTTCCCTTTTTATGCTAACAACTCAACACATGAGAAGTTATTGAAGGAAATGGGGGTGTTTGTCAACAAGACCAAAGTGGAAGGGGGGACATGGAATCAGTTCTCAAATCCATTGTCCTGTAGAAGAGATAATAGAAAGTTTCTCCAGAAGGAGATTAAACAGAGGTCAGTTTGGGCTCAATCTAAGAGAAGTGTACAAATGAAAAGAGCTGTTCAATGGTAGAATCCGAGTTGCCCAGGGATGTAATGAGTCAGTTTGAGTGGCCACAGATCAGGGAAGCCACGGAATGGCTTAATATGTAGGTTAAGGACTGCTCTCACCTAAAATTCAGGAAGCTTTCACAGCTTGACCCTTTTGCACACTGTAGAGAACAGGACTTCTAGGAGTGTATGTTTCAACCTAGATCATTCTTTTATTTAAATGTACAATATATTATAACTTTTAATAGGACTTATGAATTATCTGTGCTTAAGGATGGAATTTGAGAAGGCTGATGCAATTAAGGACAGTTATTTACAGCTATTGGTCTCGTTATGCTTAAACCCTTCAGTGGTTTCTTATTGTTTGTAAGGCATCAGCTCCTGTCCTTGTGGTGCCTCGGGCCTGCCCTGCCTGCTGTCTGCCCACTTTACTAGCTGGCTTTGGATCCCCACCTACCTCTTGCCCTGGGCTCTCCTCACACTGGCCTTGCTCCTTGCAGCTTTGAAGACTTTATGCCTTCTCCTGGTTCACCCTTGCTCTTCCTTAGCTCACTGCTCAAATATGACTTCCTCAAGGCAGTGTTTCCCAGTCTCCCAAGCTACATGCCTGTTGTAGATGTTTAGAGCACCCTGCGCTTCTCATGAATTGACGTTTTCACAATCACAGTTCACTGTGGGCTTGAATTAGCTGTTCATATGAGCTCTGTTTGGGCAGGGCTCTTCTCTCCTTGCTCTCTGCCCATCCCCCAGGACCTAGTGTAATGTTTGATGCACAGTAGGTGCTCAATAAATGTCTGTTGAGATGATGAATAAATGAAAGTGAGCGTACACAGTTCACAGAGTAGAAGTTGGATATGGCCACTTTCAACTCCAGGATTCTCCACTTCAGTGATACCCACTTTAGGGACAGAAATGTAGCCTTCATCATTATCCATCATTTCCTTTGCCTTCATCCTTTATACAATCAAATCTCAAATCCTGTTGACTATTATTGGGAAATATATCTTGGATGGCTTCTGTATCCTGTTGCCTCGGATAGGAGCTTCCTGTTTCTGCTGTTGCCTTCTCCAGCCTGCCTTAAGGACCACTCCCTATTTGTCTGCAGCAGTGGTTCTCAAATCCAGCTGGGCTCAGAATCACCCCCTGTGGAGCCTACTGAAAACACACCCACAAAGATTTGATCAGTGGGTCAGAGATTTGGAAATCTGCTTTTATTTTCCAAATCCCCCAGGTGATTCTGATGTTCGCACAAGGGCAATAATTACTGTTTTCAGGCACTGTTTTTATCTTGACCCTTGACCTTGCTCAAACGCTTGCTTCTAGTTCTGTTTTTCACACTTTTCAACTGAATGGGACTCTAGGATCTGGGTCTGTTACCCAAAGCAACCTCGAAAGCATGACATGTCTCATTTTATCTTTAAAAAGCAATGCAAATGTTTTATTATAGTTCATAATATATCTAACCTCATCTATAGCCCCCTTAAAATATCTTTGTACAAAATGGACCTTCGGAGATGCATTGTGTTTATCTTGGCTTCTCCTTCCCCTCTCCTCCCCTCCCCTGCCCTCCACTGTGCACTCCCAGGTGATGTGAACTCCAGCCTCCAGTAAATATCCCAGCACAGAGTGCCAGAATGGAAATGGATCTGGACATGGAATCAGAACACCCACATCTGAGCCCTGGCTCAGCCGCTCGCTTCCGTGTTATGAGAACGTACATTTTTATAAAGTTTTTAACTTTTAGAAGCACTTTGACATTCACCAGTTATCTTCATTTCAGCTTAGCTTCAGGGACATTGCACATCATTCACAGAGCGCTTTGTGCAGAGGCTGGGCAACCCCTGCCATGTGATCATACATGCTCTCACTTAGCAGCCGTTCACTGGGGGGCTGCTATGGGCAAGAAGGAACCTGTGTAACGGGGGACTCATCAGACAGAGACTTGACCACCGAAGTCTTTTTTCTGGAGACCCTTCCAGCCCTGAGTTTCTCTTCTGTGGCATCTCTTGACCCTGGTGATGGCCCTACAAAGTAGACAGCGGAGACACTCTCCCTATTGGACAGATGCAATAACAAAGGTTCAAACAGATGACTCTGCTCTTCCTCCTTCCTGAAAGATGCAACTCAGTGTCATCTATCTCCCTGCCACATCCACCTCTAGCTCTCCCCTGACTTTGAGTTACCACCACCCTCCTCACACTGGGCTTTTAGAAGTTTTCACCACACTTGTTGAAATATGTTTTCTGTGTGTATGAGTCCTGAGGTCTAGGACTATCTTCTGTGTCATATTCCCAGTGTCTAACACCGAGCAAATACTTAATAGTTATAGTCAAGTGTACTTATTACTGAAAGCACCCCATGACTCAATAGATACTGTCATAATCCCATTTTATAGATGAAGAAACTGAGGTTTTGAAAGGTCTGTTTATTTATGCAGCCCAACTCACCTCCATAGCTGAGTTCTTTACCATTGCTCTCCGCTGCTTCTCCATGAATATTGGAATTACAGGCCAGGCAGCCTGTATGAGGTTTACTTCTTATCCTTTACACTCTTCCCGCTGTGGCCCTTGGAGTTCTGGTATTCAGCATTCATGAAGCTCTCATTCTCCTCGAAGTAACAGAGACTGACCCAGGAGAGCCCAGGCAGGGTTTGTCCTCCATCTAAAATTCCATTCGGGGAATCCCAGCCTCGCCCCAAGTAGGGAGTGGAGGTGCAGAGCTGGCCTGGCGTGATTATTCTCCCTGGCACAGCTGTCAGGCTGCAGCAGGGGCAGAATGTGGCACCGCATTGCAGTCATACCAGTTCTGAGGAATTGACAGGCAGCATGCCTTACAGGAGGCAAGCTTGGGGGCTTTTTATAGCCCTCTAAGAACCTAGAGGAAAACTGATCTCCTGAGAGAAATGGAGCACGTGCCTTTTCCAGGCATCATTCCCTCAACCATGCAGTCCCCAGATGCCTGCAGTTCAACTTAGGGCAAGAGTCACAGCTAAGTGAGTAGCGTAGTATGGTGGAAGAAATTCACTGCTGGGAGATAAGGATCCTAACCCAGTTCCTGAATTCCCCCCTTGGGCTTCAGTTCCTTCACCATTAAGGTTGAAGTATTACAGTGCAGGGACCAGCAGACCTCAGCCCGGGGGCAAAATCTGGCCTGCCACCTGTCTTTGTAAAGAAAAGTTTTATTGGAATACAGCCACATCTATTCATTATATGTTGTCTATGGCTACTTTCTCACCGTAAGGACAGAGTTGGGTACTTGAAACAAAGGCCTACAAAGCCTAAAATATGTACTATCTTGTCCTTTACAGAAAAAGTTGGCCAACTGCTGGATTAGGCCGTAGAGAGATTGGGAGTGTCTGCCTGGAGCACTGTGGCGAGAAGGGTTCTGAGGGTGTGTCCAAACTGAGGAATGAAGCACGTTCTTAAACCAGACAAGAGAGTGTGTTCAAGAGTAGTATTGAGAGGATCCCAGAATGCCATTTACCCGTGTTTTTCAAATTACTTTTGGCCTCAGCATCCTTTTGCAAACAAAATCTGAAGCAACAGCGCTGCTATGGGTGAAGTGGGAATGAGAACGCTGAGCACAGCCCGCTCCCTTCCTCCTACTCCCGGGGCAGCACCTAAGGAAACTATGCAGATCCCATAGGCTTCATCAGAAGAGCATTGGGAAACCACTTATCTAATCCTATCTCATTCATTCTGCAACTGGGGAAACAGGTACAAGGGGTAGTGGCTCGCCTACGGTCACCTGACGGGTTCCCATTTGGCTTTCCACAAGTCACTAATGTGGTTATCAGGCATCAGCAGAGCACAGACATATTTCTGCTAAAGAGAAGGCCTGTCCATTGCCTTTGCAGGGCCTCAGGGATGCCACAGTGCACGGGTGACCAGGGAGTGTGCCCTTGCTGACCTGGAGTACCCGGGTTTGGGGCTGGGACTTGGCGGGGACACATTGTTGATATCAGCCCATGTTTCACCATGGCCTAGTCAGAGTTTTGGAGGCTTTTTTTGTTTTTTTCTGACAGCACCAAAGCCAAAAGAAGAACATAAAAATTAAATTAGACCATATATATTTTTATTTCATTGATACAAAGATTTTTTTTTTAAAAACTCAGAACATATCTTACAATTGACATCTTAATTTATTCATTTTGTTCTCTTTTCTTTCAAAAAGCTGTTGTTCAATATGAAAATATCTTCAAATCAGTGGCATCTTAAAATGGAGAAATTATGATAATTTATACTAAGGCTTTCTTTTGAAGATGGAAGCAGATTTATTCATTTGTAGAATAAATATTTACTCTTCCTGCCCGTTCTTGTTGAAGGGTTTGCTGAAAGCAGATCCTGCTGATGTGAAGCCAAGGGGGATTTTTTTTTTTAGCTCCACTTGAACCAAGAAGAAAACTGATCTCCTGGGAGTGTGCCAGGAAGCCAGAGAGCCTGATGGCTTTTCCTCACCTCCAGCCAGCACCCAGGTGCTGCTCTCAGGGGTTCCAGAGGGGAAGCTCAGGGTCCCTGAATCTCCCAGTGTGGCAGAGAAAGTGTAACTTGGTCACCAGTGCCTGGAACACGAGGTCATATCTAGTCAGTGTCCACCAAAGAGAATATATAAAGGACAGGAGGTTAAAGGGACACTTCCTAGCCAGGAGCACTGCGGGGATAGCATTCCAGATGGAGAAAATCGTGGAAAGAGAAGCCCAGAAGCATGCTCAGAAAGCAAAGCAGGGCAACATGTTGAGAGCCCAGAGGAGCAGGTGGAGGTGAAATGGGGCCTCCATGTTCTTCCAAAGAGTAGGGCCTTATTCTCCGGGCTGCTGACTGGGTATGTCCCAGTCCATGGAGGTTGTGCAGCTTGCAATCTGTAACTAATAATAGAGACAGGATAGTACAAGAGCTAAGGGCTCCGACTGTGGTGTCAAGTTGCCCAGAGTTTCAATCCTGGCTCCTCTCCTTTCACTTAACCCCCTGAGTTTGTTCCTTCAACTAAAAATGGAAACAACAGTTTCCTATCTACAATGAGGGATCATTGGATTCCTACAGGAAAAGCACTCAGCACATAAGAAGCAGTCAACTTTTTGAAAAAAGAAAGCAAATGCCTAAAACTCCGGTGTAGAAATGATTGCCTTTCTTAATAAATTAGAAAGGAATCCCAGTTACCTCCGACACTTTCATTCTCACTCCTGCCTGCTCATCCTGGGAAGGGAGGAGATTACAGAGACATTGGAGATAAGCCATGGGGAAGTGTATGGAGCACGTGAGGATCTTTCATCATCTGTGTCACAAAGGAAAACTGGTGTTCTGGGCCCTGGGGAGCAGTGGATGAGTTGTGAGCAGGAAGAGATGACGATGTGTTGTAATCTGGGGAGATTATTAAAGCCAACAATGAGCTCGCATTAGAATGGAAAGGGAGAGATTGGAAAGAGGTGGCCAGTTAGGAGGTGCAGCAAATATCTCAGGTGAGCAGCAGACTATAAGACCAGCTCACCTTGATGTTTAAAAGCTGAGATACATAAAACTTTAAACTCTCCACTTTGAGTTAGGGTTAATTGTACAGAATTGTTAGTCTAATGCAGAGGAGATATTTGGGGCATTTTAAAACTCCAAACATCCATTTCCATGACCTTTGATCAACATTTTCTTGGGTCTTCAACCCCATTGAGGAGGTAGGAAGCACGCTGGGGTCTCCTAGAGCCTATTCAGGCGTGGATTCCTGTGGGGCAGTTTCATGGGGGCCTGGCCCAGAACCAAATCCAGGTTTAACACTGAAAGGTTTCTGCAGGTGAGAGGGGAGGAAGGGAGGGAAGACTTCCTACCTGGGCAGACAGTCAGAGTGGCCATCTGAGCTCAGCCTTCAGCCTCCCACCTCGAATATCTAGCCTTGGCCCTGGTTGATTTCCCTTCCATCACTGACAACCGCAGCAGCAGCAGCAATCACAATGAACGCTTACAGCATGATTCATAGGAACCTGGCACGATGAATGCAGTCTTCATTCGCCGGTTCCCTTTCTTCTTCCCACAACCTTGAGGTAAGCGCTCTTATTATCTCTGTCTTACAGTTGAAAAAACAGACTTGGTGAAGTGATGAAACCTGCCTGGGTGAGGGAAGGCAAATCCCAGGTTTGATGTTGGGTATTTCTCACCTGGATTCATAAAGCCACAGCTACCCACTGAACTGACCCCTCCCTAGCCTTCCTGATGATGGACTGACCCACCTGGGCTCCATCCCCCTTGGAAGGGACACCTATCTGCCTCTCTTAGGTCAGATTGCCAGAAAGTTCTTCTATACAGTAAACCTAATATTGTGGTCTTGGAGCTGTCACTCATGGGTTCATTTCTGCTCCCCAAGGCCCCAGTTCCCCAGGGAGCACATCTGTTCCACCCCTTCTTTTCCCCCACTCCAAGAGCCCTTCTGTTCTTGGAGACATTTGTCAAAGGCAGGATTCATGGGGCCTCCCTAGTCTGTGGTCCTTGCTATGAATTCCAGGTTGTCACTTGGCCCCTCCCCAGTGCACCTGCTGTGTACCCACTACTGTGCTGAACACTGAGCAGATATAAAGTCAGGCATTGTCTCAGTCCTCATGGATTCACAGTTAGAGGAGAAGGACATCGAACAAGTCATCTGGTCTGGTACATAGAACAGGGAAATCTCACCTGTCCGGGAAGGCTGGATCAGCCTCCTGGAGGAAGTGGTATTTAAACCAATTGTCAGAGTTATAAGCGAGCACTTCCTGGGGTGTGGGGAAGATTTCAGATAATAATCATATCATCAACTTGGTATGCATCAGGAACTTCTCTAAGTACTTTATATAACACCGCAATGGATCCTCACAACGGCCATGTGAGGAATAAGTATTACTATTACCCAAATTTTGCAGATGAGGAAACAGACACAGAGAAGTAACTTGCCCAAAGTCACACAGCTACTTACACAGTAACAGTTGGAGAACAGGTTATGCAGAGGAAACACCACAAACAAACAGCACCAGAGTAGGGTCTCAGATATTGCAAATAGGTCAGAAATAGTAAAAAATAATTTTTAAACTCTATTGAATAGAACAAAGCCAACCACATACTCCTGTTAGTGTAGCCTGCGGCATCTGTTGATGATTTTCTGGTTCCTTGATCACACTGAGGTTTCTGTAAGCCAATTGTCCACTTAATCCTTTGCCTTTCTGAATGAGGTGCTATTCAGTCTCTTCTGAATTCCAAATGAGTCTGTTGTTTGATTGGAAGTGGGAGGTAAGAGGATGGCACATTTACATTAATCACAATTTACTGGTTTTCAAAACTCAGTGTACAGGGTGCTCCCGCTTCTCACCAGCATCATCAGACTTGGGTCTCACAATAGGCGTGTGAGGTAGGCAGGGCAGTTATGATCACCCCACTTTGATGTTGAGGAAATTGAGGCTCAGAGACACACAGCAACTTGCCCAAGATCACACAACCAGTATAAGTGTGGAGCTGGAGCTTGAACCCTGGGATGCTGGCTCCAGTGCCTGTGTTTTCTCCAGAGCACCAAAACATAGTGCACTGTGGGAGGCGGAAAGTTTCCAACTCTGGCTCCTGTGGCCTCTGGCAAGTTTGACCTTGCTAGGCCTCTGTGAGGAACACTGGGGTAAGAGTTCCCACCATATAGGGTTGCTGCAAAGAGCAAATGAGGTAACAGGCACTGAGTGTTAGGCACAGAGAATACTCCCACAATGGAATAGCATGTAACAGTCAAAATGAATGAACACAATGACAAGCAGCAATATGGATAAATCTTAGCAGCATAATATTAAAGAAAAAAGTCACAAAAGGTTACCTATAGCACTATATTATTTTAATATATTTTAACACTAAAAATTTAAAATATGTTCAGGAGTACATCTCGTATACTATAGTACTAAAACTATATACAAGGGAAAGCAAGGGCATGATAAACACAGTGAGATTGGGCTGGGGAGGCAGGAGGGCGAGATCATAAAGTTAGAACTAAGATAGTGTCAAGATCCTGGCTTTTGCTTTGAATGGTGGGTTTGTGGGTGCTTACACCATTATCAAAAATAACTATGGCCTGGTGCGGTGGCTCACTCCTGTAATCCCAGCACATTGGGAAGCTGAGGCTGGCAGATCACGATGTCAGGAGATTGAGACCATTCTGGCCAACATGGTGAAACCGTGTCTCTACTAAAAATATAAAAATTAGCTGGGTGTGGTGGCACGCGCCTGTAATCCCAGCTACTTGGAAGCTGAGGCAAGACAATCACTTGAACCAGGGAGTCGGAGATTGCCGTGAGCCAAAATGGCTCTACTGCTCTCCAGCATGGCAACAGAGTGAGACTCCATCTCAAAAAATAGACAAATAAATGAATTTTTAAAAATATGGCATGCATGGGCCAATGATGAGAGTATGTCATGAAGCAAGGATTAGGATTAATTTTTGTCCACTTGAGGTCCTATTTTTATGTATTTATATTTTGAGACGGAGTCTTGCTCTGTTGCCCAGGCTGCAGTGCATGGGTGCAATCTTTGCTCACTGCAGCCTCTGCCTTCCGAGTTCAAGCAATTCTTCTGCCTCAGTCCCCCTTCCCACCTCCCCCACCAGAGTAGCGGGGATGACAGGCATATGGGTTTTTTGTTTTTTGGGGTCTTTTGTTTAGTAAAGATGGAGTTTCACCATGTTAGCCAGGCTGGTCTTGAACTCCTGACCTCAAGTGATCCGCCCACCTTAGCCCCGCAAAGTGCTGGGATTACAGGTGTAAGCCACTGCACCCAGCCATAAGGTCCTATTTTTTAAAAGAAGTAAAAGTGCTAGGCGCACTACCCATGATGTAGGAAATGTTCAATACATGTTAGCTGTTATTATTAGATATCTTTAATATTATTAATGATATAACCCACATACCCCTAGTCAGAGGCTTTGCTGTGAGCCCAGGGAGGTTAGTGAGATGGGTCCTCAAACTCAGACATCTCAAAAGCAGAAATCCCCGGCCCTATCTAGGCCTCAGGCCAGGCACCTGACCTGGTGAATGAACAGCAGTTAGGGAATGGTCAGAGGAACTCACTGCTGGTTCCAGCAAGCTCTGCAGGTAGGGAACGCCTATAAGAAGGAGGCCAGAAAGTAGCTAGTGCTGTGATTGAAAACAAGCTCTGGAGTGAGGTCGAGGTTTGAATCAGCCTGCTAGCTGTGTGCCGTTAGACAAATGACTGTGCCTCTCTGAGCCTCACGCGGCTCATGTGTAAATAGCAAGTAAAAACAGAACCTACCTCACAGGGACATTTTGAAGAGTAAGTGAAGTAATCCACGCACAATGCTTAGCACAACATCTGGAACATCACTTTAGAGCTTGAAAATACTACCTGCTTTTACTATCAGGCATCCCAGACTACTCCCTGGGACTGCGCTGCTTCCCCACGCCATTGGTGAAGGAGACGGTGCAGGCCGCTGGATACGGAAACAGCTGCCATCTTGTGTGTGGACTGCGCGTGTGTGTCACAGTTTTCCACTTCCTCCTGGACCCATTTCCTTTGTGAGCTCAACCCGGAGGAATCCGCAGACAAAGGAACAATTCTGGCAGAGCCCAGTCCCACAGCCAAAAGCTATTTCCTCAGAAGCGGCTGTCCTTCCCCCACCCCCTCCCGTGTGGTCTGGAAATGGCTTGGGGAGAAGCAGCTAAGGCTTCCCTGGAGGCTCAGAGCTGAGAAACAAAGTGCCCCAAGTGAAGGCCCTCCTGGTGGAGGACAGGAACCTGGGCACTGCTGCGAGGAAGCTGCTGCGAGGAAGGCCATTGAGGATGCGGGCTTCCCTGAGCCTGTCACCCTCGCCTGACTCCTGGGAAGAGTGGCGCCCAGAAACTCCCCGTTACCTCCCTGTCTTCCTGAAATAACAGTACATCAGAGGCTGGCCCTCTACCACCTCTAATCATAATCCCTACAATTTGCCAGCCTTTTCCCAGCCATTCCTCATTTCCCCCTCACACGAACCTGCGCATGGGCTTTCTAAGCCCCTTCTTACAGAAGAGGAAAATGATTCTGAGGGGGTTAAATAACTCACCCGAAATTACATCCTGGCAAATGGGAGGAGTCAGAGCCCAAACCAAGTCCTCTAAGTCCCGAATTCTTCCCACTATTTTTTGTCTTCTCCCTTTATGAATGTTTCTGTGTTTCTATCCTGTGGAGTCAAGTTTGTACTATTCTCTTAAGCATAAAAGGATATTCAGTTTCCTGCAATCGCTGTAATTAACACACACAAAAGTCTTCCAAGGTGACCTCACTACCCCTGCCCTCCCTCACACAGGGGCTATATTTAACTCTTGGAAAGCACTAAGAAAGGCATTGGCTTTGCAGCTGGGCTTTTTTTCCGCCCCTTTGTCATTCTTTTCCAGCCCGCATGCACAGTGGGCTTCCCTATCCAAGCTGGGACAACAGGAAGTGTTTGTCTTAGTGATAAACAATGCGAGTCCAACCAGTACCATCTCCTTCCACGTTCTGCCCACTGTTTGGCCTTCCTTCGGACTCAGAGAGAAGTGCCTGTAAATTCAGAGGGAGGAAGGGAGATAACCTAACGGCCCCAGCCGGGTAGATTTGCAACAACTTAGAAGAGTCTGTGGACAAGAAATCTCTTAAGAAGAGATTTCTCAACCCACGAAGTGAAGGGGCAGTTCTGCCAGCCTCACCTGAGGAGCTGGTGACCTCTCTGCAGAGTCAACCCAGAGCTGGACACAGACAGAAGCAGCACCCTGAAGGAAAACTGGGGAAGGCATAGCAGCTAGATCCTCCAGTATTCTCATGTGTAAATGGGGCTAACCCGCCTCATTGTAAGACTTAATTCATATAAATAATACATGTAAATCACTTAACGCAGAGCATGACTTATAGCAGTAATGGAAGAGTAACAGAGATAGCTAATGTTTGCTGAGAGCTTACTGTGTGCCAGACACTGTTCAGGCACAGTCACATGTCGGGGCCTGTTCCTGCTGGTGAGGTAGATATGCTCACTTACTGATAGTGTACATGAGGCACAGGTAGTTATGCAAGTTTCCCCAGAGGTACGCAGTTTGGAAATTGGGAAACAGGAATTAAATTCAGGTGGTTTAGGTTGCTCAATATCTGTTATCATTATGTCTCAATGTATATGTTAGAATTAAAACCCACCAACTACAAAAATGTGCGTCACTAAATCAATTGCCAGCTATATTCACGTGAGGGATACAAATTCAACAAAATAGAGCATTTGGGAGCCTAGCCAAGTGAAAAATCGGGCTTCTGCCTCCTTTTAAGTACTGGGAGTACTTTTCGTTGCCTGATTGTTTTTCTTTTTTTTTTTCAAGCATCTCTTTACTATACTGAGCCACCATGAGGCCAGACATGGTTTTAAAATCACATTAACTGTCAGACTTTATCAACTCTTAAATGAAAACAAAGTTTGCTCCCAGAATTTATAGTTCCAGGTATACTTAAATATTTGCCCTATGTTTGGCGCTAGCTAAAGCTGGCAATGCTCCTGCACTCAAGGAGCTCAGGCTCAAGTTATGGAAAGTGACAGTCGTTAAAAAATACATAAGTAAATACAAAATCTCACCATGTGAAGTGTCACAGGGAGACATACTTGATGCTACCATGGCATAAAATGGGGGGAATAGTGCATTGAAGAGGACAAGGAAGGTATCCATCCCTGAGGAAGTCAGGATTGAGTAGAGAGCTAAAGAAGGTGTTACTGGCTGGCAGGGGAAGGAAGTTCTGATAGGCAGAGGGAACAGCTCATCAAAGTCCTGAGTTAAGAGGCTGAGGAACAGACCGTGGGGACAGCCTGGAAAGAGGTCTCTCTAGAAAAGCCTGCAGGGCTTGAAAGTCATAGGAAAGGGTGCTCTTCCTTTCCTTCATCCTACCCAAGCACTGAGCTCACATCTGATCAGCATACTGCCTTTCTTTCCAGGGTGACTTGCCTCCCCTCTGGTATAATGGGTCATAACCCACTAATATGCTCACTTGTTAAAACACAGTATGCAGAAAGTTATCTCTAAAATCATGATCAGAAATGTTCAAAGTAATGCACTGGTTCTTTCTCCAGAACAGGAGCCTTTATGAGATGGAAATTGGGTCATTTTCCTTTGCATAAGAAAGGTAATTTGAGTAAACCACAAGAAAAATTGTAGACCCTTCACAAAACCACAGTCTCACAGCTCTCCTTTCTCCATTTTTAAATGGTGCTGGTTGCATTTACTCTGACTTTGAAAACAAAGAAGGATACGTGATATTTGTGATCTCTGTAAAGAGGCTGGTCACATAGTGAGGTGGGGAAAAAAGAAGCTGTATATTTTCCTAACTGCTTTGCATTTAATGAATGTGTGATTTGCAAGCTGTTTCCAAGCGTTTTTGGACATTCCAGCATCTAAAAGGTACACCGGAATGAGCTCATGAGTCCAAGTGCCCAGCATTGGGCCCAGTTTGACAGTAGCCAATACAGGGTGTATTATTCTTGTGGCTTGCTGAAATTTAATTCCTCACTTGTCTTTTGTTTTGAACTCATTATCTTTGTGATCTCTAAATCAATCTGACCTTCTGTGTGCTAGTGTCCTTACTGGCTGGGATAAATACCTCTTGCTTAAAGGTTTCACTCAGACTGCAGCAGGGATGTGAACCAGGTAGCAAATGGTAGTACTTTTTATGGTAGCTTAATTTCTACTATCTAACATCTTATTTTGATTTCAGTCATGTGGGGAGGAGTGAGGAGAAGATAGAAAAGTGATCTTACTCCCAGTTGGGTACTCACCAGGAACAATAAGGACTTAGCAGTCTAATCTTAGATATATTTTAAGTAGGTTTCTAAATTTATTTGAAAAACTTTCTTGCTACCCAGAGAATAATTATCCCTCATCTTGGGTTTCTGAGCCTCTCTGTCTCACTTAAAAGATTGAAAACTTATAAACAATGATTAGTCCATTTCTTCCTGTTGTATCTTGTTCCCATCATTGGAATTCACCTCCCTAGGATTCAACTAAACCAAGCAAGATAGATGGAATTTATTCGTGGTTCTTAATAAACTTGAGACATAAAGACAGTTCTGTCCTGATGCCCAAGTCTGCCCTCAGAAAGCACAGATGACCTGAACAGAGAGCAAAGACAGGAGAGAAGGGCAGCTTAGGAACTAGGAACAAAATTTTTCCTGACTAGGGACAGCAGGGACCCAGGATTCCTGGGTTGCATGACTGCCCCTCCCTCTAGAAGATATTTTCTCCTCACCTTGCATGGGGGGTGGTCCTTGGGATGTCAGCACACTGAGGGAAGGAGCTCCGCCAGCTCCTTGTGCCACAGCCATCTGAAGCTCAGTGTCAGGGCCAGAGCCATGAATAGTCCACAGGATAAGGCTTGCAAAGGCCCACCATGCCCTCTTGTCCCATACCCTCCTCCTTCGTGCCTACCACTGCACCTGAAACTCCACGGGGCAGTCACAGATGAATGCAGAGAGCAGCCATTGAGTGCCTGAGCACCATACTCATCAGTTCATTTCATCTTCACCATGAGCTTGTGAAGCAGCTACTGTGATCACCCCCACTGTTTGCAGATGAAGAATCAGAAGGGTAGGAAAGTTTAGAAATTTCCCCCAGAAGCCCACAGCTAGAAAATGACAGAGCTGGAAGGGAGCCCAAATTGTGCAATCCTGTGCTCTTAGCCACTCTTCTATGACAAATCTTAAGCATTAAGCTTTGTGTAAGTATTATGTGAACTTAACACAAACTACTTTTCCCCCAACTGGTTGTGTGAATATCTAAGTCAAATAATCTCTTGGACACTCACTTGCTACATGTTTAATACAAGAGTGTTAGACTAGGCCCTCAAAATATTGTATTCATTGAGTAAATGTTCATTGGGAATCTGCTGCATACTGATTGAGGCGCAGACCCTGTCCTTGTGGAGCTTGTTACAGCTATGGCAAATCTGTTCCTAGTGCTATCTGATCAATACTTTGGAGTCTGCATAGTTCTGGGGAGTATTAGACAATAACAACAATGAAGAAACAACATGCAATATGGCTATCACTTCGTGAATGTTTGTTCGAGGCATGGTACCATGCAAAGTGCTTCATAAGCGTAACCTTACCTGGTTTTCCAAGCCTGTGCAGTTGGGATCCTATCATTCTCATTTTGCCTATGATGAAACCAGGGCTCAAAATTTCTAATGTGGCCATCATTCCAAAGCTCAGAAGTGGCAGTGCAAGAATGCCAGCATCCATGGGGGCAACCCCAAAGCCCTAGCCACTGCACTACTCTAAGCAAGACTCCATGCTCCATCTTTTATCATCTTCAAGGGCTCTTATTCCCACCTTGACTCTCAGTTATTTAGAAGAGGATATCTAAAGATAATTTTGTAAGGAATAGGAGAGGTTTTCCCACATTCCCTATGTTCATAGATGTCCTCTGTAGCATTTTTTTTCTGGTGGAGTATTTTGCAGAGGTTGAACCTTGGACGGCCCGCATCAGAGTCACCTGGAGTACTTGTAAAAATGCAAGTACCTGTATCCAGGATGGGCCTACCAAATTAAGACTCTCTGGAAAGGACGTCTGGTATCGTGCATTTTCAACAATCTCACTGGAGGAGTCTTTTCTTACTAAAATTTGAGGCTCTTGTCTTGATGGTCTATATGAGCCTTAGCAGAAACACTTGTCATATGCCTTATACCCATATGACCTCTCCAATTTAAATTCTCTGATGTTTTATATCTCTGTGGTTTGAATTCTGTAGCATTAAAGATGAAGCTGTCATCAAAATTCTGTATTTACTGTGATTGAAAGCTAGCTGCTTGGGGTGAGCTCTGTATTGTTCTGGAAGAGCCCAGCACTGGCTGAAAGGTTTCTTACATCCATGATGTATATCAGGTTTTCTGTGGGATGAGATCCCTGCTGTTAATTCAGGTATCTGCTTTGAGTGGTTTATTTTTCTTCTATGAGATCTTCACAGTTGAAGCTCTGAAGTTCAAACAGGCCCAGTGGGGAGAGGGCCTTCATGCAGGAATTTCAGCCCCACATGAAGGTCTCACCCACAGGTGAAGGTATACCCAGATAGGAGCCTCATGAAGTCATGGCCCAGAGTGCTCCACTGGAGGGCTGTGAGGAAGCCCAGTATTCACATCTGCCCACCTCCTCCCAGCCCCAGCCTGGCCTCCTGGCCTCTGCTGCACTGAGCTGGGCTGAAGTCTTCTGATGGAGCATTCAGGTGCAAGGTCAGACAGGCAGGGGTTCAAGGCCTGGCGTTACTGCTTACCAGCTGAGTAACTTCACTTCTCTGAGCCTCCATTTCCTCCTTTGTAGGGCATTGGAGGATTAAATGAGATAATGTGCATTAACTGCCCAGCTCAAGGTAACTGCTCAGCTCCAGGGAAAGACTGGCAGGTTCAGTGCAAGCTGCGCTTTGCATCATGGTTCCCCTCCCTCTGCCCCTGCTGCCTGCTAGATCTGTTCAGGTCGCAGAAACCCCACCAGGACTGGACTGGCAGCCCCTCATTCTCCATCTGCTTCTCTCAGATGCACTCAGTCCCCTTCTTCTCCTTTGGTCTGTTTGAACTTTGGTGATCAAATCTCAGTTAAAGGAAGAGCACTTAGATGTCAAGGTCCAGCATTAAGAATCTCATCAAAGACCAGGAAGGAAACAAAAAAGGTATTACAAAGCTTGGATGCTAAAGCTCAGGTTTTTCAATGCAGAGCACTCACACAGAACCTGCCCTTCTTACTTTAGAAAGGACTATAACAAACCTTAAAGTAGAAACAGTATAGCATTTAGAAGCCAGAAAGCTGTCACACTTAGGCATTTACTGATAGCAACAAGAAATTGTTGGAACTTCACAGCAAAAAGAAAGAGAGACAGAAGGAAAGAAAGAAACAAAAGAAGAGAGGGAGGGGGAAAAAAGAAAGAGAGTGGAGAGAGGAAGGGAGGGAAGGGGGAAAGGAAGGAAGGAAAAAGGTGGGGGGACAGATCAAAAAAACCCAAAAAGTTTAGCAATTAGTCATTCATTGGGGGGACAGCAGTTTTTAAATCGCAGCTAGGGATGAGAGGGCTGTCTGGGGGCAGTCCCCAAGGTGTTTTCAGGGGTTTGTAAGGTCCAAACAGCTTCTACGTAGTACTAAGACATTATATACATTTTCGCTCCTGTTCTCTACAAGTTTACAGTGGAGTTTTCCAAGCACAACCTGTGATGAATTGGTAACTTTGAAGGCTAGTGGGATAAGTATCTGTGTGTTCTTGTGTTTCATAGATTTCTCAGTTTTAATGCTAATACAGTAAATATTGATAGATACAACCCACATAAAACAAAAGCAATTTGGGGCCCTCAACAATTTTTTTAAGACAGGGTCTTGCTCCTTTACCCAAGCTGGAGTGCAGTGGCAGAGTCAGGACTCACTACAACCTCTACCTCTCAGCGTCAAGCGATCCTCCCACCGTGGCCTCCTAAGTAGCTAGGACTACAGGCACATGCCACCACTCCCAGCTCATTTTTTATAGATAGTGTTTTACCATGTTGCCCAGTCTGGTCTCAAATTCCTGAGCTTAAGTGATTGGCTCACCTCGACTTCCCAAAATACTGAGATTACAGACATGAGCCAACACGTCTGCCCCAATAATTTTTAAAAGTATAAAAGGACCATGATACCAAAAAGTTTCAGAATGACTGGTATAGGGATAAACAGTCTAGTGCACCCCTGAGCTATAACATCCTGTGGAAAAGCAGAGAGATGTCATGTGAGTCGTGGCTGCAGGCCACAGGAGTGCTCCCAGGTCACCTGCGACTGCCTTCTTGCATCTGCTGTGGCCTCGCTTGTGAGTAGTTACGTATGAGAGAGTACACGTGTGTGTGTGTAAGAGACAGCGAGAGAATGTTCATTGGGACAATTGGAACAATCTCTTATTTATTTTTTCTAATCCCTACCCAGGGGCCAGGCTGACACATAATTAGTGCCCAGCAAATGCTTTGCAATTGAGTTAACCAACATTTGGTGTGCTATCAGTCTGTTCTCACGCTGCTATTAAAGACATACCTGAGGCTGGGTAATTTATAAAGGAAAGAGGTTTAATTGACTCGCAATTCAGCATGGCTGGGGAGCCCTCAGGAAACTTACAATCAAGGGGAAGCAAACATGTCCTTCTTCACATGGCAGCAGCAAGGAGAGGTGCCAAGCAAAAATGGGAAAAGCCCCTAATAAAACCATCAGATCTCATGAGAACGGTGCTGAGCAAAAATGGGAAAAGCCCCTAATAAAATCATCAGATCTCATGAGAACTCACTCACTATCACGAGAACAGCAGCAAGGGGATAAATGATTCCATGATTCAATTACCTCCCTCTGGGTCCCTCCCATGACACATGGGGATTATAGGAGCTACATTCAAGATGAGATTTGGGTGGGGACACAGCCAAGTCATATCAGTGTGTCTGTTGAGGGCGCCAGAGAGGTTTGTGATTCCATTTGAAAAGATTTCCTTAAAAACAGCTAAAGTTTGGCTAAAATGATTTTAAATGATTACCTGCTTTAAAGAGGGAAACATATCCATCCAGAACACGTGTATATGTGGCATGGCGGGGGCTCAGGCCCTGGAGGCTGCAGGATCTCCAGGGACCTTTCACCTGAGCTCTGGAGGGGAGCAGCGCCCCCACCAGAGTTATGCCACTCTGATCTCTAAGGATCACACAGACTTGGAATCAGCCTGGCTCCACCTCTCAAGCTGTGCCACCATCCCATAGCTGCCCCAGCCTCAGTGTCATCTTCTGAAAAATAGACATTGGCAGTCCCAATAGGACTGCCCACAGATGTGCCCTGGGGATTGGATGGAAAAATGCACAGAAAGCCCCTCCCTCAGTGCCCAGCAGCTGAGAGTGCACATTAGATAGGAGCTGCCCATATCAGCCTTCAGCTCCTTGTCAACAAGTTTGGGGTGGTGATGGATTGCCACAGAGACACGGCAGCATCATGCTTTCCTAACAAGGATCACTATCTATACTCAGGTTTATATTTAAAAGAAGGTCCTAGTGTGGTCATCTGTTCATTCCTCTCTTGTCAGACACATGAAGAGCACCCACACTGAGCAGGCCCCAGACTAGATGATAAGGAAGCAGAGATTCACAGTCCAGTCCATTTCTCCTAGAGCCTCACAGCCTGCCAAGGGAGGCAGGCACTCAGGGATCAGCACAGATCAGTGCCGTAAATTCTTCAATGACAGCAAGAATAGCTGACTTGTGGTGAGCATTCGCTCTGTGCCGGGTAAGGCCCTTTGCATGCCTGGTGTCATTAATTCTCACAGCCACTCTGTGAGGCAGATGCTGTTATTATCCCCCCTGTAAAGGAGGAAACTGAATCACCCACAGGTTAAGTGATTTGCTAATGAATGATAGAGCCTGAATTTGAACCCAGGCAATCTGGCTCCAGGGCCTATTGTCTTCTGCATGGTGCTGTATCTCCTTCTACACCTCCAGGCCCTGCAGCTCCAGGTCAGTGTGTCCTGTTTCCTCAGGAGGGCCCAGGGTGGGGAACAGCACATGGAGTTAGGAGTCATGGCTGGAGCTGAAGTCCTGGCTTTTCTTCTTGCCTCTGTGCAACTTCAAGCAAGTTATTTATCTTCTCTGAGCCTTAGTGTCTTCATCTACAAGGTAGGGGTGATCATGAGACCTACCTCAAAACTTGTTGGTAGGAGCAAAACAAATACTGTGAGTCAGTATATCTCTGTGGTTAAAAGAAGTGAATGAAGAGAGCAGCTTCACTGTAGGCTCTGCTAGCTGTGTGATCCTGGAGAAGGTATTTACCCTCCTGGAGCTTTAGTTTCATCCTCCATATAATGGAGCTAATAAAATGCTTGATATGAGATTTAAATGAGACAATAAAATGTAAAAGGGCTGAACACAACTGATAATGATTGTTCAGCACAGGTTAGCTTCTATTATCATGCGTAAGTACTTAGTGGGTTGCAAAGCAGGACAGTACTACTGTGATGAAGCTGCTCTTTGGCTCTAAGGCAAACCAAGTCCCAAGTTACTTTTTGGGACAGGGAGACATCAATGACATCATGATCTTGGCATGTCGCAGTCCTTTAAAGCACTCTGTGTTCTTGCAACTCAGCATGGTCCTGGACCACTAGCATCAGCTGCAGCTGGGCACAGGTCAGAAATGCAGAATCTCAGATCCCACCCCACACCTCCTGAACCAGAATTTGCATTTTGACAAGATCCCCAGGTAATTCTTACACACACTCAAGTTTGAGAAGCACTGGTGTCACAAGGAAAGAAAGAATGGCAATGGTAGCATGGAGCGAGAAGGGTTAATGTTTAGTTTGGCTGTGGCCAAGGCACCGGAAACAGAAGGTTCCAGAGATTGAAACACATGAACTGATGGGACAGGAAGGCTCCCTTTCCTGCCTGTGTCCTGGATGGCCAGGGGCTCCGGCCTGAGACCTGTGCTGAGCTTTGAGCTGCAGTGAGAAAGGACCCTGGTCCAGCAAAGTAGAGGGCAATTTGGAACAGAGGGAGGCCTGAGAGCCTCTGCTTGGGGCTGCCTGGGCTCAGCATTGCCAGGTGAGCCTGAGGAGGTCCAGTCCTTGGGCCAAGGCCATCTGAGGTAGAATGGGGAGGAGACCCAAAGAAACACCACAGGACTACCTGAGCAGGACCCTCCCATGGGAGCGAGTGGACAGTGCTGGGACAGCTGAGAGCCCCCAGGTCTGCCTGCCCACCTGGACCTGCCCTCTCTCCCCTGCCACCCTCCTCTAGGTGGTGGGGGGCCAGGCTCCCAGACACAGAGCTGTGACTGTGCCCATCTGCCTTCCTCCGCAGTGCTGGAGCAGCTGCTCCCAGAGCTCACTGGGCTGCTCAGCCTCCTGGACCACGAGTACCTCAGCGATACCGCCCTGGAGAAGAAGATGGCCGTGGCCTCCATCCTGCAGAGCCTGCAGCCCCTTCCAGGTCAGCCACCAGCAGCCATCCCGGAAGAGCACTGCTTATGCAGGACAACAAAACCTCTCTTCACCCCGACTCAAGAACATGTAGGAACCGTCTGCCCCACCCCCACCCCAGGGGCTGCTGCAGGAGGAAAGCTAAGCCCTGGACACAGCCACCAATGCATTTTATGCATGCTCTTGCCCAGTGTCCTCCTCCGCCAGAGCCCCACCTCCCCACCCACAGCCCTGGCTGTGCTCTTTGTACTTCTCTACCCCCGCCCTCCACACACACATGCACATACATGATCTATAACACAAACACAGCCCCTCACACAACTCTACATGCTCCCATGCCCCACACACATCCACCACACCTGACACATGACACACACACAACCTCACATAAGCCTGGCAGCCTCAGTAATCTGTTTCCATGCTGGGCTTCTGGGCATCCTTTTACTTAGAGAAAGAGATCTTCAATAACATTGTAAAAACTAAAAGTTCGAAAACCAGTGAAATAATTTAGGACGTGAATGCATTTTGCAAACTGAGCACTGTGTCCCGTGTGGGCTAGAAATATGAGTGAGGTGGGGGAGACCTGACCCCTCCACCTTCACAGCTGGCGTGTCCCCCTTCTTCCTCACAGCAAAGGAGGTCTCCTACCTGTATGTGAACACAGCAGACCTCCACTCAGGGCCCAGCTTCGTGGAGTCCCTTTTTGAAGAATTTGGTAAGCGATCCTCTCTCAGCCTCAGCTACAGAGCCATCCCTCTCTCCCTGTGTATGTGCCAGGGTCCCAGGACTGCACTGGGCCTGGCTCTAACATCATTAATTCGCTTTGGGCAAGTCCTTGGCCCCTCTGGGCTCTGCCAGCTCTGAAAGTCTAATCAAAGTCTGCATGGGAATAGGAATTCATCTTAGAGATTTGAGGAGTGGTCAGGATGGCCATGCAGTCCAAAAAAGCCATGGCACATTAGGTTGTTTCCTTGCCGGCCACACCCAGGTGATTACCACCAGAGACACTTGGCTGAACGGCGCAGTGGCTCAGCAGAAATGAGAGCTTGCATGGCTGCATGCAGAGTACCTGCTGTCCTAGCCCCTTCCTGAGGGAAGGCAGCCCTGTTCAACATAGAAAGAAAGCTACAGGCCTCAGCGAGAGAGTACTGGGGACTCATAGACAGGGAGCACATTGTGCCTTCATAACATAACCCTCAAAGATTTCCGAAGTACCATAACAAATATGATTTTATTTGATCCTCCCTACAATCCTGGAAGACAGGCAAGGCAGACATCATTGCGGCCAGCAAACAGATGAGTTTCAGACTCATAAGTCATTTGCTTAAGGTTATTAATGGAGGGGTGGTGGAGCCCAACCTCACACTCAGGCCTCCTGACCCCAAATCCAGCCCTCTTCCCCTGGGCTGGGCTGCTCATCCTTGGCTTTCTCTGCCCAATGGCCTAACCATGTGTAGACTGTGACCTGAGTGACCTTCAGAACATGCCGGAGGATGAGGGGGAGCCCAGCAAAGGAGCCAGCCCTGAGCCAGCCAAGAGCCCATGCCTGAGAAACGTGAGTCATGACCTGGGTTCCCATACCTCAGGGCCTCTGTCCCTCAGGAGGAGGCAAGGGAAGCTCTCCCCTTCATGCTGGGTGCCCTCCTGGCAGTTCCGGACCCTGTTGTCTCTCTCAGGTTTGGGTGAGGGCACAGGCAGCACTGTGTGAACATTTCAATGGCCTGTGACATGCTCAGTGTATGTTATTTTCCTTATTTCTTTTATTTTTTATTTTGCCACCTTCCTGACTGGGAAGTCACTGTTTGTGCTGAGCAGGGGGAATGTGGTGAACTTGTCTGTGCCCTCAGGCCCAAAGGACATCACCACTGCAACTTCTATTGCATAACATAAGCCAGGCTATAGGAAAAGCTCTGGACCAGGAGTTGGGTGACCTCTGCCCGCCCTGTGACACTGCTGTGTAGCCTTGGGCGAGTCACTTCTCTTCTCTGAGCCTGAGTTTTTCACCTACAGAATGAAAGACTGGACCAGATGTAGGATGCCCAACCTTGGGGCCATGGAATTACAGCAAGGGGCTCATAATCGCAAGAAGCTTTGTCAACTGTATAATTCATTGCCATCATCACCAGCAATGGTACCAGTCACTAACAACTTACTATGTCCTTTACATGCTGACAGCAACTCAGTGAGGTTGGCATGATTGTTATCCCCATTTTACAGATGAGGAAACTGAGGCTCAGAGAGAATGAGTGATATGCCCCATGTCCCACTACTCACATGTGGCAGAACTTAGCTGTAAAGCCAGGGTTCCCCTGGCCCAGTCGCTCAGTACTCAGCCGCAGGTGGTCCTGCCTCACTAAAGAACAGGGTTCACGCTTGCTTGTCCTACCGCACCTCGTGTGTGTGCAGATGTGGTTACAGAGTAGTGCAGAGCTCACAGTAGCTTTTGGTAATTCCGTATGTGCTCCATAAAAAGTATGACTACTACTGTTTGGCAGTCCACAAAACTTGCAGACATTCCAGGGGAGCCCTGATGATTAAAAATTTTGGGTTAAGAAGCACTGGATAAATATGCCCTAAGGATTTGCCAGCTCTGCAATTCTATTAAAAAGTGTGGCTTCGCATTCAGACTGCCTCCTGCCTTCCACAAGCTCCTGCCTTTTTCTCCCTCAGCCTCCCTCTCCCCACCCTGCTCTGCTCCCCTAGCCCTCTTTTTTGTTCCCTTGCAGGCAGCCGACCTGCCTCCACCGCTCCCCAACAAGCCTCCCCCTGAGGACTACTATGAAGAAGCCCTTCCTCTGGGACCCGGCAAGTCTCCTGAGTACATCAGCTCCCACAGTAAGTTCTGGTCCCCTTGGTGGGGCTGGGGACTTCCCCTCCCTGAGAAGCCAGATCTAAGTTCCTCTGTGTCCTGCGGGAGCTGGAGCTGCAAGCCTGTCATCATCCCAACCATGTCACCATTGGCTGAGGAGAAGCTTCCCTGGGCACCTGGCCTCTTCAGTGACAGTCTGGGTGGACCATTGGGTGTGGCCCCAGGGGCTGGGGGCTTGGGTTCTAGTCCCAGATTTCTGTGGCCTTGGAAAATCCCCTTGCCCTCTCTGGATCTCTGTTCTTCCACCCTTAAAAAAAAGGAACCAGATACACCCGTGTCAGTGTGCTAGGAGGCAGCTCCACAGATGACCACCACTATACTGCTCCCCCTACTAAAACTGGCAACCCAAGCACTCCTCTAGAGTGGGTGGTGAAATCGTTTCAGTAGAATCACATCCTACAGGTGGATTTGGTTGTCAGGTCAATGCATAAAATAAAAAGCACGTGGTCTAAACCACAGGTTGTCAGAGTAGAGTGGGGGGACCCAGGGGTTCATAAGATGATGTAGGCAGAAAATATCAGAAGCTTTACTTCTGTTTAGTTCAACACATCTTTTAATAAATTCCATGTAAATGTTTTGTAGTATTTATAATCTGATAATAGCATATTTGTTAAAAAAAATTTACATATAAGTATATAACATACAAAAATAAACATAAAGATATGTATATATTTTTACTAGGAGCTGGGTGCAATAAAATGATTTAGTGAGCACTGGTACAAGTTACCACTGAAAATCTCTTAACTGGCCATAAAGAAGAGCCTGTGATCTTTTCACTGGTCTCCTCCAGCACTGTAACACATGGATGTTCTTTTGAATGAAGAGCAGATGAAGTCACTTGTTTGGGTAAAAGGACTTAACATTACATATAAGAAACTATATGCTCGTGTTTGGATGGCTCAGAATGAGTAGTTGAATTTGTATAAGATAACGTTTGTTTATGATGCTACTCTGTCATTCAGCAGCACAGTGAAATGTTCTCCAACCGCCAAAAAATAATCAAATAGATCTGTCTGTGCTGATGAATTCATTTTAGAATTGATCTAATCAATTCTAAATCACGAGGTCAGGAGATCAAGACCATCCTGGCCAATGTGGTGAAACCCCATCTCTACTAAAAGTACAAAAATTAGCTGGGAGTGGTAGTGTGTGCCTGTAATCCCAGCTACGCGGGAGGCTGAGGCAGGAGAATCGCTTGATCGGCACAGACAGATCTGTTTTATTTGTCATTGAAAACATCAAACACAGAATACTGTATACAACAATTCCATTTGTTTTTTAAAATAGGGTACACACACACACCCATACACACATGCATACATCCATTTTAACAATTTTTTGAGGATATGCAAGGAACTATTAATAGGATTTTCCTGTGGGAAATTAATAGAAATATG
Source organism: Cebus imitator (assembly GCF_001604975.1). Taxonomy (NCBI): domain Eukaryota; kingdom Metazoa; phylum Chordata; class Mammalia; order Primates; family Cebidae; genus Cebus; species Cebus imitator. Next base: position 6,205,231 of record NW_016107386.1, on the reverse strand, counting down.
GGTAAAGGGAACATATTTTTTCATTCATACTTTTGTGCTACTGTTTGTGATTTTTACCATGGGTGAATTTTTTTGTTGTGGTAAAATACGTGTAAGATTATTCCACGATTTCAAACTGTCCAACAAGTGGCATTTAGTGCATTCACAGTGTTTGCAGCCACCACTACTTTCTAGTCCCCCTTCACCTCCCCAGAGAGCTCACTTCCCTCTCAGACAAGGCAGAGAAGCCACCTCCCAGAAGCAGCTGGAATCCTGGGGCAGAAGGAAAGGGAGGGCTTCAGGAAGGGCAGGGAACCCTGTCCAGGGAGAGCACGCCAAGCCCCTCAGGGAGTATCCTTCCTCTCACGCACAGCGTCCAGCCTTACCAGGTGTCTTAGCAATGTGTTCCCATGCCCCCTCACCCTTCCCCACATCACACTTTTAACCCTGACACCCCTGTTCACCTCCCAGAGATGTCCAGTGTCTGAGGCCTCAGGGCCTGCTGGAAAGGCGAGCTCCGAGCCTCACTTGGGAGATAGAACTGGGTGTCCCAGTCACTGAGAATGTCAGTGCCGCTGCCCTCAGGAAACAGATGTGCAGGAGGGGCTAGAAGCCCAGAGCAGCGTTCTGAAGAGCAGTGTGCTATGAGAGTGAGTTGGACTGGGTGAAGGAAGGCTTCCTGGAGTGGGGGATGTGCGCCATCCCCTGAGCAGGCACTCTCAGTTCTGATCCAGGTTCTGTCACCAGCAAACTGTGTGGCTTGTTTCTTGTCTGTCAAATGGAACTGATATCTGCCTCCCCGCCTTGTGGGAATCAAAGGAGACAATCACAGTAATAACAGCTGGCATTTGTTTAGTGTGCTGTGTGTGCCAGGCTGTCCTGAGAATTGGCATGCACTGTACCACTAAGCCAAGGTGGGAACTGCTCAGGTCACTTTACAGATCAAGAATCTGAAATGAGGAGAGACTTTTCTTTTTGAGGTCACTCAGTAAATGATAAAGGTAGGATTTGAACTCAACTCTGAGCGATCCCAAAGTACATGCTCTTAACCATCTGAACTTCAAAGTAGGTTCCAGGGACTGCCTGCATCAAAATAACCTTTCTAAATAATTATTAAATAAGTTTGTCCCATCTCATTGGAGTTCAATATAGTTTGTACGTATGTTTAGGATTTTCCTATTAGTCATTTTTAATGCAGATTGCTCAGCCCAGCCCACTCCAGTGAACCAGAATCTCTGGGGATACAGCCCAGGGGTCTGCATTTTCAAACAACTCCCAGGTGATTCTGACACAGAATACAGCTTGACACATCCCACTAACTCTGGCATCACACCGCACTACCTTCCAGCTCCAAATGGGAAGTTGTTGTAAAAATCCGCACAGATCGTTGCAATCACTATTATGTGCGATATTATCTCCTCTAGTCCAGTTCTTTCTTTGCAGTCCCAGAGGTTTAGAAGGTGAATGATTTTCACAAGAAGAGGGAGCAGATGTATTAGGAAGTGAGAGGAAGGGCTGAGGTGGAAGAAGATGAGAAGGCAGAACAGGGAGGGAGGTCTCAGCCCAGGCAGCTGGTACATCGCTCCCTGCAGTGCAGAAATCTGAGCTGTGACCAACACACACACACACACCAGGCACAATGCTATGCTCTGAGGTCACTGAGGAGGAGCTGACCACTCACTGCCTGAGAAAGTCAGAGGAAAGATCTTTGATCTGGGTCTTAACGGATGAGTAGAAGTCCTCAGTAGAAGATAAGAGAGCACAGGCAACAACATGAACACAGGCCGGGAGATATCATAGCCCAGCAGGGCAGTTTCTGGTGACAGGAGCAGAGGGACTATGGGGAGTTAGAACAGACGAGACGCAGGGAGGAGGCCTCACACCCTGGCCAGAGCTGCTCAGAGCACCTGCGGTCTCTTCCCTGAGGAGGAGCGTGGGTGTCAGGGTCTCCCCTAGTCCTGCCCCCCTGCAGTCTGCCTGCATTTCTCCAAAATACAGCTTTCTGACAACCCACAGATGGCTACAGCCCCACCCACTCGATTGTGGATGGCTACTATGAGGACGCAGACAGCAGCTACCCAGCAACCAGGGTGAACGGCGAGCTTAAGAGCTCCTGTAAGTACCGGGCGGGTGTCCAGATGCTGGGCAGGGCTTCTGCCCTTGCAAGGAGCAGGACTTGCCCTGGCCCTTAGCGTGCATGTGCCCACCAGCCTCTGACCCAGGCCACGGCCTCCAGAGAGGCCCAAAAGCCCTTGTTTTGGGTGACCCCAGCACTCAGTGGAAAGACTAGTGGAATGGGAGTCAGGAGGCCTGGATCTAACCCTTTCCCTGACTCTTAGTAACAGATCTTAGATGAGTCATTTCTTTTCACTGAGTCTCAAGTTTCCTGATCTATAAAATGGAGATTTGCTGGGTTGTTGTGAGAATAACCAGAGACAAGAGATGTCAAGATGAAGGGGTAATGACAATAGCAGAAATTTATTGAGCATTTATTGGGTGCCAAACACTTGGCTAAACGCTGCCCATGCATTGGTCTTCAAATAGCCAGCTGAAGTAGGACTATCAATTATTCTGATCACTTAACTGACGAGGACACTGAAGCTCTGAGAAGGGAAGTCACCAAGTCACAACGCAAGGGATAAATCAGCACAACACAGTGCAAAAGTAGGGGCCAGCCAGGTGCAGTGGCTTGCACCTGTAATCCCAGCACTTTGGTAGGCCAAGACGGGTGGATCACCTGAGGTCAGGAGTTCAAGACCAGTCTGGCCAACATAGTAAAACCCTGTCTCTACTAACAATACAAAAAATTAGCCAGGTGTGGTGGTGGGTGCCTGTATCCCAGCTACTTGGGAGGCTGAGTCAGAAGAATCACTTGAACTCAGGAGGCAGAGGTTACAATAAGCCAAGATCACACCACTGCACTCCAGCCTAGTGACAGAGCAAGACTCCATCTAAAAAAAAAAGTAGGGGTCTTAGTTATTATCAGTGTCATGCCTTATGCCCACACCTTCCTGGCCCCAGGCCCCAGCACAGGGATGGCTTCAGAGGGGTGAGAAAGTGCTTCCCCAGGATAGCACAGTGACGAAACTTTCCCATGACGCCTGCAGACAATGACTCTGACGCAATGAGCAGCTCCTATGAGTCCTACGATGAAGAGGAGGAGGAAGGGAAGAGCCCGCAGCCCCGACACCAGTGGCCCTCAGAGGAGGCCTCCATGCACCTGGTGAGGGAATGCAGGATATGTGCCTTCCTGCTGCGGAAAAAGCGTTTCGGGCAGTGGGCCAAGCAGCTGATGGTCATCAGGGAGGACCAGCTCCTGGTGAGTGGTCAGCAGCAACCGTGTGCCTCTCGGCCTCACATGGACTTGCATACGGATAGGTCTCTACATACATGTGGATGTGTCTGCCTTGGGCATAACCATCTTGACTTTGTGCACAGAAGCTCAAAGTCACCATGCTCCTAAGAGAACAGGACATTTCCCCACTGGAGCAGAATTTAAACACACACACAGCCTCTCTCTCTCTCTCTCTCTCTCTCTCTCTCTCTCTCTCTATCACTTGAGGTCAAAAGTTGGAGACCAGCCTGGGCAACATGGTGAAACCCCATCTCTACTAAAAATACAAAAAATTAGCCAGGCCTGGTAGTACGCACCTATGGTCCCAGCTACTTGGGAGGCTGAGGCAGCAGAATCGTTTGAACCCGGAAGGCCAAGGTCTCATGAGCCAAGATGGTGCTACTACACTCCAGCCTGGGCAACAGAGTGAGACTCTGTCTCAAAAACAAAAAAAGAGACCTGATATAAGCTTTACCATGGTTTTTTTTTTGTCAAAAAAAAAAAATTTGCCATTAAATCTGTGTTGTTTTTCATTATGCAAGTAAATGTGCTTATTTATAAAACTACAGAAAAACAAATGAAAAGTGATTTAAAAAATTACTGACCAAAGGTCAATAATGTCATTGACCAAGAGATAACCACTATTAAGTGTACAGATTTCCACCCTCATTTCCATACGTCTGTCTTTTATAAAAGGAATCCCCTATAACACTCATCGTTCTGTTACTTGCATTTTTAAAAAAGGGTTTTTTTATATTTACCATCTCTCAGCTTATCATGTCATGAAAGGAAAAGCTCCTTTAATTGCAAAGTAAGACAATGAACATATCAAAAAAACAGAAAAAAAAAAAAAAAGGACAATGAACATAATTTCAGAAAGAGAGTAGCTCCCCTCCCCAGAAATCTGTTGACAAGCCTTGCTCAACATGTATGCA
>NW_016107386.1:6181280-6200418 GCF_001604975.1 Cebus imitator | reverse complement strand
TCTGGAATCCATTTGCTAGTATTTTGTTCAGGGCTTTTGCAATTGTGTTATGAGAGAAATTAGCCTATAATTTTCTTTTTTCATAATGTTATTGTCAGGTTCTGGTATGAAGGTAATGCTGGCCTCATTACCAAAAAAAATGGGGAAGTAAGAATCATTATTCATAAACTATTGACTTGCCAAGGCCAATCCTCCATCTCTGCTAGAATTCTGTCTCCCAAGTTCCTGCCAGGTGGATTTTTAACTGGCTTCCTCCCAAGCCAGCCCATTTCTTCTCTAGTTCTTTAGGCTAGCCTGGTCTTCCTAGGATTGTGCTACAGTCTGCCTCTTCCCAAATAGGTAGTTGTGACTAAAGATTACCCGAAGATGCCTCTTCCCACCAGGCTTCTCTTCCAGGGTGAGGACCCTTCAGCTGTCCTCACACAGTACCCATGGCCCAGCTGGGTGGTGGAGGTCTCTAAAGGGAGGTCGGGCTTCCCCCGGAGCCTTTGTGTGAGGATGTCTCCCTCCTCTACCCTCTACTTCAGAAGATCCTGATGCCTTTCTCTCCCTGTGCAGTGTTACAAAAGCTCCAAGGACCGGCAGCCGCATCTAAGGTTGGCTCTGGATGCGTGCAGCGTCATCTACGTGCCCAAGGACAGCCGGCACAAGAGGCACGAGCTGCGTTTCACCCAGGGGGCTACTGAGGTCTTGGTGCTGGCACTGCAGAGCCGAGAGCAGGCCGAGGAGTGGCTGAAGGTGTGTGGCCTGCACTTGACCTTCCCGCCTTCCCACCCTTTCTCTCTTCCCCAAGCCAGCCCTCAGTAGAGCTGGCTCCTGTCCCTGGAAGAACTCTTGCTCAGTACCTGAGCCCAAGTGTCCTGTGCGTGGATACAGCTTATGTATGGAAATGGGCCTCGATATCTCCAAGAGGCAGACTTCATGCTGGAGGCATGTGTTCCTTTTAGTTATTTGAATTCCCTTTCCAATCCTTACTGTGAGCTTGTTCAGTCTGCACTTGTGTACTTCCTGGAACTGGGAACTTATTATCTACAAAAGAAGCTGATTGCATCATTAGACAAGCGAATTCTTAAAACAACAACAAAGAAAAATCCTTCCTTGCCTGAAATGTACATCTTGTAATGACCACCCATGGGCCAGCTTCTGCCTCTGCAGCTACATGGAACAATGAGAGTTACCACGTAATGAGCACTTACTTTGTGCCATGCATTGTGCCAAGAACTTTACAGGCATGACCTCATTTATGCTTCAAAATGGGACAAAAATATTATTGTTCCCATTTCACAGATGAGGAAACTAAGACACAGCTTTGAGAACGAATGTGATTTGCCAAAGGCCACACAACCAAAGTGGTTGGAGCATGGATTTGAAGCTAGGAAGTAAATCTACTCCAAAGGCCATAGGCAGGAAGCCATAGTGATGACATGGGAGGAGGGACTTCGTGGCACCCACACTTGAGTTCAAGCCCCAGGCCTAAGTGGCAATTACTGGTTGTGTGACCTTCTGCAAATGACTTTGCCTCCCTGTGCCTGTTTTTTTCATCTGTGAAATGGTCCTTGGAAGGATTCTGGAGAGCACTTGGCACAGTGCCTGCCAGGCAGTGAGTGTGTAGTAACTGTCAGTAATTACTGTCAGATGACAGTGATGCCCCACTCACATTCCCTTATCCCTGCACTGCCTCTGCTTCACTCTGACACCTCCTGTCTTCCTCTGATCTTCCTGCTGGAACAATGAAACCAAACACCTCCTTCCCCACCCAGCCCCTTCCTTCCTGTGATAACCGGCCCTCCTGATGGAACATTGGGTGTTTCTTTTGTCTCAGGAGGGAAGGAAAGGAGAGAACCTGCCTGCTGGGGGAGCCGGTACACTACAGGGGCTGGTTGGGTCAGCACACGGAGCCCTAGACTGGAGTTAAAAGAGACCTACCTTGACATCGATCCTGGGTGGCCGTTAGCCCAGAGGTTAACAGTGGGCAGCCGTCCTGCCTGCATTTAGTTCCTGGCTCTGCTGCCCGCTAACAGGTGGCTTCCCCTCTACAAGGCTCATCATCCTAAGCTGGAACTCAGGGCTCACAAGGCTGCTAGGGGATAAAACAAGATAATCCACAAAGAGCCACCAGATAAGTGAGCAATAAATGGTGGCTGTGATTATTTCCTGATCTCATGCTTATCGCTGTGTGGCCTTGGCGAGCGAGTGGATGCCTTTAGGAGATGGAGGTGATAACTCCAGCCACCCTATAGGTTGCTATAAAGGTACACATGGTCACAGAAGCAGGTCCCTCACCCTTGTGAGGCTTTATGGCTCCCATCACTCTTCACATCCATGGTCCCACTGTCTTCAGGTAACCCAAGGAGGGAAGCAGAGGACTAGTATCATTCCCATGTTACAGATGTGGACACTAAGGCCCAGAGCAGGGAAGTAGCTCTTCCAAGACCACACAACTAAGTAGCAATAAACCTCTTGGTCCCTATCCTTGTATCTTTTCAACCCAGGGGACAGATATGGGAGAAAGCCTTTACAAACCCTGATGTGCCCCACACCGTGCAGGGGTTGTGTCAGCCCATCTCTTCCCCACAGTGGCTCTGACCCTCTGTTCTATGGCCTTCACCACATAAACCCCATTCTTCCTTTGTATCCACAGCTTTCCTGCCCACCCGTTCACAGCTGTGTGTCCTCTTCACAGGTCATCCGAGAAGTGAGCAAGCCAGTTGGGGGAGCTGAAGGAGTGGAGGTCCCCAGATCCCCTGTCCTATGCAAGCTGGACCTGGACAAGGTATATCTGTCTCCACTAGGTCTTCCCGGGGCCAGGCAGTGGCCACTTAACACTGGCTCAGCCCCAGGGGAACTCCCTGGCTGGGGGGAAAGCCAGGCACCTGCCAAACTATAGGTGCCCAGCACAGAGCTGGCATAACTGTAGGTACTTAATAAATGTTTCCTGAATCCATGAATGCATGAACAAATGAGTGCCCATGCCCAAGGTGCAGTACAAGCCAGAGAAGAAGTGACTCACCCTGCCAGGACAGGAGGAGGTCACATTTCAATTGTGCCATGACAAATAAGTTGAAATTTGTCAATTAGAAAAGGAGGATGTATAATCCCGGCACTTTAGGAGGCCAAGGTGGGCATATCACTGGAGCCCAGGAGTTCAAGACCAGTCTGAACAACATAGTAAGACCTCATCTCTAAAACAAAAAAAATTACAAAACAATTATCCAGGTGTGGTGGCATGTGCCTTTAGTCCCAACTACTCAGGAGGCTAAGGTAGGAGGATTGCATGAGCCTGGCAGGTGGTGGCTGCAGTGAGCCATGATGGCACCACTGCGCTCCGTCTTGGGCAACAGAGTGAGACCCTGTCTCAGAAAAAAGAAAGAGAAAGAAAAGAGAGAGCGAGAGAGAAGAAAGAAAGAGAAGGAGTATGCCTTCTCATGTTTGGAAGGTGAGAGAAGCAGGCATTAGCCAGTTGTTCAGGCTGTTGGCAAATATGTCCCAGTGCCTGCAGATTGCCAGTTATTGTGGGTAACAAAGGGCCCTGGACCCAAGTCCTCCCCTTAATGGGCATGACAGTCGAGGCGAAGGCTTAAGACCCACCGACACAGGCCTTACATGATATAATCAAGGCTAGTATTTATAGATTGTGACTGCATGCGCTGCAGTGTATTAAATGCTTTACGTGTATTAACTCAGGTGATTTCCATAACAACTCTCTGGGTAGTTACCTTTTCAGGAGAGAAAGCTGAGACAGAGATTTGCCCAAGGTCACATAGTAAATCAGAAACGTAGCCAGGATTTGTACCCAGACACTCTAGTTCTTGATGACTGTGCCACGCCACCTCTTAAGGCCAGGATCCTGAGCACCTGATTGACAGGTACTTGTTGAGTATCTGGGGCACTCCAGGAACTGTGCTAGCCACTGAGATGCAGTCTAAACACATACAGAGGCAAGCCCTGCCCTCGCAGCCCTTCCAGCCCAGTAGGAAGCAGGCATGAATCAAATAGTCACACGGACTTATAAATGGCAAGCTGTGTGAGTGCTAGGAGGGAAAAGTACCAGGTACCCTGAGAGTGTGTGTCAGGAGCCCTGCTCCTGCCTCAGAGCTCCAGGAAGGCTTCTCTGAGGAAGTGACATTTCAGATGAAGATGAAAAATTAGCAGGGAAGGGGAGGGAAAAGGCATTGTAAGCAGAGGGAAAAGGCGCAGGAGCAGGAAGCCTGGAAATGAAAACAGCCAGTGTGGTTGAGTTCAGAGAGAAAGGAGAGTCCACCAGCCTATTAGAGTATCCCAGAAAGCTACAATGAGTGGAACAGGGGCTCACGCTGGCTGTAGGGATGACAAGGGTGAGGGAAGATGGGCACCTATGTTGAGTCTTGGAGCACAGGCAAGATTTTACTGAGGTAGAGGTGGGCCGAGGGGAGGAAACAGAAGCAAAGGTATGGGATCAGGCAGAGTCACCGGGAGTGGAAGATGGGTATTCATGTGCCCAGGCTGCAGGAGAAGCTCAGTCCTATCCTCATTTAGCCTTTGCCATTAGTGAGGCCAGAGGGAAAGCAGCGTTGACAGTGTCAGTGTGCATGAGTGTGTGTGCACACACTTGCCAGTGTATGCTGTGGTGCAGCTTGGAGGAAGTGTAGAGGAAGAGGTAAGCTTGTAGAGTTGAGCTTTCCTGTGGCTGAGTGTCCACGGGGAGGGTAACTAGAATGTTCAGGGTGTTATTTTGGGTGGAGAGTGAGGGTGAGGACATGATATTGGTGGGTCTGTTTCTCCATGGAATCATCGAGTTCATTCCAGAGGGCTCCCAGTACTTCTTTGTATTTACTATCTATCTTGGTGAAAAACTTGCCATCTCTATACCATTGCAGAACACATGGAGCCATAACTTCTGTTTCACAGTTTGAAGAGGTGATTCTTTATACTTGATGGTTCTGTCCCCTTTCTGACAAGTGTCATGTTTGAAGCCCTTCGGAAATTGAGAGGAGTACATGCTCTCCTGTTCTCCCTGTTCCCCTGGTGCTGTGCTTATGGTGAAGCATCCCTGATCCTGATTTGAGAGGATCTTGGTAGGAAAGGCTTTGGGACCTCAGAGCTCTGTAATTCTACCTTCTTAGGTAGGTGGATGTCATTTAATCCTGGTCCAAGTGTGGCTGCCACAGTTTAGCTTCTTGCAGAAAGATGGCAGCACACCACACAGGTATTGGAAATGATAGTCAGTGGGCCTTCACTTGGGCTGGCTCCCTCACAGCAGCCCTCTGAAGTGGGTGGAATTCAAGTGAGAAAACCCAGCTTTGAGGGGATAGAAGGACTTTCCCACATTTCCGCAGCTAATAAGTAGTAAAAGAGTCATCATTGCTTCCACTGTACACCCCATGGTACCTAGTATACATGGGACCTTGTGTGAATGAATTGATAAATGGTCTAGAGTTGGTGTAATGAGTAAAACTAATTTGGGCTGGCAGTGAAACTGTTGACATGTCATGTGTGGGTGTGTGGGTATGTGTTCCCTTCCCATCCTCTCCTCCAAGTTAGGATCATAATGGACTCCAGATGAGCTGGCAGACATCTTCACAACAGTCAGGTCCCGCCAAGACGGTTTTGAAAATGTCTGCCAGCTCATCTCTTTTTCTCCATCCTCACTGTCACTTGGTTCATGATCTTGTTGAGTCTCATTATGACAAGGATGATGCTCTCTTTTATTATTATTATTATTATTATACTTTAAGTTCTGGGGTGCATGTGCAGATCATGCAGGATTATTACATAGGTATACACGTGCCATAGTGGTTTGCTGCATCCATCCCCCCATCATCTACGTGAGGTATTTCTCCTAATGTTAGCCCTCCCCAATTCCCCCACCCCCTGCCATGCCTCCCCTAGCCCCCTTACTCCCCAACAGTCCCCAGTGTGTGATGTTCCCCTCCCTGTGTCCATGTGTTCTCATTGTTCAACACCCACTTATGAGTGAGAACATACAGTGTTTGGTTTTCTGTTCTTGTGTCAGTTTGTTGAGAATGATAGTTTCCACCTTTATCCATGTCCCTGCAAAGCACATGAACTCATCCTTTTTATGGCTGCACAGTATTCCATGGTGTGTATGTGCCACATTTTCTTTATCCAGTCTACCATTGATGGGCATTTGGGTTGGTTCCAAGTCTTTGCTATTGTAAACAGTGCCACAATAAACATACAGATGACACTCAAGATCTTAAGTGGCTCTTTTGCTTCCAGTCTTGTCCCCTCTTGTCTATCCCCACAATGCCACCAGAAGTAACTTCCTAAACCAATTTGGTTTACATTAGTGTTCCACTTACTTTCCCAGCTCCCTGTCACCTGCCAAATACAGTCCAAATTCCTAAGACATCCATCTCAAAGTGTTATAATTAATTGCCTCCCTCACCAAACGGACTGTGAATTGCCCAAAGACACAACTATATCTAAGTTATGGTTGTCTTCCCAATACCTGGTATTGTATCAGACACAGGATAGTTGCTGACAAACATTTGTTAGCTAATTATCATGTGCTGGGGAAGTTGGAGGAAGACTGAACCAATAAAGGGACATTTGGGTACTTCTGAATGTGCCCTCTGATGGGGGACTGTCTGTGTCCCTCCTCAGAGGCTGTCCCAAGAGAAGCAGACCTCAGATTCTGACAGCGTGGGCATAGGCGATAACTGTTCTAGCCTTGGCCGCCGGGAGGCCTGTGATCACGGTAGGAGCCTCTGGGGGCTCAGGCTGGGGAATGTTGGAAGTGGGAGGGGCCTTGCCCATGGGCATACAGCGGCAGAGCAGGTCCCGACCACTCTGGAGACCTGGGTAAGGTGACCTGGCCTGCCGTACCTGGAGCTGCAGGTCCATCCCTGTGTGCAGGCTGAAAAGGCCATGGGGAAGACTAAGAGTGGGTGGGACCTGGAGCTCCCTCTACTGCCCTGACCCATTTTCCAAACAGGCAGAGGTAAGAAGAGCAGCCTGGCAGAGCTGAAGGGCTCAATGAGCAGGGCTGCGGGCCGCAAGATCACCCGTATCATCAACTTCTCCAAGAAGAAGCAACTGGCTGATGACCTGCAGACGTCTTCCGCCGAGGAGGAGGTTCCCTGCTGTGGTGGGTCCAGGGCACAGGGAGGAAGGGTGTTCAGGACCTGTGGGCGCGGGCTTCTGGGGCTGAGGCCAGGAGACCTCATGCGTCATCCACCTCACCCCCAGGGCTGGGGAGAGAATCCCAGCCTACTAGGAGGCTAAACCCCACTCCATTCACACTCTAGGCCTTCCCGTCACTTCCCTCCCCAGAGGCCCTGACACTCAGCGAGAGGAAAAGTCCGCTGACCACTGTATTCTATGCTCCCTGTGACCTTAGCCCAAATCACTGCCCATCTCTGGGCCTCAGTTTCCCAGTTTACTATAACAAGACAGGGGTATCTTATTTCCCAACATAGGGCATGCCAGGTGTATAAGTTACAACCCATCTTATAGGGAAATTTCTTGGAGAAAAATATTTAGGTACTTTTTGTTATAAATGCATTCAATGTGAATTAAAAGTGATTTGAAGGGGAAAACATTATTTACTCACGTAAATGTAGTGTTCCATGTACTGGAATCCAGTTTTCAAAAATCATATTTTGGATATGCAGTAATATTCTAACCCTGAAAAAAATATTATAAAAGTACATGGCAGGGCCAGGCACAGTGGCTCACCCCTGTAATCCCAGCACTTTGGGAGGCTGAGGACGGAGGATTGCTTGAGCCCTGGAGTTTGAGTCCAGCCCAGGTAACATGATGAAACCTTGTCTCTACCCAAAATACAAAAATTAGCCAGGCATGGTGGTGTATGCCTATAATCCCAGCTACTTGGAAGGCTGAGGTGGGAGGATCACTTGAGCCCAGGAGGTCGAGGCTGCAGTGAGCCATGATAGAGACACTGTATTCCAGACTGGGTGACAGAGGGAGACCCAGTCTCAAAAAATAAATACATAAATACATGGCTACAAAGAAATATTTTGTAATCAGCGAATCAGAATCTGTTATGGCAAAAATAAACAAATTTAAATCTAAAACATTATGAGGGAATTCCAAACCTGTGGGTCATTAGCTATATAGCAGCTATGCCTTGGTCAATTTTAGGATTATGTAAGCGAGACATTTTTGTTCCCACACGCTGCCACTGGGTGTCAGCATCATCCATTATTTTCCATCTTTCAGTAACAGTTTTGATTTGATGAGAAAAGCAAGAGTTGTGTCTTTTATTTATCCTATGCAGTAGTTCCTGCCCTTTTCATGAAGCTTGGTATAGTCCAAAGGCTGTGCAGAGATGTATGAATGCCATTAACAGTCTGTATTTCACAGCTAAGAAACAAACTCAGAGAAAAGTAGACCCAAGTCACCAGAGGTCACGGGGGAGAGAGAGCTGACCGGGACCCCAAGACCTTCTTTCCAGCAGACACATGCAGCCACCTTGCATCCCCATGCTGTCCCAGGGCAGGCTGTGGGAACATCAGCCACTGTCTCCTCCAGGCTACCTGAACGTACTGGTGAACCAGGGCTGGAAGGAACGCTGGTGCCGCCTGAAGTGCAACACTCTGTATTTCCACAAGGACCACACGGACCTGCAAACCCATGTGAACGCCATCGCCCTGCAAGGCTGTGAAGTGGCCCCGGGCTTTGGGCCCCGACACCCGTTTGCCTTCAGGATCCTGCGCAACCGGCAGGAGGTGGCCATCTTGGAGGTGAGAGGAGATGGGGGAGGCGGGTGGTGCTTGGTCTGGGGACTCTGGCCTGAGTGTTGTGTTTTGTGTGAGGGAGCCCTTGCTACTGACAGCCCAGGGACTGAAGGGGAAGGAAAGCAAGCCCCATTCCTGTCAGGTGACCCGAGTAGGATTATAAGACAACATACAGGACACCCACTTAATTTAAATTTCAGGTAAGCCACGAATATTACCTGAAACGTTTTCATAATAATATAGATATGTCCCATGCAAGATTGGGGCTTCATCAGTACTAAAATAGTATTCGTTGTTCATCTACCATGCAAATTAAAATAAACATTCTGTATTTTATTCACTAAATCTGGTATCCCCAGAACCAAGGTTTGTTTCTTCTCCCTTACCTTAAAATCTCAAGCCTGAAAGGCACCTAGTCTGGTGTAACCCATTCACATTTTGGAATCTCCTCTACCAGACCTTGTACCAGTAGCCTCCTCTGGTGAAGGAGGAGGTCCACTGCCCCTCCCATTGAGCAATTTAAATTTTAGAAAGATTTTCCCCATACTGAGTTGAAATCTTTAAGCTCCAGGAAGGCAATAACCAATCCTATTTTGCATACTTTTGTTTTTCCAGAACTCTGCATGATGTCCAGCACTAGACTACTATAGGCTCTAGTAATATTTGTTGAACAAATGAGTAAATGAAGTGTGATTTCATTTCACCAATTCACTCTCCTTCTTACCCACGGACTAGCCCTCCTCTCTGAGGTCATGCAGAATACGTGGATGCTCTCTTCCACATAGCAACCCTTTGGCGATTTAAAATTTAAAATGTTATACACTAGAGGAAAACAAAAAACTACCTTCTCCCATCACAGATAAGGAAACTGAGGCCAGGGAAGCCACGCACTTTATCCAGGGGTCCACAGAGGGCCAGTGGTTTCTTGGTCTTGTCCTAGAACCTGACCTCTTGCTCTTGTTTTCTGCCCAAGACCCAATGCCTCTCTCAGTTCTTAAATTTCAAAAAAGACTGCCTCTCTAACTCACTTTCATTTTTTGTAGTTTGAGATGTCTCATGTCTCTTATACATGAAGCTTTCTAACAAAAAATATGCTTTATTTATTGAAGTTTAGCATTTGTGTACTAATTTGACTTTATAAGATGTTCTTTAAGTGAGAATTAACATAAGTCTGTGTTTAGTTGACTGTCAACTTCTTGGAGATTTTTGAATACGCAGTACTTTAATTATTTGGCAATTATAACACAAGGAAAAAATTGATTGAGTTATATAAGAAATTGCCTTTTCTAATAAAAAGTAAATATTTTTTAAAAATTCAGAGAACACTCAATGTTGGTTTTATATCCTAATGGTTGGGAAGGCTCTGAGAATGGAAAGTGAGGGCAGGGAGACCTCTGTCTTAGAGAGGTCATCAGGGAGGGCCTCTCTGAGGAGGTGACATTTGAGTGGAAACCTGAATGGATGGAAGAAGGAAGCTTCTTAAATTTCTAGATGTGTACTATGATCTTATTCCTCTTTGACCCCTGAGTATCGGGTACATAGTCAGTACTTATAAATATTTCTGGATTTGGCTAAAGTCAACAGATCTCCAGAAGTGCTGACTGTATGAAAATGAACTCCACCTTTGCCTCCTGTCCTTCAGGCAAGCTGTTCGGAGGACATGGGTCGCTGGCTTGGGCTGCTGCTGGTGGAGATGGGCTCCAGAGTCACCCCGGAGGCACTGCACTATGACTACGTGGACGTGGAGACCTTAACCAGCATCGTCAGTGCTGGGCGCAACTCCTTCCTGTAAGGGTCAGCTGTACCCGCCACACTTGCCCAGGACCTTTCCTGTCTCCATCCCTCTCAGAGGCTGAGTCCAGCCCTGGGCACTGGGAGGGAAGGGAGGAGCTAAGGAAAGCTCTGCTTCCTTGGGAAGTTGGAATAGGTGTCTTCCTCTTATAGTAAGGAGTGGGGACCTGGCTGAAGGAGGTGGCCCAGGGTCAGAGGCAAGCTGCAAATGGAAGGAGAAAAAGTAGAGAAGCCTTGAAGTAGCGGCCTGGGCTCTGCCCTCATGCCATGGGACTTTAAGCTTTCACACACTTGAGCATGGACACGTGGCTAGTATATGGCATTCTGTACTAGAAGAGCCAGATTCGAGTCCCAGCTCTGTCACCACCAGCTGTGGAAGCTTGCGCTGGTTGCTTGCCATCTAGGATCTCTGTTTTCTGACTCATAGAATGGTGGTGATGAATTACCTGCCTTGCACGTTGAATGAGAATCACATTGGTCCTGCCTATGACGCCCTAACACAGCCCAGGACACAATGCTGCCTGTTATCTTGCTTTTCTAATCTTCCAACCTGCCTTAAAGTTTCTGCCAGAATCAATGAGAGTGTGGACAGGAAAGTATTGTAAGCTGCAAAGCATCATTGTCATTGTCCCTTTTATTTTCTAGATATGCAAGATCCTGCCAGAATCAGTGGCCTGAGCCCCGAGTCTATGATGATGTTCCTTACGAAAAGATGCAGGTAAAGTTTCTTGGGGCTGCCCAGGAATGTGGCAAAGGCTACTTTAAGCTCTCCCTCTTTCTGTTCCCTTTATCTTCTGCCTCGGAGAGATCCTTTTCACTTAAGCAGCAGCAGCTAGAAGGGGAGCCCTTCTTATGATAGAGCATGGCTCAGGATGAGGAATCCCTGGCACAGGAGGCTGGGTGGTACAGTGGAAAGAGCCCCAGGTTGGGAGGAAGAAAGGGCTCTGTAGACTGTCAAGCACTACAGAAAGGTGCGGCATCGTTTCCAGTTTGAGCAAGATGATGGGGCCCTCCTCCTATTTATCACTCTGAACTTATCCTACTGATTCTGTGGTGTCTGGGGCAAATGCTGACTGTGGGGCCTGCGCAAGCCTTTACATGGTCACCTTCATAATCTGGGAACTTCAGCTCCCAGGCCAGTCTCCATGTTTTGCTTGCTAAACCAGGGAGATAGCAGCGTATTAATTTACAGTGAGTCCTGTGTAGCCATCGCATGACCTGGAATGCTCTTGGCAGCATGCCCTGTGCTGTCTCCTCCCTCAGAAGGCGAGAGGAGAGCCACATTCCAGTCAGACGCTGGTGGGTGGGTCAGGCCTTACAGCTAGCAGGAGAGAGGCAATTAAGCTGCCTAGGACAACACATGTGTCTACAGACAGGGCCTCCGCCTTGGATGGTGCTGGATGACACACTGAGTTTTCACCTCCAGGACTCCCTTTTCTAGAAATTTCTCCAGTCATCTTTCTGTTCATATGGTCTTTCTTCAGAGTAAGATAAACCTGTGGATGTAGCTTGAGGTTTTTCTCAGTTGCAGAGTTTAGTAACAAGACAGCTTAGCACTTAAGGACATAAAAGGTTGGAGACCCAGACTCAGGGCTAGGACCGAGTTTCACTTCTCTGGTCCTCACTTGCTGACTCCAAAAGGATATGATAAAACCTACCTTCTTGGATGGCTGCAAGAATTAAATAATACTTTAAGTAAAAAAGTTTAGGTGGGGGCTGGATTCAGTAGCTCATGCCTATAATCCCGGTATTTGGGGAGGCTGAGGTGGGAGGATCACTTGAGGCCAGGAGCTCGAGACCAGCCTGGCCAACATGGTGAAACCTTGTCTCTACTAAAACAAAATACAAAAATTAGCCAGGCATGGTGGTGCATGCCTGTGGTCCCAGCTACTCGAGAGGCTGAGGCAGAAGGATCACCTGAACCCGGGAGGCAGAGGTTACAGTGAGCCAAGATCATGCCACCAAACTCCAGCCTGGGCAACAGAGTGAGACTCTATCTCAAAAAATAAACATTTAGGCTGGGTGCAGTGACTCGTACCTGTAATCCTAGCACTTAGGGAAGCTGAGGTGGGTGGATCACTGAAGCCCAAGAGTTTGAAACCAGACTGGCCAACATGGCGAAACCCTGTCTCTACAAAAATTAGCTGGGCATGGTGCTGTGCACCTGTTGTCCCAGCTACTTGGGAGGCTGGGGTGGGAAGATCACTTGAGTCCAGAAGGTTGAGGCTGCCATGATCACACCACTGCACTCGAGAAAAGAAAAAATGATCATAGTGCCTAGACATTGGAAAGTTATTTATACAGAGGAATAAATAATAGTACTGTTGTTGACAACATCATTATTTTATTACATTATTATCATTTTTAAACTCATGGTTTCCTAAGCTTTGACTGGATTTTTGGTGTTCTTAATATTCCTCATGCTCAAATGTATAGTTGGTCTATTAAATTATGTCACTTCTGTCACTGGCTGATCACATCCAAGACTTTTCTTCTTGAGGGAAGACTCTGTTAGCAATTCAGAAAATCAGGATACTTCCAAATGTTCTAAAGACAAAAATATCTATGATAAATCAGTTATAGCCACCCACAGTCTTTTGAGACTTTCTAATTTTCCTCTCAGCAGATACTATAGTTTAGGGTTGCCTTCTGCTGCTCCCCAGCAGAAAAGTATGAGGTTCAAATGACATACTGCTAGAAAAACTGCTTTATGATTTTTGAGTGCTGTGCAAGTCTAAAACTGTATGGCCAAGATCTCAGAGCAAGAAGAGCCCATACTGAGCAAAGACCACAGTATACTCTGCAGTGATGAGTCTGCGCCTGCCTGCACTTGACCATCTTCCTCCATCTCCCACCAGGATGAAGAGCCTAAGCGCCCCACAGGGGCCCAGGTGAAGCGCCACGCCTCCTCCTGCAGTGAGAAGTCCCATCGCGTGGACCCACAGGTCACAGTCAAACGCCATGCCTCCAGTGAGTTGTGTGTGAGCCTCCCCTGCTGACTAGGCGGGAAGGGAAGGAACCAGTCTATAGGAGGGATTTCAAAATCAGTTCCTCTGGTGGGTAAATAAATGAGCAAAGTGAGATGCAAGAAAATACATACCGCAAGAAAAATCACAGCGCAAGCACAATGATAAAGGGCAGCCAGCATGTGTCCTCAGAGGGAAAATGACAGGGAGTTGGGGGGTGGGGGGAACTGTAGGAAACCGGAGTGCTCAGGTCCCAACTCTAGGGGAGGCTGCTGCACAGCTCCAGAAGACAATCCCCATGCAGCAGTACCAGGCCCCTAACACCACATCTGCCAGTTACTTAAAACAGGCAACAAATCTAGACTTTAGGTGAAATTTACTTATTTTTTAATATCAGCAACAATTTTTTTTTTGTAATTTAGCACTGAATGAGGCCAAATAGAAAGGAGAGAGAGATTGTTGACAAGCTGTATCTGTTTCAGAGGCTAACAATTTGTGATTTCTGATCTGGGGTAATAAGACAGAATTGAATCCATCCAAATACCCTGGATCCAGCTGCCATGAAAGCCAGAGCTCGCTGTGGTATCCCACCCTAGCTCTGCTAGCACCCCACAGGGGCTCAGTGAAGTGCCTGATTGCCACACTGCACAATGATGACTATGTATGCCAGGCAACTCTGTTGTGAATTCTTTTTTACTTCCAACAGTAATCTGTGCTTCTGTGTGATTTATCTTTATGAACAAGCCAACTTCCTGTGGGACGGCATGTTCCAAGAGTTTTTTCTTTGTTCCTTTACATTTCTTCCCCCTGCATCTCAACAGAGTCAAGTCCTGTTCTGTGCTTTTTGAAAACTTACTTTTATTTGTTAATATCTATTTTTAAAAATATTTTCTATATTATAGCTCCATTTCATTTGTATAGATCATCCCTTCTGGGGATCAGGAAATGTGTATTCCACTCCTCATTCCTCCCTTGACCACTGAATTACTGTGCAACTTTGGGAAAAGTTCTTTCCCCTCTCTGGGCCTGAGTTTCCTCTCTGAACAATCAGAAGGTTGTGTAACTTTGCACTCTACTCTCAGAGGCACTGGAAATACAGGGCCTTGTGAAATGACCATTTTAAAATGGAAATCTAAACTGAAAAAAAAAGGATGTAAGATTAAAGAAATCACTCAATGTCAATGACAACAACAAAAAACTAACAAACACACGTAAAAAAGCAGACCCTTTCTTCAAATCAAATCTTATATGAAAGCCCAGCTTATAAAAGAAAAATAAAAGTGGAGCTACTCTGATTGAGGCCTACTGGGCCTCCACTTTTCCTGTTAGCCATCACTGTGAGGTCATAAGTTTCCAGCATTGGGAAACTACAGTGAAAAACTACTGATGAATTCCAACAAGGTTGTTTTTTAGATGAAGAAACTGAAGGAAATAAAAGGGAAGATATATTAATCCATTCCTCCTGCTATTTCAAAATTCCATAAGCTGGGTTACTTACAAACAACAGAAATGTATTTCTCATTGTTCCGGAGGCTGGGAAGTCTAAGATCAAGGTGGCAGCAGATTTGGTGTCTGGTGAGGGCCTGTTTCCTGGTGATGGCCATGTTTTTGCTCCCTGGGGTCTCTTTCCTAAGGGCATTCATCCCACCCATGAGGGCTCTACCCTCGTGGCCTAATCACTTACCAGAGGCCCCACCTCCAAGTGCCATCAATAGGGGATTAGGTTTCAACATATGAATTTTGGGGGATGTAAACATCTAGTCTACAGCCAAAGAATCTTGTCCATGATCATGTATTAATTGCCTATTGCTACATAAGAAATTACCCAAAATTTAGTTCCTCTAAATGATGAACATGTGTTATGTCACATGGTTTCTATGGGTCAGGAATCCCAAATGGCTTGGATAGGTAGTTCTGGCTTGGGGTCTCATGAGATCTCAATATGTTGGCTGGTCATCTGAAGTCATCTGAAGGCTTGACAGGCTGAAGGATCCACTTCTGAGATGGCTCACTGCATGCCTAGCAAGTTTGTGCTGATTGTTGGACGGAGGCCTCAGTTCTTTGCCATGGGAATCTCTTCATAGAGTTGCTTGTCCTTGTTATGTGACAGCTGGCTTCCCCCAGAGCAAGCAACCCAAGAGGGAACAGCAAGACTGATGCTGCAAGGTCTTTTATGACCTATGGTTAGAAGTTACACTCTGTCATTCTGCAATGTCCCAATGGTTACAAAGGTCAGCATTGTTTAGTGTGGGAGGGGACCACAAAAGGGCGTGAATATCAAGAAGCAAGAATCATGGAGATCAAGTAGATTGCTGAGAAAAATGGTGGTGTGAGAAGCTGCATAGACCCATTCCCTAGCAAAACAGTTGTAGCTGGTGAAATTTATTAAAACAAACAATTATCTAAAGTTTGGAAATTTTCCTAAGAGCAAATGAAGAAACATTTATTCTAGAAAATTTGCTAAATCTCAGAACAGTGAGAGTTTGTAGCATTTGAGCCACAACCTACCCCTTTACTCCTCAACTCAGTTTGAAAGAATCTCCACTCCAGGCAGGTCTGAACAAGAAAACAGGCCTCCCTCTTCAGTCAAGGGCTATAGTATCTCCCCGGAAAGGGCAGTATTTCTTCTCATACTCAGCTCCATGCTGCAGAGGATAAATTTCAGGTGATTGCAGCCAAGAGGTAGGAAGTTCCCTTCCTCTACCCAGAGTATAGAGCAAAGGCTTTGCCCCAGGTAAGGTAAGCCAAGAATACTGGGGCCCTGATTGCCCTCATCCTAGCTTACTTGTAGGCCAGAGGTCCCATGCTGGGAGAGGCAGGCAGAGAAGACCAGAGGTTACTGCCCCTACCCAGCACCCTGCTCATACCAGGAATGTCACTGCAAGAGAAACAGGCTGTCTTAATCCATTTTATGCTGCCATAACAGAATACCAGAGACTGGGTAATTTATAATGAACAGAAATTACTAGCTCCCAGTCTGGAGACTGGAAAGTCCAAGATCAAGGTGTTGACATCTAGCAAGGTCCTTCTTGCTGGATCATCACCTGGCAGAAAATGGAAGGGCAAAGAGGCAAAAGGGGGTTAATACCACCCATGAAGGCAAAGCCCTCAGGACCTAAATCACCTCTCAAAGTCCTACCTTTTCATACTGTTACAATTGCAGTTAAATTTCAACATGAGTTTTGGAGGGGACAAACATTCAAATTACAGCATAGGCCATTGTTCCCACCCCTGGATCCAGAGCAGTGACTCAGCGATTTCGGCCAGTAGGGAAAGGCAGGTCCTAAGAACAGAGAACTCTAGAGCTCTTCCTCAAAAGAACTGACTGTAGTTGGAACAGAGTGTGGGAAAGTTTAAACCAAAGGGTGCTCTCAAAAACAATGGAGATTTGGTGGTAAATAGGAGGAGGCTGGTAGCTCCATGAGAACAATAAACTAAACCATAGGCCAGCTAGCTTATCAGAGAGAACCACAGAAAGAGCTAAAAAAAAAATGCCCTTAGCCAGGCATGATGGCTCACGCCTGGAATCCCAACACTTTGGGAGGCTGAGGCAGATTGATCACTTGAGGCCAGGAATTCAAGACTAGCCTAGCCAACATGGGAAAACTCTGTCTCTATTAAAAATACAAAAATTGGCCAGGCATGGTGGCAGGCACCTGTAATCCCAGCTTCTCAGGAGGCTGAGGCACAACAATCACTTGAACCCAAAAGGTAGAAGTTGCAGTGAGCCGCAATCATGCCACTGCACTCCAGCCTGGGTGACAGAGTGAGACCCTGTCTCAAAAAAAAATTTTTTTTTTAATTTTTAATAAAAAGAGCCCTCCTGAGGTTAGAACAATTCTCAAAATGAGCCTCTAAAACTACCCCATAAAGGGGCTGAATTTAATTGGATCAGACTGTGGAGTAACTGATGCATTGTCAAAAACAATAGAGCAAACACTTGACAATTAGCAGAGCCTAACAGCTGGGTCTAAGAGCAACAGAGGCAGACTGCTTAACAGGAGATTATGGAAAGAGTCAGAGAAATCCCTGCTAATACACTGTCATCCCAGAGTGACTGTACACATGCCAAGGCTGTGGCCTCTGAGGAGCAACTTCAGTGGCTTCATACTGCAAGAGGAAATAGACTACACTAAAATAGTTCAGACAAGTCACTAAACAAATAACAACCCAACAACCTGATTGGGGGGATGCATATCAAAAGATACTACAATATAGTCTCGAAAATGACCAGTTTTCAACAAAACATTATGAAAATGCGAAGAAGCAGGAAAATGTGACCCATACAGAAGGAAAAAAAAGCAACAGAAACTACCCCAGAGAGGGCCCAAAGGTAGAATTTAACAAATATTTTAAAGCAGCCATTATAAATATATTTAAAGAACTTAAGGAAACCGTGCTTAAAGAAATAAAGGAATGGAAGATGACAGTGTATTAACAGATAGTTATTACAGTGTAGTACAGTATAGTACGGTTGTTACAGGAAGATGACAGTGTATTAACAGATAGCCTATATTATTGGTAGTCTCTATCAATATATTATTGATAATAGCCCATTCCTCCTGCTATAACAAGTTCCCATAAACTAGGTAACGTATAAACAATAGAAATGTATTTCTTGTTGTTCCAGAGAAATTGGCTTCATACTGCAGGAAGAAATAGACTACACTGAGTACTATACTACACTGTACTACACACTGTAGTACAGGTATATAGAATTACACTGTAGTTATATGGAATATAACTATATGCTATCCTATATTATATTATAGTATATAGTATAGTTATATGGAATATATTATTGATAATATATTCATAGAGGCTACCAATAAAGACACAGAAATTGTAAAAAGAAGAACCAAATGAAAATCATGAGGCTGAGAAGTATAATAACTGAAACAAAAAACCCACTCAATGGGCACAATAGTGAATTTGACCTGGTAGAAGAAAGAATCAGTGAACTTGATAATAGAAAAATATAGATTATGCAAACCAAAGAACAGAAAGAAAAAAAATGAAGAAAAACGACAGAGCCTCAGAGAACTGTGGAGCACCATTAAGTGAACAAACATACATGTATAGGAAGTACTAGAGGGAGAGAAGAGAGAGAGCTGAGCATTAAAAATATTCAAATAATGGCTGAAACTTGCCAAATTTATTGAAAAACATTAATCTATACATCCGCAAAGCTCAGTGACGTCCAAGTAGGATAAAGGCAAGGAGATCTACAAAAGACATATCATGTTAAAAATGCTGATACCAAAGATAAGGAAAAAATCTAGAAGGCAGAAGAGAAAATCAAGTCATCATGTATAAAAGAACCCCAGTAACATTAACAGCTGACTTCTCATCAGTAACAATGGAAGTCAGAAGGTCCTCCATGCTGTATTTATGATCAGGCTTGAACTGCAGGGTAGTTGTGTCAGGAACTGATTTCTGCATGGGTCACTGGGTGACCACTGCAATCCCAGCACAGCTGGGTAGACAAGACCCCTAATTATCCACAAACTGCAGGAATCATTCTGCACCAACTTACAAAGAGCTGTGTGTGGCTCTGTATAGCACACACACACACACATACACACACACACACATACACAAACTGCAGGAATCATTCTGCACCAACTTACAAAGAGCTGTGTGTGGCTCTGTATAGCGCACACACACACACACACACAC
>NW_016107386.1:6156562-6181034 GCF_001604975.1 Cebus imitator | reverse complement strand
CTTTCCCTAAGAGGTTGCACTATGGCCTTGGCCCAGCTAGACAGTATTGCACAGCATGGACCCTGGAATCAGAGACACGTGGAGACATGGGTTTAACCTCAGCTCTGCCACCATTAGCAGTGAGACCTAACCTCTTGTGTTAGGTCTTTCCTAACACAATTTCCTCAACAATAAAAAAGAACTAATTATAATAAGTTTTGTGGGCCAGGTGCAGTGGCTCATGCCTGTAATCCCAACACTTTGGGAGGCTGATGTAGGCAGATCACTTGAGGTCAGGAGTTTAGGACCAACTTGGCCAACATGCAAAACCCCATCTTTACTAAAAATACAAAAATTAGCCTGGCATGGTGGCATGCACCTGTAGTCCCAGATACTCTACTCGGGAGGCTGAGGCAGGAGAATTGCTTGAACCCCAGAGGCAGAGGTTGCAGTGAGCCAAGGTCATACCACTGCACTCCAGCCTGGTCAGAGCTAGATTCCATCTCAAAAAAATAAATAAATAAAATAAGTTTTGTGATGACTAAATGGGAACGCAAGTAAATGGCTTAGCATATAGTGTGTAGTGTATACTATAGCAAATAATAAATTTTTGCCATAATTATTTGTTTTTATTGTCCACCATAGTGTTGAACCTTCAGTAGACTGCCAGGTCCCTCCCTCCCCCAACCCTTTCCCCAGCAATAAAATGGACAATGCCTGACTGTAGCCCAAAGTGTAGACTCTCTGGAGATCTGGGTTATATGGAACAGTCTCGTCTTATAGATATCTGAAAACTGACTATAAAACATGCTCTTTTAAAACCCAATCCAAGTGTGTTATGCATCACAAATTTGTTTTTTAATAATATTATCATTATTATCTAACCCTTACTAAGTACTTATCATTTGCCAGGTACTACACTAAGTGCTTTTCATTAATCATCTCATTTAATCCTTACCACAACTCTATGAAGTAAATTGTATCCATATCCTTATATACAAATAAGGAAACTAAGGTCAAGGGGGAAACACACAGAAAAACACTACCAGTCACTTTCGCCTAATGTCACACAACCTGGAAGGGCAAAAATGCCCACATCTCAGACTGCCTGGTTCCAAGGCCCTTGATCCTACTCCCTATGCTCTATGGCCTCCCTTTTGCTTCTTCTTTCCTTAGAGGATTCACACTAAATATATCTAAGGGACTAGATCTAAATATTTCCATTTTATAGATGAAGCAGTTGGGGCTGAGAGAGAAGCTGACACCACCCAAGTACTTTTGCCAGAGGTCAGAACTGAGGGCCTTTCCCTTCCCTACATCTCTGCAGGTGCCAATCAATACAAGTATGGCAAGAACCGAGCCGAGGAGGATGCCCGGAGGTATTTGGTAGAAAAAGAGAAGCTGGAGAAAGAGAAAGAGACGATTCGGACAGAGCTGATGGCATTGAGACAGGAGAAGAGGGAGCTGAAGGAAGCCATTCGGAGCAGCCCAGGTACCTGTGTGGGTGTGGTCCTGAGCACCCATGGGTGGCCAGCTCATCCTTGGGCACAGTAAGGGGAGGTCTCTTGCACAGGTCACCTGGTTTTCTACCCAAGAGAAGTGGGTTTCTCTACTCCTCCTTCTCTTCTTCCTCCTCCTCTTTCTTCTCTTCATCATCCTCATCATTCCTCCTAATTAAAGGAAGTGCCATCAATTTAATAACTGTTTTGGAGAGATGAAAAAGCATCATAATAATGTGTACACTTAATGTGGTAAGAAGTAACCTGATTTTAGAAATGCGAAGCACAGGCCGGATGCGGTGTTTCACGCTTGTAATCCATCCGGCGGGTGGATCACGAGGTCAGGAGTTTGAGACCAGCTTGGCCAACACAGTGAAACCCCGTCTCTACTAAAAATACAAAAATTAGCTGGTCATGGTGGCAGGCATCTGTAATCCCAGCTACTCAGAAGGCTGAAGCAAGAGAACTGCTTGAACCCGGGAGGCGGAGTTTGCAGTGAGCCAAGATCACGCCACTGCACTCCAGCTGGGATACAGAGCTAGACTCCATCTCAAAAAAAAAGGCCAGGTGCAATGGCTCAAACCTGTAATCCCAGCACTTTGGGAGGCCAAGGCAGGTGAATCACGAGGTCAAGAAATTGAAACCATCCTGGCCAACATGGTGAAACCCTGTCTCTACTAAAAATATAAAAATTAGCTGGGCGTGGTAGTGCGCTATAGTCCCAGCTACATGGGAGGCTGAGGCAGGAAAATTGCTTGAACTCGGGAGGTGGAGGTTGCAGTGAGCCTAGGTGGCACCACTGCAACAGCCTGTCAACAGAGCAAGACTCTGTCTATAAAAAAAGAAAAAGAAAAAAGAAATAGGAAGCACGGGAAGTGTGTCTTAGAATCAAGGAAATAAGAAGTGTCATTCTGAATCCCACCTTCATTCATTCACAGATATGTGTGAGACATTGGTCCTGATGCAGGGAATGATGGACATGACACTTTCCCAGGATCCTCTTCTGAAACTCAGGGACCTCAGCAGTCCCTGCCTGCTCTGGGCTTCTCCACACCCTATTGTCTCCTGTGTTTCCTTTGCATTCTCTCTAACTGCAGTGTGACACACACGTTAAGCCTAAAGTTTCTCCACCTGCTGGAGGGAGCAGAAGTCCTATTTCTATAAAACATGTCCACAAACATGGAGCCCTATGCGAATCTGGTTAAGAAGAAACACCACAGTTCACAAAGCTGCAAAAAAGTTCAGGCGCTCATGTGGCTGCCTATGGAGACTATCTGTAGATTGCCTAAGACTCCATGAGCCTCAGATTGAGAACTTCTCGTTTAAAAGACTTGCTCTATGTGGCCAAAACCAGAATCAACAAGAGGAAGGCACAGGAAGGCAGTTTGGTTTCCATGTAAAGAAGAATCTTCTAAGAGTCAGAACCAGCATTTGGAGCAAGTTGACTACACTTGTCCTGCTCAATTTTTTTCCCCTGTGACACTATCACTTTGTAACCTATCAGATTATTTATTACATTTATTATTTATTGTTTACCACACACACACACACACAGATATAAGCTCCATAAGGGCAAGGATTTTTGCCTGCTTTGTTCACTGATATATCTAGAGCCAAGGACAATGCCTGATACATGGTAAGCATGCATTAAATACATGGTGCATGATGAATATAAGGAATTCAGGAACCACCATCTTCCAGTAATTCACCAAAATGACAAACACCAAGGGAAAGAGGAGAGGCACCCAATATGTGTTCTCTAGGCCTTTTAGAAAACATGAAGTTGTTCCTTTGGCCACGTTATTATACGCAAATCTTTAAGAAAGGTGATATTGTAGACATCAAGGGAATGGAATAGGTGCTGTTCAAAAAGGAATGCCCCTCATGTGTTACCATGGCAAAGCTGGAATAGTCTACAGTGTTGCCCAGCATGCTGTTGGCATTGTTGTAAACAAACAAGGGCAAGATTCTTGCCAAGAGAATTAATGTGCATAGTGAGCACATAAGCACTCTAAGAGCCGAGATAGCTTCCTGAAACAGGTGAAGGAAAATGATCAGAAAAAGAAAGATGCCAAAGAGAAAGGTACCTGGGTTCAACTGAAGTGCCAGCCTGCTCCACCCAGAGAATGACACTTTGTGAGAACCAATGGGAGGGAGCCTGAGCTGCTGAAACCTATTCCCTATGAATTCACGGCATAATAGGTGTAAAAAAAAAAAAAAAGACCTCTGGACTATAGAAATTAAAAAAAAAGTTTTATGAGTTTAAAGAATATAGATTCAAAAAAAAAAAAAAAAAAATCAACATTACTGGAAAACCATCCAGTGCAGCCTCCCTCAGGGCAAAGAATGGAACTGATTTTTAAACCTGGTAAGACCCAACACAGCACTTAGCATGAGAAAGGTACTAATATAGGTTTGTTGGATTAAATCGAATAAGCAGGCTGAGTGCCGTGGCTCACACTTGTAATCCTAGCACTTCGGGAGGCTGAGGCAGGAGGACTGTTTGAGTGCAGGAGTTCGACACCAGCCTGAGCAACATAATGAGACCTTGTGTCTATTTTTTTTTTAAAGAAAGAAAAAATTTTTTAATATAATTTAAAAATAAAAATACATTAAATAAGCAGCAAAATCCTACTGGAAACTCTGGTGTCTGTAAAGTACTGTGTTATGACTCTTGTTTACAAGTAACATAAACCAAAGCTAAACTGGCAAAGAAATGAAAAGAAGAAAGATGTAATTGGAAAATGGAGAGATCCAGTGTAGTCGGGTCCAGGCACTTAAATGATGTCACCAGAAGCTTATTTCTTACACTTATGCTTCTGCCCTTCTCTCCTTTGGTTTCAGTCTCCCCTTGTGATTGCACAATGGCTGCACAGTGCTAGCCCTCACCCAGCCCTCCCAGCCAACCCAAGCAAAGAGAGCTTCTCTTCCCAATGACCACCACAAAAGCCTCTGGATTCACTCTGATTGGTCCCACTTTCATCCCTAATCCAATCACTGTCACCAGAAGATGAGTTGTGATTATGGGGCAGACCTAAGTTATGTGCCAGACCCTTGAACTAGAAGTAGAGTCAGGCCCACCCAAACTATAGAGAATGGTGGTGGGGGGTGGGGGGAAGTGTGGTGGCTCACGCCTATAATCCCAGCCCTTTGGGAGGCCAAGGCTGGCAGATTACTTGAGGTCAGCAGTTTGAGACTAGCCTGGGCAACATGGCAAAACCCCATCTCAACTAAAAATACAAAAATTAGCTGGGCGTGCTGGTGTGTGCCTGTAGTCCCAGCTACTTGGGAGGCTGAGGCAGGAGGATCACTTGAACCCAGGAGGTGGAGGTTGCAGTGAGTCGAGGTCACACCACTGTACTCCAGCCTGGGTGACAGAGTGAAAAATCCATCTCAAAAAAAAAAGAAGAGGAGACAGAATGAGAGGAGGAAGGTGGTTTCCCAGTGAAAAATCAGAGTGCTATTTCCAGGAGATGATGAAATGGGTACCAAACATATAAAGACCACACCACCCAGCATGGAGCTGGAACCCCAAGCCCAGAGTCCATCTCTTTACCAAGACTGGGGGCTGGAAAGGCCCTCCAGGAGGGGCAGACAAAGGCCTGAGGCCCTGCCAGATTCCCTGACACTTCAGGTTAGGTTCAGCTGTTTCTTTTCAATGTCTCTGATTCAGGAGCAAAATTAAAGGCTCTGGAAGAAGCCGTGGCCACCCTGGAAGCTGAGTGTCGGGCAAAGGAGGAGCGCCGGATTGACCTGGAGCTGAAGCTGGTGGCTGTGAAGGAGCGCTTGCAGCAGTCCCTGGCTGGGGGGCCAGCCCTGGGGCTCTCCGTGAGCAGCAAGCCCAAGAGTGTGGTGAGTCCAGGGCCTTCCATGCCAGGGGCAGCTGCTCCTATATCCCTTCACTCTCTACAGATCTCCTTCATGATCATTCTTTGGAGGTAGGGTTTATGCCTATTTACAGACAAGAAAATGAAGTCCAAAGAGGTGAAGGGCATGCCATGGGTACCACAGCTAGGAAGAGGACTCTTGGAGCAATTTATCTTGGTTTTCAGGCCTGTTCTTGTCTCCACAGCAGCACCACCATTTGACTTTTTACCCTGAAGGTGATCTTAGAAATGGCCTTGAGGTTATTGATGATAATGGTAGCCACCATATGTTGAATAACAAACATGTGTGATCCATTACTACAGGCATCTTAACCTGTATTATCTCACACAATCTTCATGGCAGTCCTATGAGGTAGTATTATGGGGTTATTGACAAACAAGGAAACTAAGGTTCAGAGATGTCGAATGAATTGCTAAAGGTCACTCAATGAAGTAAAAGACAGGATTCCAAACCCAGGAAGTCTAACTCCAGAGCCCTGCTCCAGAGCCCTCCAGGGCAACATGGCGAAACCCTGTCTCTACAAAAAATACAACAGTTTCACATACCCTCTCCTAGGATCTCCAGGGTACCAGGCCCTGTCCTCAGGGCTCTGCATCCATTGTCTCTAATGCTCCCAGCAACTCTGTGAGAAGATACTCCCACCTGCAAAGGGACTTTCTCAGAGAGAACTTCCCTGACCTTATCTACATCAGGGTTTCTCAACCTCAGCATACTGCCATTTTGGACCAGTAATTCGTTTTTATAAGGGAGTGTTCTATGCATCAGCAGATGTTAGGGATGTTAAGGTCCCACCTAAGGATATCAAGTAGCATATTAAGCAGCATCTCTAGCTTCTACTTACTGGTTGCCAGTAGCACCCCAACCTCCAATGACAACCAAAATATCTCCAGAAATTGCCAGATGTCCCCTGGGAGAGCAAAACTGACCCTAGTTGGTCTAAATTACCAACAGTTCCCTCTATTCTTCTTCCTTGTAGCACTTAACCACAATTTGTGTGTATGCGTGCGTGTATATATATTTGTGTCCTTGCTTGTCCAGTGTCTGTCTTCTCCACTAGATTGTATTTTTGTTAAGAATTGAACTACGTCCATTTGATCATTAAATCCCTGGCCCTTTATAGAAAAATAGTAGGAGTACAAGAAATATTTGCCAAATGAATAAATGTTTTGCCTGCTTTGGGGTGACGAAATTGAGACTCAAAGAGATGAAATAACTTGTCTGGTAAGTATGACTGGTGGGAGGCAATGTGTCATTATTATTTTTGTCCCCGGTCACGCTTCCCGGTCACACCACAGCTGATTGAGCCAGTGCTGTGTCTTACACTCCTATACTTCCTTTCCATGGGGTGTTTCCAACCTCATTGTATAGATGAAAAACATGACAGCCAAGGATAAACAACTTCCCAGAGTCACAGAGAGCTGGTTCATTCATCCCAGCTGCTTCCTCCCACCAGCATGGCCTGATATTCCCATTCCAGAGCACTTTTCCCTCTGTTTTGAATCCTTTTGACATTCTTTGGAGATAAAAGCCTTATCTAAATTCCTTGCAGGCCTAGCAGTTAAGATGTCACCCTTAAAAAATTACATCCAGTAAGGTATTAACACTAAGCAATTATCTGGAAAATGTAGGGGGTATAGGTAATTTCAAAACTGAGAAGGAATACAGGAGAGAGGTTAAGAGTCAGGCTGTGGGACCAGGCATGGTAACTCATGCCTGTAATCCCAGCACTTTGGGAGGCTAAGACGGGTGGATCACTTGAGGCCAGCAGTTCTAAACCAGCCTGGCCAACATAGTGAAACCCCATCTCTATTAAAAATACAAAAATTAACTGGGCGTGGTGGCACATGCCTGTCCCAGCTACTCAGGTGGCTGAGGCATGAGAATCGCTTGAACCTGGGAGATGGAGGTTGCAGTGAGCTGAGGTCACACCACTGCACTCCACTTGCACAGAGATCAAGACTCTGTCTCACACACACACACACAAAGTAGGGCTATGGAATTGGAATCCTGGTTCTCACACTCACCAGCCATGTGACCTTGCACAGCAATTTGACCTTCCCCATTTCCTCACCTATAAAATGGAATGACTAATAATAGTACCTACTTCACAGGCTTATTGAAAAGCTAAAGGAGCTAATTCATACAATGCTTGGTACATAGTGAGGTTCAGTACTTTTAGCTGTCATTATCATTATCTGAGGTCCTCAAGTACAGTATCTTCTCGTCTCACCTTGTTCAATGCTGTCATGTTTGCCAGGTGCCTTTTATTTTAAAGTTCCTCATGCAACCGGGCACATTAGCCCACACCTGTAATCCCAGCATTTTGGGAGGCCAAGGTGGGTGGATTGCTTGAGCTCAGGAGTTTGAGACCAGCCTAGACAACTTGGTGAAACCCCATCTCTACTAAAAATACAAAAATTAGCTGGGCACCATGGCTCACACCTGTAATCCCTGCACTTTGGGATGCCGAGATGTTTGGATCATCTGAGGTCAGGAGTTTGAGACCAGTCTGGCCAACATGGTGAAACCCTGTCTCTACTAAAAATACAAAAATTAGCCAGGCATGGTGGTACACACCTATAATCCCAGCTACTTGGGAGGCTGAGGTATAAGAATCATTTGAACCCAGGAGGCAGAGGTTGCAGTGAGCCAAGCTCACACCACTGTGCTCCAGCCCGGGTGACAAAGAAACTCTGTCTCAAAAATAAAAAAGTATCCTCATGCTTTTGAAGGCAGGCTGGGTGTAGGTAGCCATCACCAGATCTCACCTATCTAATTATTTCTTGTCATCAACAGGAAACTGCAAATAAACCGCCGAACAGCGTTCCAGAGCAATCTCTCCCTGTCAACTGTGTTTCTGAGCTGAGGAAGAGGACCCCATCCATCGTAGCCACCAACCAAGGAAGAGTGCTACAGAAAGCCAAGGTAGAGCAATAGTTCAGCTCATCAAAATCAGAGATCTGGTAGCCCCCTTTCTGTGGAACTTTACCCAAAACCAAAAAAATCAACTAGTGAGAAAGGAAGAGAACCGCCAATAAATTTATGCAATAAAACTCATGAACCTTCCTCAGAGGTGGTAACCCTCAGATCTTATTCAGAACCTATTCACTCATTGTTAACACATATTTCTAGCAAGCTTAATTGTCTGGTTTCTGAGCCTACAGTGCATTCTGAGACAGGACAGGTCCCATATCATAGATGAGGTAACTGAAAATCGAGGATGATGGGACTTGCCCAGGGCCATGCAAGTATCATTGCAAAAGCAAGGAAGAAAACCCACCTCTTCCAATTCTAAGTCAATGGCTCCCTCCAGAATGCTGGTCCACAGTCCCTTCTGTGTGACTTAGGGGTCAGCTGTGTTTCAGAACTTTTTGGATTTTATAAAGGTAATATGGTACCTACACTAACTAATATATGGTGAAAACCCCAACAGGTCCTCAGGTGGTATCATGTATGCAAACATGTTAGTAATTCTACAATAAGACATAGGAATATTTATAGCACATGGAGTGGATAAAGATTATAAACAGCCTCATATCAGGTCAGGTCAGGTTCTGCCACCAAATAAGTCTGTACCAAAACAGTAGAGAAATATTTTGGTTTCACACCCTTCTGGATTTCAGAATTGCAGATAAAGTGTGGACCTGTCCTGGTCCATTTTTTTGCTGCTTATAACAGAATACCTGAACCTGGATAATTTATAAAGAAACAATGTATTTCTTAGAGTTTGGGAGGCTAAGTCTCAGGTTGATGAGCCACATCTGGTGAGGACCATCTTGCTGGTGGGGACTCTCTTTGGAGTCTGGAGGTAGCCCAGGGCATCACATGGTGAGGGGGCTAAGCATGTTAGCTCAGGTCTCTCTCCCTCTTTTTATAAAGCCACTAGTCCCACTCCCATGATAACTCATTAATGCATTAACTCATGAATGGATTAATCCATTCATGAAGACAGAGCCATCATGACCCAATCACTTCTTAAAGGCTGCACCTCCCAATATTGCCACATTAGGGATTATATTTCAACATCAGTTTTGGAAGGGACAAATCATAGCAGGACCTGCAAAACAAAGGCCTAGCACATCAGAGATGCTCAGGAAGCCTTTACTAGACCTGTTTGGCAGCAGCACAGAATATTTGAAAAATTGGTAGGAGATGGCCAGGCGCAGTGGCTCACGCCTGTAATCCAAGCACTTTGGAGGCCAAGGCGGGCGGATCACCTGAGATCGGGAGTTTAAGACCAGCCTGACCAACATGGTAAAACCCCGTCTTTATTTTTAAAAAAAGAAAAAGAAAAATTGGTAGGAGATGAGACTGGAAAGACAGTGATATAGAAGGACCTGAACTAAGAAATCCTAAGCTAAGAAATGTGGAAACTGATGACTTTTCAAGGAACAATCTCTTTTTTAAATATGAAAATATAAAATTCTTTAATTTAAAATGAAAATTAAATTAAATTTAAATTTAATTTAAAATTAAATGGAATGGTGGTTGCTAGAGGCTGAGAGCTGGGGGAATTGGGGAGATGTTGGTCAGAGGATACAAAGTTTCAGTTTTAAGATGACTAAGTTCTGGAGATTTAATATACAGTATTGTGACTACAGTTAACAATACCATATTGTATACTCAAAATTTGCTTTAAAAAGTAGCTTTTAAATGTTCTCACCACACACACACGCACACGCAAATGATAACTAGGTGTTAACTAAAGTTGACTGTGATAATCATTTCACAATAGGTCAAATCAAAACAAACCATAAAAGTTAAAAATTAGGAAAATAATAAAAAGGGGAACATCCTGTTTAAAGCAGTGGAAAACTCCATTCATTCAAGAAACATATATTAAGCACCTGCTAAATGCTTGGCGCTTTGCTAAACATTTTGAACATGTTCCTTCATTCCATCTTTGCAATAACCAAGTAAAGTGGGCATTCTTAGCCCCATTTCACAGCAGAGGAGACTGAAGTTTAAGTGGTAGATAAACCAGTGAACAAGACAGACAAGGTCTGGTTTTCAAGGAACTTCCAAGCCAGTGAAAGGAGACCAGTAATACATAAGCGCCCTGTTAATATAAGAAGATAATTCCAGAAAGTGATACATCCACAAAATATGTATAGATATATGGAAACGGACAGAGACTAGGGGCAAGGTTGAAGCAATATACATAGTGGTCAGAAAGGGCCTCTCCTAGCAGTGACCCAAATGATGAGAATGACCATCATGAGAAGATCTAGAGCAGAAGCTTTCCAGCAAGAGACAGCAGGTCCAAAGGCTGTCGAGTGTGCCTGATGGCCAGGTAGAGGCCAGAGCAGCTGGAACACAGAGAGGGAGAGTGAGCATGGAATTCCCTATTGAGGCAGGCAGCGCCTGATCATTTATGGCCTGAAATTGCATATCATATTAGAATACATTTAAAAAGCAGCTGTTTATTAGCTTCATATCAACACTGCCTCAAGAATCAGCAAAATTTTGTCTAAGATCACACCAGCACAGACTTTTAAAATGCATGGCTTGGCCAGGCACAGTGGCTCACACCTGTAATCCTAGCACTTTGGGAGACCAAGGTGGGAGGATCGCCTGAGCCCAGGAATTCAAGATCAGCCTGGGCAACATGGTGAAACCTTGTGGTCTACAAAAATACAAAATAATTAGCCGGGTGTGATGGCACATGCCTGTAGTCCCAGCTACTCTGGAGGCTGAGGTGGGAGGATCACTTAAGCCCAGGGGGAGGGGTGAGGTTGCAGTGAGACCTAGGCTGCACTCCAGCCTAGATGACACTAAGTGACTGTCTTAAAAAACAAATAAAATAAAAAGCATGGCTCTATGTCTAGGTTGGAGCTGCATCCTCAAGTTGGAATTGACTTTCAGAGCCTGAGAGGGAAGAGACGTTATTCTTTCCAACAGTTAGTCAGTCATTCAAATATTTATTGAAGACCTACCATATGCCAGTCTTATTCTAGTTTCTAGTTACCTAACAGGGAACCCAAAAATGTCCCTGGTCACATAGAGTTGGGAAGACAAGACTTTAAATACCACACCTAAATAAAGAATGTGATGCCAGAGAAGATGAACCTTCTAAAGGGGTTTAAGCACAGTGATAGCAAAGACCTTTTAGAGAAGGTAACACATAAGCAGAGACCTGAATGGAGTGTGAGGTACAGACTCATGCATGGGGCTGAGGGAAGGATGATCCAGGCAGAGAGAAGCGCAAGTGTCAAGTCCCTGAAGTGAGAAAAAGCTTGATATATTTGAGGAACATCAAGAAGATCTAGATGATTCCAGTGAAGGGAACAAAGGGTGAGCACTGGGAGTTGAGATCAGAGAAGTAACCAGTGAGGGGCCAGATCATCTAGACCAGTGGTCAGCAAACTTATTCTGTAAAGGGCTAGAGAGTAAATATTTTAGGCTTTCTGAACCATATGATCTGTTCCATAACCTCTCAACCCTGCCATTGTGGCATGAAAATAGCCATCAACAATACATACATGATGATGAAAACAGCTGTGTCTCAATAAAACTTAATTTACAGACAGTAAAATTTGAATTTCATATAATTTTCATGTGTCATGAGATAGTCATCTTCTTTTGATTTTTTTTTCAAACATTTAGAAATAAGAAAATCATTCTTAGCTGATGGATGATACAAGAACAGGCAATGGGCCAGACTTGGCCCACAAACTATCATTTACCAGCTTGTTATCTAAGGCCTTACAGGCCACTGAGGAACCACAGAACTTGTTCTAACATAATGAATCTTGTTGTGACATGATGGAAGGTTTTGAGCAAAGGGTTTTGAATATGAATTACATTTTTTAAAGACCATTCAGGCAACTACTTTGAGCATGGATGAAGGGACAAGAAAGACCAGCATGGAGAAGTGACTTACTGAGGGCCACAGAAAGAGAGAGAGGGGGCTAGAACCCAGTGCAACCTGGACAGTGGAGATCTTCATGTAACTAGGTGCCATGCAAGGTCTTTATCCATCTCACACACTAGACCATTCAACAAATTGATTTGTCTTATCTTTCTATGCTTCAGGAATGGGAAATGAAGAAGACCTAGGAAGAGGATAAGGATTACATTCCAAAGGAAATATCAGCTTGTCCACCTGAGGAAGAAATGCTTTTTTCACAAGGAGACACCAAAAGAAGACTAGGAAGTAGCCCTCATTCTCCAGGGCACCCAAAAAACCAGCCTTTATTGTCTGCATGATTTTAGGGGATATGGGGAGGGAAGAAGTCGAAGGGAAGAGGGAAATTGAGAGCAGCATCCTATGACTTTAAAAGGGTGGAAATGAGGATGGAGGGAGACAGATGTCTGCACAGCGTAAAGGTTTTGTAGATGTCTTTGCCTTCCCTTCTGAAGAAGAAATGAAAGCACATGTGAATAACCCCTTCCATCCCATTCACAGCATCATACTCCCAGTCCTTAAGGCAAAGGGAGGCAGCACTCAAGCACTGGTGGTGCAGTGAAAGAGACAAGACCTGATCATCCGATCACACTTGTGACAACTGGATTCATATTGGGCATTACTGACAACCCCTGGGCAAGGCAAAGAGGTTGAACAATCAATAACATTATCCCTGCCTGCATACATGTGAACAGAAGCTATAGAGGACATGCAAATTCTACAGTCATTCCTCATTTGCTTTAGACAGAGTGCAGCTACTAGAATCTTTCAGATTTGAGTGTTTTAAAATCAGAGCTCTGAATACACAAAAGGAATGAAAAATGGAGCAGCTGACATATTTTAAGCTCACAGTGATACTCAGTGACAGGAGCACATAGCTCTAATGTCCACAGGATGTTGTACAGTAGGGTCTTTCAGTCAATCAAGTCCCTTACCTAACTTCTATGATGCTAAGGCTCTTGGAGCTATGGGTTAGAAATCCAAGAGGTAATGTGTCTTTATTCTAATGAAGTCCTCATCTTGCACTCAGAGGCCCACCAGTCTGCCCTTCTATATATTAAGTAAAACCAAGAGAAATTCAGAGGATAATGGCTTATTTCTCTTACATGGGTGCTAAACCTTTTACAAACACTTGATACTTTTATAAGTGGACTATGGACCTCAAGTCCTGGGCAGTCTCCTTACTGTGCTACTCACTACTGTCTCAACACTCTAGGTACTTTCTGGGTCTGTCTT
This sequence comes from Cebus imitator, assembly GCF_001604975.1. NCBI lineage: Eukaryota > Metazoa > Chordata > Mammalia > Primates > Cebidae > Cebus > Cebus imitator. The sequence continues at coordinate 6,167,525 of NW_016107386.1, read as the reverse complement.
TAACACATTTCCTTCCAAAAAAGATATAACCACGTCTTAAAAGCCAGAGCTTAGCTCAAGAAGAAAGAAGGAAAATCTCAGAATAAACTTGGACACTTTGCTATAGAGTTTACATATTTTAACCCACTTAAGGTTTTACAGACTTTAGCCTCACCCAAACTTTATCATCCACTGAAGTAGCTGGAGACCACAGCAGGAAAAATAACCTAACCCAGTGATCACTCACTGATTAGTGGCAGAGCATAGGACTTAGGGTTTATAAGTCCAGATCCAGATAGGGCTAGGTTTGAGCCCTGCCTCTGATAACCAGCTGGGAGACCTTGGGAAAGTCACTTGACTGCTCTGATTCTTGTTTCTCTTATCTGTGAAATGGGGTTAACAATTGTACTTTCCTCCCAAGATTTTTGGGAAGATTTAATAAGACAATACATAGTAGGCATCTTGCAGAGTGTCTGAGAAATAGGAAATGTTTAGTCAATAGTGGCTCTCACTAGCCAGGCATCGTGGTACACGCTTGTAGTCCCAGCTACTTAGGAGGCTGCGGCAGGGAGACCACTTGAGCCCAGGAGTTTGAGACTGTAGTGCACTATGATCATCCCTGTGAATCACCACTGCACTCCAGCCTAAGCAAATAGCAAGACCCCATCTATTAAAAAAAAAAAAAAAGTGGCTCTTATTATTAGCTATATGAGAAATGTCTGACTCACAAGCCTGTGTTCTTTCCACTGAAGAAGAAATCACTTTTACATGATAATTACAGCCACCAAAAGCTAAAAGGTAACCAATATATAACTGAGAGTTTTCATCCAAATTCCACCTGTGTTTTCACAGTGAAAGGGGCTCACATACTCTGGATTTTCAGTGTTTTTTTTTTTTTTATTTTTTTTTTTTTTTGCTCTACTCAAATAATACATTCTTTCCTGCTGTGCTATCACTCTAAGATACCAAGTTTCCTTATAAGCATCTTTTTTTTTTTTTTTTTTTTAATGTGGATCCTGGAATGTCACCCAACACTCCAACTGTGTCCTCTCAGAGTGGCTGTGGGGAATTAATATTTAACGTTTATCAAGCACTCACCATGTGTCAGGCACTGTGTCAGCCATGGCCAGCTTCACAGGCATGCAACCTGTATAGTCACACAGGACCCCATGCTTAAAAGGGCCCTGTGCTTAGTTTAATGCTCTATTATTGCCATCTTAATAATATTTAAACACGGGGTTCTGCTTTTGCTTTTGCCCTCTAAGTTACGTGGCCAGTCCTGGTGCTAACTCACTACTCTTCCAGGCACTAGCCCTTTAGTCTTCACTAAAACCCTGAGATAAGTTATATTATCCTAGTTTTCACAGTTCAGGAAATGGAAGCCCAGATACGTAATTTGCCCAAGCTCACACAGGAAGTGGTGGAACCAGCACATGAATAGAAGTCTGACCCTAGAACCCTTACTCTTAAAGCTCTATGTCATCCATATATCTCCCTCCCCCTGTACTGCAACATTCAGAAGTACACTAGCACTTAATAAATAGATGAGTGAATGCATGGATGCAAGCAGCAACCTGGTGAATGTTGGGCAGCTAGGAGAAATGTAAGCAAAATGGCTAAGGCACAGATGCCAATTCTTGTTCTTGGTGGTTAAAATGCCTCAAAAAAAAAAAAAAAAAAAAAGGCCAGGTACAGTGGCTCACACCTGCAACCCCAGCATTTTGGATGGCTAAAGTGGGTGGATCACTTGAGGTAGGCGTTCAAGACCAGCCTGGCCAACATGGCAAAACCCCATGTCTACCAAAAATACAAGGATTAGTTGGGCATGGTGGCACATGCCTGTAATCCCAGCTACTCAGGAGGCTGAGGCAGGAAAATCTCTTGAACCCGGGAGGTGGAGGTTGCAATCAGCCAAGACTGTACCACTGCACTCCAGCCTGAGCAACAGCAAGACTCGATCTCAAAAAAAAAAAAGCCTTGTTTGGTTGTGTTTTTCCAAAGTGTGAGCCACAGGTCTAAGGTAGACTTGAAGCTCCATCCTTCCCAACACTGCCAAGTGTCTAGTCTGTCAGAATTCTGCTGTAACTGTCTCCTTATTCGAGGATCTTGTACAGGTTTACCAACCTTTCTGAGCCTCAATTTTCTCATATGTAAAAGAGAACCATAATACCCCCTAAACCATGTCACCTTTTTCTTTTTTGAGACGGAGTTTTGCTCTTGTTACCCAGGCTGGAGTGTAATGGCGCGATCTCAGCTCACCGCAACCTCCGTCTCCTGGGTCCAGGCAATTCTCCTGCCTCAGCCTCCTGAGTACCTGGGATTACAGGCACGTGCCACCATGCCCAGCTAATTTTTTGTATTTTTAGTAGAGACGGGGTTTCACCATGTTGACCAGGATGGTCTCGATCTCTTGACCTCGTGATCCACCCGCCTTGGCCTCCCAAAGTGCTGGGATTACAGGCTTGAGCCACCACGCCCGGCCATGTCACCTTTTTCATAAGGCCAAAAAGAAAATATAAGTTACTGGTCATGACACATTTGAGTTGGGCATCGGATTAGATAAAAAGATGAAAATACTCCAGCTCTGTCCTCATGGAACTCACAGACACGCAGAAAAGAAAATCTGACCCAAATAACTACAGTACATAAACGCATAACCCATGTTATGACAAGATTCAGAGTACTCAAGGAACACTTCTCATTCCCTTAAAAAAAAATTTTTAGAGACTATCTAGTAACTAAGCTGACAACTCCAAGTGCCGTGGACCCCAATCACCAATCCATCCTCACAAGTCTGTCAGCTTTTCATCCTAAATCTCTCAAATTCATCCATATCTTCCTATCTTCACTGATATGACCCAACTTAAGTCATTCAACAAATATTTATTGAGTACCTACTATACCAGATATCAGAAATCAGTGGTAAGACAGATACCTCAGGAAGCTCACATTCTAGTTGGGGGAATAATCTTTTTTTTTTTTTGAGACAGAGTTTCGCTCTCGTTACCCAGGCTGGAGTGCAATGGCGCGATCTCGGCTCACCGCAACCTCCGCCTCCTGGGTTCAGGCAATTCTCCTGCCTCAGCCTCCTGAGTAGCTGGGATTACAGGCACGCGCCACCATGCCCAGCTAATTTTTGTATTTTTAGTAGAGACGGGGTTTCACCATGTTGACCAGGATGGTCTCGATCTCTTGACCTCGTGATCCACCCGCCTCGGCCTCCCAAAGTGCTGGGATTACAGGCGTGAGCCACCGCTCCCGGCCTGGGAATAATCTTTAACAAGGAAGCAAAAGAAATAAAATACTTAGACACAAAAAGGATGCTGGACACAGTTACTTTAGAGTGGTTAGGAAGGTCCCTCTCTGCTCTCCCAGGAGAGAACATAGCCCTGTCTTCCCTGGGCTACTGGAACACACTGGCTTCCCTACCTTTTTTCTTACACCTTGCAATCTGCTCCACACAGCAGTCAAAGTGACTCTTTAAACACAGCATTTGTCACATGTTCCCTGTCAATCTAAAATAATTTAAAAGGTCAGGATCTCATTTAAAGAGAGTTCATTCAAGCACAAAGGTTGAGGATGGCCTGCCCAGGAGGCACAGAATGGAAGAATGTGTCTGTCTTATACAGGATGAAAATCAGTGTTGCAAACTGTAGAAGTCTGTTAGGTTTAACAATTTCAACATCTTTCTATGCAAAGTTTAATGCATAATTTCAATGAACTGAGTAGTTAAGATGGTCTTTTTCCTTCGAGAAAGGTGTATTTCACTTTACATCCTGAAGATGTAACTGTCTTGGGGTCCCTGTTCAGGGCACCATTTGGTCTCAGGTACAGGACAATAAAGGACGCCATCTATTACAAACATCAGTGATTGAGAGGGGAGAAATCTGGTCTCTGCCCTTTCCTAGTCATTATAGAACAAGAACAGAGAGGAAGAGAATTAAGCTATAATTCTAAGAAGCAGAATTACAAAACATGCTACATGGATTCAGACCACAGCCACATCTCTCTCAAAGCTTAAAGCATTTGGGAAGTTCCAACAGCTTTTACATTTTATTTATTTTCACATTCCATTGCAATCAGAATCAGACTAAATTGCATTCAGGAAAAAAAAAAATTGAGGCTGGGGGCAGTGGCTCATGCCTGCAATCCCAGCACTTTGGAAGGCTGAGGCTGGCGGATCACCTGAGGTCAGGAATTCAATGCCAGCCTGACCAACATGGTGAAACACCGTCGCTACAAAAAATGCAAAATAGCCAGGCGTGGTGGTGGTCGCCTATAATCCCAGTTAGGAGGCTGAGGCAGAAGCATCACTTGAACCTGGGAGGTGGATGTTCCAGTGAGCCGCCGAGATCTTGCCACTGCACTCCAGCCTGGGTGACCGAGTGAGACTCTATCTCAAAAATAATAATTTTGAACACCTGCATTAGGGCACTGCTCAATGAATGGGAATGAATAGACAATATCTCTACCTTAAAAGAGCTTAGATTTTAGTGAGAAGAAATGAGAAAATACACACCATTTAAAAAACAAGTCGATAAGAAGGGCATTAGAGGAAAAAGTCTGGGAGGAGTGATGGGCAATGGTTCAGGCTGCAATGTTTTAAACCGCTCACGTAGATCTAGCCCTGCCTAACCACTAGTCCTGTTTCCCTCCCGCCTCTGTATATTTCAGTCCCTTACGTGTAATACTCTTCTCTCTTTACTAGGCTTTCTGCAGATATTGCCCTCTGCCTGAACCCTTCCTTCAGCTCAGCTCAAATACCCCTTCCTCTGGGAAAACTTCCCACACGGCTAGATTTGTATTCTAGGGTCCCGCAGCACCTGCCCCTCACCTTTAAACACCGCTCACGCTCTGACTTTACATCCCGCTTGTACCTGTTTATCACTCATAATATCAAGTAAGCTCCATGCGGGCACCGCTATGATCTGCTGTGCGACCAACACGGAGCCTTTGTAGTAACTACTACGACCTAGCCTACTAGCGGAACACACGGAGAGCCGGAAGTGTCGCGTTCACTCCGGACGACCGGATGGGGAACTGCGCGGGCCACAGAGCAACCGGAAGTGTAGCGTTCTAGTCCGGAAGCCCTTAGAAGGAAACGCCCGCAAAGGCTGGTTTTTAAGCGGGAGCGTCTCTTCACTCGCAGCAAGTGCGCGTGCGCTGTCTCCGTCAGCCCAAATCGGGAACATGGCCGTGCGGTCGCTGTGGGCGGGTCGGCTGCGGATGCAGTGCCTACTGTCCTCGACTGCCGCGTGGGAGAGCAAGTAAGCGTTGCACGCGAGGGGTCGGGAGCGTGAGGACTGTGCGGGGCTAGCAAGCCAGCCGGGTGATTGAGGGCGAGAGTTATCTGAGCGTAGGCGATGGGACCAAGCCTCTCCCTCTACGACCATGCACTTACGGCCCCATTTTGCAGATGGGGAAACTGAGGCCCCCAGCCGCGCCTCAGTCCTAGGCCGAGGAAGGTGGGGAGATCCGAGGTCATGCATGGCCTGGAAGGTGACAAGTCTCTAAGCCCCCAAGGGAGGGATGTACCTCTCTCACAGCTTCTTCTCCCAGTCTGTGGTACCTGTGGGTAAATTTGGGTTCTCTCCCCTCACTCTGTGGGAACTTAGGCCAGTCCTTTCTGCGTTACCCGGGTACTGTTGTACCTGTCATTAAAAGAAGGCCGCTGAACTTGGTTTCTCGAAACGGCCATTGCATCAGCCTTCGGGAGACAAGTTCCATTTGCTGCCTTTATCCATCGGCAGCTTTTATTGGTCGCTTTCGAGGCCGACTGCGGAACTATGGATGGTCTTTTTTATTATTCCCCTTTTAATAAGTGAGGAAACTGAAGTTTAGAAAAGAAAAGTTGAGTAACTTTTCCAAACTTAAATATTTGGGAAGTGATGGAACCCAAGCTGGAAACCAGTCAGGGCATTAGAATCGGCGCTGTTATTTAATGAGACATGTTGATTAATTTTCTCAAGGTCTATTGCCCACACTGTTGCCTCCTGGGAAAGAGAATAAAAATGGTTGAGTAGGAGGTAGGGTTGGACCTCTGAATAGTAAAGTAAGCTACGGGAGAATCTGGTAAATGTGCTTAACTATATATGTAATCCTATTTATCTTAACACACCTGACCCAACATCCTACCCCCTAGCACCTGAGTGAGAGGTTGCATTCAGGATTTCGGGACTTGGTTTTGTTTTCCGTTCTCAACTCTTTTTGGCAGCTTGTTGGTGATGTAAGGAAATGATCAGAAGAAAAATGGTTCCTTTTGATAAGCTGTCTCCGTATTCCAGTTCTGAAGCAGTAGGAATTGAGATTGGCCACAACTGCCACCTCCTACTTCTTGGTCTGAGTTTTGGCTATTTTCCCTTTGAACTGGCCCTGAGACTGTTTTGACCTGATTTTTCAATTGGATAACTATGTTTTTTTAGGGAGAAGGAGGTGTTTCACTGTGTGTAATTAGCCCCAGATCCACCGTGACCATATTTTCTGACCCCAGAATGTGGAACTGTCTATAAAATCACACACCAGATTATAATAATTGAATTTAAGACTGGCTTGGAAAGTCAAGGAGATAAAAGTCCTCTTGCCTACACCTTTAAACTTGCTGTTTGCTCTGCCTGGGACGTTCTTCCCTTTTTTAAAGCCAACTCCTTTAGCCCCTTTAAGCCTTTGTTAGCTGTCTCCTCAAGGACCACTCTACAATATATGCCAGTCCATATAAATGGTTTTAAAGAACTCTTGTACTCAGAGTGATTTTCATGACAAATTTTACTTAAAGTCAAATTACGAAGATCCAAGAGGTACAATGGAAACTTCCTTGACCTAGAGGTCAGGACTGCCACAGTCCAAGATTTGCTGTAAACTAGCCCCTAGTCCAAATTTCTTTCTGTGTGAACTCAAACAGTTTCAGTGTACAAAATTCTAGATTACAAAATGAGTTGAATGCAAAGACCTGTTTTCACCTATGTCTATAGTTCACTAACAGTAATATATAGTGTTGTATTTCATTGACTTGATCTTATATATAGGTGGGAATTTCTTTCTCAGCACAGGTTCTCCTAAAAGCCTTAGAGCTTGTAGTGAAGAAGGCTTAGAATTCTAAGCCTAACTCCAGTTTGATAAGGCCCCTTTACTGGACTTAATTTACCCCATTTGTAAGATGGAAGGTTGAACCAGAACTATATGACTTTTTGAATGCCCACTTCTGGTAGTGCTCCTCTGGTTCTGGGTATTAGCATTTGGTTTCCTTGTGCTGACTTTTGTATACCTAGTTCTGGCTATTTCTGCTGCTTGTTGCTCAGTGTCCTGACCCAGCAGAATACCAACTATGTGATCTTGAGCAGGTCATCATGTCTTAAGCCTCTCAGCATCATTTTTTTATCTGTAAAATAGGGATGATGGTAGGGTTTATCTCACATATTGTTGTGAGAAGAAAAGATGATAGTGTCTGGTGCATAGTAAGGACTTCATTAAGTGTTCATTTGTTACTATAACTGAAAACACTTTCTCCAGAGATGCAATCTGGAAAGATCTCTGGTCTCTAAACTTGGTTGTAATTTTGGCTTATGACGGCATTTCTTAATTATGTGCCACCTCCTTCCTGTTTTAGGGGATGGCCACTTCTATTCAGCACTGCCATCCAGAGAACTGCTGGTGAGGACTGCCGTTCTGAGGACCCTCCTGATGAGCTTGGGCCCTCTCTTGCTGAACGAGCCTTAAGGATAAAAGCTGTTAAACTGGAGAAGGAGGTCCAGGATTTAACGGTGAGTTGATTTTCTATTTGTTCTTCATATCCTCTCTCTAGTTTAAATATCCACATAAAGTTTTTTATGTCAATTTTTAAAATAAGTTTTCTCTAATTGGCTCTTTATGTGCTATCCCTCATCCCTCCTCCACTTCCTTGCTAGGTATACTAGGCAGAAAAAAAAACTGTAGTAGTTCAAAAACACCACTGGCTAAAGATAGTCATCTCTTTTCAGTTTCCTGTTATGTCACAGCACTTAGATATCTGACATTAGACACACTTAAAGGGAGATAGATAAACCAGAGGAATTCCAAAGCAAAATCACCTAAAAAGATAAGGAGGCTGGAAAGCATACCTTATGACAGTAATTGAAAGAACCAAGAATTATAATAAGAATGAGAAAGAAAAGGACTAAAGAGGGTAAAATAACTGCCTCCAAATAGGTGACATACTTTTTTTTTAATGAGACGTAGCTTCACTCTTGTCACCCAGGCTGGAGTACAATGGCGCCGTCTCAGCTCACCGCAGCCTCTGCCATCCGGGTTCAAGTGATTCTTCTGCCTCAACCTCCCAAGTAGCTAGGCTTATAGGCACCTGCCACCATGCCCGGCTAATTTTTATATTTTTATTAGAGACGGGGTTTCAACCATCTTGGCCATGCTGATGTTGAACTCCTGACTTCAGGTGATCCACCCATCTCGGCCTCCGAAAGTGCTGGGATTATAGGCATGAGCCACCATGCCCACCTAGATGACATACTTTTAAAACTTATTCTCAGTTATCCTAAGTTCAAGTCAATGAAAGGAAGTTCGAGGTTGGCAGTGTTGGCTGAATGTGAAAAACAAAGCTTTTTCTCAAGATAATGAGCTTAAAGACTATTAGGAGTTTGAACTAGCAGGCTAAATAACTACCTAGCAATGCTGCTGAAGAGTAGGTTTCTGCTTTGACTAGGGGTTTGGAGTAGCTGATTTAAGATTTCTGTAACTCCTAGTTTGTTTTATAAAAACCTATCAGAAGGGTGAAATTTGTAAAGTAAGCAAAAACATTCTCTTCCACCAATAGGCATTTGTTTTCTCATCCTTTTGATTTTGCTTTTGATGTTCAGGTGAGATACCAGAGAGCTGTAGCTGATTGTGAAAACATAAGGAGGCAAACCCAGAGATGTGTGGAAGATGCCAAGATATTTGGTGAGAGATTTATTTTACAATAAAAAATATCTTTGGCCGGGTGTGGTGGCTTATGCCTATAATCCTAGCACTTTGAGAGGCTGAGGCTGTCCGATCACATGAGATCAGGATTCAAGACCCGTCCAGCCAACATGGTAACACCCCCCCGTCTCTACTGAAAATACAAACGTTAGCTGGGCATGGTGGCGGGCGCCTGTAATCCCAGCTACTCTGGAAGCTAAGGCATGAGAATCTCTTGAACCCAGGAGGCGGAGGTTGCTGTGAGCCAGAATCATGCCCCTACACTCCAGCCTGGTCAACAGAGTGAGACTCAGTCTCAAAAAGAAAGAAAAAAATGTCTTTGACTTTAAGGTAGCTACCTGTTTTGACACAGGCCCTTAAGCCTGTCCCTGGATTAAAGTCAGATTAACAAAGTCCTTGCCTCTCACCAGCCCCCCACTGGAGCTTTGGTATTGTGTCATAGACATCTCTAATGATGATATTTCTTGCCCTCATTTCTGTAAGAAAAATCAAGTTTTAGAATTGAGAGTAATGGGATTTCTCAACAACTGAATTTACTTTTATCTTGTAACAGTTCATATGACTCTTAAATAAGTCAGACAAGTTTTGTGATCCATCTCCAGCAACTTCATAGCCAACTTACCTCATCTATGGCTGTATCTTACTTTCATGCTCCTATTTAACCAGTCCTCAAGAATAAACCATTCTTGACACCCCTTAGCATAGTGTCGTTGACTTTCTTTTTTTATTGTTACTTTCCTTCTCATGAAATAATCAATGTCTTGTCCCTGTTGAGAATGTAATGCCTTAGCACAACTGGAACAGGCAGGAATTTTCAAAATGTACATAAGACAAGCAAATAGCAACAGAGATTCATGATACATAAAAAGAGTTGTTTTTAAAGGACAGGTTTAAGCCTGCTGTGTATAGTCTTACCTAGTTCTTGGATTCTATCTTTTCCATTTCCAAGTCAGGTTCCTAGTCATATTTGCCTTCTGAGAGAGACACTGATTTGTCGGTTGGGTTGGGGTGGTAATCAGTGATGATCTCTGAGTCCTGTGTGGCAACCTTTCCACTTGCTAGACTGCTCAGCATACTAGCCGTCTATCTACGCCTTACCCAAACTCTATGCCCAAGGACAGAGTGATTTCCTCACAAACAGTTAAAATGTCTGGCTTCTCTGCAGGAATCCAGAGTTTCTGTAAGGACTTGGTGGAAGTGGCCGACATTTTGGAGAAGACTACAGAGTGCATCTCTGAAGAATCAGAGCCAGGGGACCAGAAGCTCACTCTGGAGAAGGTTTTCCGAGGGTTGTCGCTTTTAGAAGCAAAGCTGAAAAGTGTGTTTGCCAAGCATGGCCTGGAGAAACTAACACCCATTGGTGACAAATATGACCCCCATCAGCATGAACTCATCTGTCATGTGCCAGCTGGCGTTGGGGTGCAGCCTGGCACCGTGGCATTAGTAAGACAAGATGGTTACAAACTTCATGGCCGCACCATTAGACTTGCCCGGGTGGAAGTGGCAGTGGAGTCTCAGAGAAGACTGTGAAGAGGCCATCAGGAACTGGATGTTCTCCCAGAGTGCAGTCACCTATGTTTCTTTTATTTATTAAACTAGGTTTGTATTGTACATGAGGTACTTCATGTGATATGTTTTGGATTTAGTCATATTGGCTTTATTTCTAAGATATTCTATTGATTTAATATGACCTGTTTGGTCTCATCAGAAGTCTTACCATTGGGCATTTGAACAGTGTGACAAGTGTTCCCATGGCCTTTATCAAAACATGTTTAAGAAAGTTGGTACCTGATGGATTTGAATCCAAAGTCCTTTTCACTATATGTTTTCAACTACATGTTCCTTCCTAGTGGTCCCTATAACAGGAATTGTATAGTATCTTGTATTTTGTGGATAAAGGATACAGTAGGGATTGGTTCAACATTTGGGTACTTAGGGGATAAAGCCTCTTAGTTGTATAAATTTATATCATTTGTGTTGATTTTTATACATACAGATTTTCAGGACTTTACCTTTTGGTTTTTTTTTCTTTTTTTTG
>NW_016107386.1:6121767-6156549 GCF_001604975.1 Cebus imitator | reverse complement strand
TTTTTTTTTTTTCCTTTTAGCCATCTTTTGTCCTTGTAATCCCAACTAAATAGGCTTTATGCTCACATCATTATCCCATACCCACCCCTTTCTCCTCCCCATTTGCAGGGGCTAAAGGTCTAGGTGAGACTTGGAAGACAAGGAGCATCAGGAAATTTGAGATACCCAGGACCCTTTCAAGCAAGAATGGCCAAAAAGCCTTGTGCTGTCTTTACTATGAGTTATCTTCAAATTATTTTCAGTCTCCCTGTCATATAATCGTTTCAGGCAGATTGAGGCAGCACTAACAGCTAATGACCCACATGGCTCTATTTAGGTAATTTATCTAGAATTTCTCGTTCCACCAGCCCTTACTTCTCTGCCCCTTTGTAAATGTTGCCTTATAATCCTTTATTAGATGATGGGAAGTGGTGATGATCAGGACAAAAGTGTTAGGTTCCCATGATTTCTTATTTATTAGTAGTTATGCGGAAATTTTTTTTTGTTTCCTCCTGCTATATGTTATTTTTGGTGATAAGAACACTTAAGTATTCTCTCCTCTTAGCAATTTTTTTTTTTTCCTGTGTTGTCCAGGCTGACCTCCAGCTCCTAGGCTCAAGCAATCCTGCCTCAGCCTGCCAAGTAGCTAGGACTACAGGCGTTCACCACTGCGCCCGCGAAGTTGTTTTTTTTTAAGTTGGTACTCACAAATCACTACCTCTGTTATACTGACAAGCTTTATTTCCTATTTTTTGTATCTGTTAGGTCACATGTGTGTAAACATCTAGCTCACTTTTTATATTTTAACCTCCTAGAGTTAATGGGCCTATGTGGGTTTTTTGTTTGTTTTTTTTTTCCAAATCTTATAGCTGGTGTTTTGTAAAAGATTTGCCCAATAAATGACTTAATGAATGAATGATACATCAGTCAGACTTTAGGAAGGCAGTCGATTATGGATTATTTTAATGTTGGAAGAGGACTTAATGATCGAATCTCATCCTTTCTGCTTCTGAAGTATGAAAATCTAGTCTTTTTAGGACTGAACCCAAGGAAAATAATCTCTAGATTATTGACTAAAGTTCAGTGAGAATATGAATAAAGAACAACTAGATATTAATGTCAGTCATTGGGCATGCAAATAAGTCCCCAGCAGACAGTCAGATGTTGGATATCCAGATTGTATAGGTTTAGGTTTAAGTTATTACTCATAAAATCCATTTCCACTGGAACTCTATGACCTCATTCAGTGGAGTGGTAAAAAGTCGTCCTCTTACACATTGTGGATAACTATAAGACAGCATACAAGCATATCAATAAAGCCATCTCTTTGTGGGCCCTACCATCTTCATCAGATTTAGACACTTAAAAAAACAAGTAAATATGCACTTTTAAAATGTAATCAAAAGATTGGTGGTAAGCTTTGAAAACCAGGACATCTTTTGGCATTCCACTAAGTGTATATTGTAAATTTAAGGAACAATCAAGATTCACAATAGGAAGTTGTCTTTTTTTGCCTTCATTTCTATGAGATTGACAGATGGTGACAATAAGAAAATGAGCTGATTATAATTGCTCTCTATGTGTTTTTTTATTGCTATCATTACTAGTTAGAATTAACATTAATTAGAATTAACAATAATTTTAGGCATAGAATGTTATGATTACCTAAAGAGATGTCTCTACCTTCCGGGCTCAAGCGATCCTCCCACCTCAGCCTACCAAGTAGCCAGAACTACAGGCAAGCACACCACCATGTCCGGCTACGTTTTTTTGTGGGGGGGCATAAGGGGGTTGTTTGTTTCTGTTTAACAGGCAGGGCCTCACTATATTGCCCAAGCTAGAAGAATTTTCTAATACTTTTTGCACCTCCCATTTTGGCAAGTAAATTGAGAATGACTTTAGGTTTTTCTATTATTCAGTAGCTTTGCAGACTTAAAAGTGTAAATTTAGAATTAGAAGATGAAGCTCTAATAGTAAGAATCTCAAGTTGAAGGACTTTGGGTTGCCAAAGCAGCATAATAGAGCATAGGCTTGAACTTAATTCTTTCACAACATTGTGAGAATTATGTGGAATGTGTTAAATGCCTACTACAGTAGGCTCTAGGATATTTATTTTATTTTTTTATTATGCACATTGTTTTTCCTGCCTTTTTATGGCTGTCTGAAGTCTAGGGAAAAGGGAAGACTGGTTAATGATGAGTTGAAAAAGCTTGTAAGCTAATCTTTCACTGACTTATTTTCCTTCCACCTTCTGTTTTTTAAAAATTAGCCACACCACACAAAACCCAAATTATTAGAAACAACAAGAAAATTGTTCCAGTGCTCTTATATTCACCTTAATGGTATAGTGAAAAGACATTGGCTTGCAGATGATACTAAGGAAGCTTTGGCTTACTCTCACTTGAAAGTGGGATCTTGGTGTTTTCGTACTTGGATTGTACAAATCTTTTACTGACTTTTCTTACTGCTAAAAAGGAATCAGGCGGTTGGGTATTGATATGTTATTTGGTGCTCTCATTCATGGCAAAGGATTTGATAAATGAATAAAGATTCTTAAAACACTAAAGCAAAATCAAATAAGCAAAACTAAAGATGAAATGTAATATTCATCAGAACAAGGATCACTGAGAAAAATATTCAGAAACAACTTTAATAAAACCTGAATTGAAATAACCGCAGTTCAGGTGTTTAGAGTCTTTGTCTGCCTATTCATATTGTACATGGAACGTTACGGGTACTTCATGACTGCTGACCTGCCTCGTTGATGCTCTGGAAAGGTATGCCAAGATCTCACAGCAGCACAGCCAAGTGGATGCAGTGTGGGCTTTCCACACCCTGCCTCAGTGTTGAAGTCTTGTCTGTTTTCTTACTCCTTGACTTGCCTCTTTCTGATTCCTACGTATTTCTTAAATCGGAATTCCTATTTAGTGAAGATGGGGGTCTCACCACATTGGCCAGGCTGGTCTCAAACTCCTGACCTCAGGTGATCCACCTGCCTCTGCCTCCCAAAGTACTGGCATCACAGGCATGAGCCACTGCATCTGGTCCTATTTCTGCCGGATTACTGACTATTCTCACCAGATTACAGACACTTGGCCTTGTTCTGACCTTCAGCTTCCACATGTTCATCCTACCTTCTGACTGCCTGGCCTTGTCTTTACCTCTGCTTCTCAGCTAGCTTCCATATACCTAGACTCATGGCTGAATGGCCCTCTGCTGGGCCAGCCTTTCCTGGGATTTGGTCTTGCATTTTCATTATCTTTCCAATCCTATCTGTATACTGTAGCTCCATAAACCATTTTTCCCATATTCCCAGTGCTAGTTAATTAGTATATTATTCCTATCCACTCAGATGTTGTCCATGCTCTCAAGTTCACTGTGGTGGTTTTAAAATGGCTCCAGAATTCCTTGACACCTTTACTGAGGATTAGGGCCTATGTCCATTCTTGAGTCTCCTTGGAGCTTTGTGATTGCTTGACCAATAGAATACAGTGGAATTAACACTGCCATTTTCTGGATGCAAATCTTAAAAAGCTGGTATCCCCCACTTCCTGTCTTGGGATGCTTACCCTTGGAAGCTTACCATCATGCCAAGAGCAAGCTGGGGTAGCCTGTGGAATGGAACTGAGGGCCCTGGTTGAGCTTTCAGCTGAGCCAGCATTATCTTGCCAGCCAGTAAGCCATCTTGAAGGTGGATCTTCCCATACCCAGTGGAGCAGCTCCAAATGATACCACATGGAACAGATGAGCTGATCTTACTGAGTCCTGCCTAAGGTGCAGTGTGAGCAAAATAAATGTTACTTTAAGCCACTAAATTTTTAATGGTTTCTTACACTACAGCAGATAAAATGATAGTCACCCCACTGCATTCCCAGTCTGGCACTCTGCCACAAGAATTGTGCCTACTTGCTTTTTCCCTTATCAGCTCTTTTGAATTTCTCTCACAATGATGATAAGCACACACTCTGTCAATGGGCTGGTAGGGTTAGAAGGGCTTCCTAACAGAAGAAAACAGCTCTAAATTCAAGAATTACAAAGGACCCTAAAATTACAAGCAAAGTATAGTCAAGAAGATGAATTTGAACACTAACATGATTTACCCAACAAAAAATGACAATCAGTTCATCAGTACATAAGAGAACTTGGCACACAATGGTCAATGAATGCTTGTTTTAAAAACTGTTTAAGGGAGTATGTGGAATCTTTTTGGGGGAGCTGCTGTCATCCAGAAAGATCTGGGAGCCAAGGCACCGTCCATGTCAGCCTTCATCCTGGCTTTCCGGTCACCCCAGAGAGGCCACTCTGAACAGCACAGGCTTCCCAGCCCCAGGCGCACTGTACTGCCTCTGTGCCTGGACCACCTCCACCGGCCTGCCCACCTCCCACCTGGAAATGAACTTAAAAGGTGTTGCATCCTGACACATTGCCAAAAGAAAATTTTAAGATTATGAAAATGCATGACTATTCAACTACCAGTTTACTAGTAGTAATCCAGTTTGGCCCAAGTAAATTAAGTCTCAGTGCTGACTTAGAACCCCAGCTATAAGCTCTTCCACCATTCTCTGAATCCCTTCAGGTTTTTGTTTGTTTTTGTTTTGTTTTGTTTTTTTGAGTAGGAGTTTCACTGTGTTGCCCAGGCCGGAGTGCAGTGGACCTATCTCAGCTCACTGCAACCTCCACCTCCCGGGTTCAAGTGATTCTCCCGTCCCAGCTTCCTGAGTAGCTGGGATTACAGACGCCCACCACCACACCCAGCTAATTTTTGCATTTTAGTAGAGAAGGAGTTTCAGCATGTTGGCCAGGCTAGCCTCGAACTCCTGACCTCAAGTGATCTCCCAAAGTACTGGGATTACAGTTGTGAGCCACTGCGCCCGGCCCAGTTTCTTATTTTAGCCATAATCTGACTGAGTAAATACGGATTGTATTTATTTTTATATATTTAATTTTAGAGGCAGGGTCTCTGTCACTCAAGGCTGGAGTGCAGTGGCACAATCATAGCCCACCGTAACCTCAAGCTCCTGGCCTCAAGCCTCCCACCTCTGCCTCCTGAATAGCTAGGACTACAGGGTGTGCACCACCACTCCTGGAAATTTTTTTTTTTTTTCTTTTTAGAAAGGGGGTTTCTGAGTCTCCCTATGTTGCCCAGGCTGGTCTCAAAACCCTGGCCTAAGCGATCCCCCTGCCTGACCTTCCACAATGCTGGGATTACAGGCTTGAGCCACCCCCAGCCTCCGGATTTTCTTTATTCTGAAACCCATCCCTAATTTTATTTTCTGCCAGAGGAAATCTGTTTTTCACAGCGTGATAAACTAGCAAGTCTGAGATAGCAACTATATAAAAACTGCAAACACATAAATAACAGCCATATCGAAAGCATAGGGCTTATGTCAGCATATGAATAGGGTAGCGCCTTCCCACCCTGGCCACATGCTTGGTCAGCAATTTCCAGCACTTGCAGACACTGCAAAGGGCTTCACAGCGCTTATCTTACAAGATGGTTACAACCACCTAGAAAGGTGGAGCAGGACTCTTCGTCTGTGTTATAAAAAAGGAAACAGTGAGACACAGAGAAGACACAGAGCCAACAACGCAGAGGTTGGACATAACTGAGGTCTTCAAAGCTTCAGTTTTGCCTCTTTCACCCGTAACCCGCAGCTGGGCCCTGGTCCTGATGCTGAGGCCCCAAGGCGCACACACCTGCGCTGGGCAGGAATGAACCAGCCAATGAGGAGCCCGCATGCAGGGGGCGGGACGGGAAAGCTGCCAATGAGAGAGCCGACCCCAAGAGACACGGAGCTAATGAGGGCTTTGTGCTGGAGAGGGACGGCTGTTCGGCCAATGCGGGGCTGGGTCCGGCGCAGCAGGAAGGCGGGACTGCCAGTGGGGCGCCGGGGCGGGGCGTTCGCGAGCAGCCGAACCTGGCGTGCTGTCCGCTCGCCGCCCGCCATGGCCCGCGCTGCCCCGCTGCTCGCAGCGCTAACCGCGCTTCTCGCCGCCGCCGCTGCTGGCGGAGATGCTCCGCCTGGCAAAATCGGTGCGGGAAGGACGCGATGGGGTTCCCAGCTGGGGAGGGCCGGCGAGTAAAGGGTTCTCAGCTCTCAGCTAGGTGGGGGTAGAGGAGGGCAGCTGGGTGAGGGAGGGGTCCTCGGGAGAGGAGGTGGGTGGAGGAGAGGGCGGAAGGGAACGCGGCAGGGAAGGTCCTGATGGGGCCGGGGCGTGGCATGTGAAGAGGGCCACCTGGGACGGAAAAGAGGCCTGAGCAGGACTGGTCACGGATCTCACCGGGAGGTCCAGGATCACTGAGCATCTGCCGTGAACCTGGCTGTTTTCAAGGCGCCAGGTGACAGAAGATAGAGAGGCTGGGCGATGGCATTCACAGAGGTTGGTTGAGGGCTGTCTGTGTAGCAGATGTGGTGCTGTAGTTCCTGCTGTGGGAAGAGCCCTCACAGTACAAGGAGGTCCATGTTGAGCTGAGAAAGTACAGTCCATGCAGAGGAAGGGCGCGTCATCTCTCTTTGCGGCCCCAGGAGGGCTTCTTGGAAGTAACATCTAAGCCAGACCCCCACCCCAGGTCGAAAGGAGACAGTCCTGGCAGAGACAGAACACTAGGTCTGCTGGAGATTTGCTGACAGAACAGGGAACTTTTAACAACGGTCATTTTGTTTATTGCGTGTGTGGTTTCTCCAATACTTTATTTTGAAAATGTTCCCATGTACAGCAAGAATTTTATAGTGGTCGTCTGTATACCCACCACCTACATTCTGCCATTAACTGCTACTATGCTTGCTATGTCACATAACTATCACTCACCCTTCTAGACATCCACGAATCCATCCTACATTTTGATGCATCCCCAAATAAATTGCAGACATCAGAACACTTCACTAAATACTTCATCGTGCATATATCATTGACTAGAGTTCCATATGTGTTTACAGTTGCTTTTTTTCCCCTCCCTCAACAATTGTCTTTTTAACTACATGACTCGTGAAGATTTTCAAGTCCCTCGCACATAATATTCACACAGGCAGAGATGCTGGGCTTCAGGGTGGGACGACAAAGGCCCTACTCCACTATGCTACCCTCCATGCGCCCCAGTTGGCAGGAGTGCCTGGAACATCTCATAGAAGCACCGCAAACTTACAGTGTCTAGTGCAGTGCTAAAGCCTTTTTTTGTGTCAGAACCACAGCCCAGGCCATACAGGGTTAAGACAGACTGAAGCATGCCAGGAACCAGTTTGAGACTGAGAATTTAGGGCTTTCCATGAAAAGAGAATCCTGAGACTAGAGTAGGCAGAGAAGCCCTCGTGGAGAGAAGGTGGGGTTTGAGCCAGGCTTTGAAGGATGTGGAAGAGTTATGCAGGCAGCATCCATGAGTGACCATGTGTTCTCTCTCTGCCCTTAAATTATTTGAATACAGTGTGGCTAGGGGTAAGTGGAGTGTACTGTGGGAATATGCAGGGCACTCCCCTTTTTCTTTGGAACAGGCAACAGGACAGGACATTTCTCACCATTGGGGAAGGGATAGGACCTCCAGCCAGCAGAATTGCTGCATTGTGGCAACATGGAGCATTCTGCCTGCCTCCTTCCAGCTGGCCCTTCTGGCCCCACCCAAGAGTCATCCAGGGCAGGACACTTGGCAATGCCATGCTGCCCTTTAGTTTTCTGGATTTTCCTCAGCCCTCTCACAGGAGCCTCTGTCCACCCTTGGTGGTTTGGACTCTACCCACAAGAATGCGTACCTTCCTGTTAGGATGGCTTAATCCTTGTGCTCCTGCAGGATCAAATCTGAGAACCCCCATGTGGCATCAGGACCCTCTAAACCCACCCGTGTAGTTCCATATGCTGCCCTGCTCATGCTGGTCTCTTTGCAGAGCATGCATGCCCTCTCACTGACAAAACTGATTGTCCTCCAGCGTCTTGCATGAAATCTTATTTCCCTGAGAAGCCTGTGTCCCCACACTCTCTGGGGTAGAATTCACTGCTTTCTCCTCAGGACTCCCTGGTACCCTGTTGCACTTCATCACGGTTTGTTGTAGCTAATTGTGCAGGAGTCTGTCTGCCCACTCAGTGCTGGCCTCCTGGGGGACAGAAGCCTATTTGATTTATCTTTGTCCCCCAGGACATCTTACTGTAAATTAGAGAGTGAGTGTCAGTTGTGTTAAATGAGCTGGTTCACAATGAAATTGTGTCTTCTGCTTCCTGATCTTGGGCAGCTTCTAGGCCTTAACGTCAGTTTCTCTGGAGAAATTGGTAATTTGTGACTCTTTGCACATAGCGGGGACGGGAGCACAGTGGTTAAAATAAAAAGGTTATGTGCTGCCTTGGAAGTGGCTTTGTAAGTACTAAGAGAGGAAGTGGTTTATTCTTTCAACACAGAAAAAATGCTTCATGAACTCTACTGTCTGCCAGGATCTGGGGGCATAGTGACCATCTGCTCTCTCTCTGTCTTTAAATAACTTGAATACAGTGTGGCTAGGGGTAAGCAGAGTGTGCTATGGGAATGCACAGGAGGAACATTTGACTCACCTCAGGTGGATCAGTCAAGCCAAGCTATAGTTGACATCTAAGGACTGTTAAAGCCAGTGAGACACAGGGAACAGCTCGGGCAAAGGCCCAGGCATAAGACAAAAGCTATACGACCACAATCAGAGAAGCCCAGACAGACAAGAAGGTGGCATCTTGGAAGGGTAGGGCAGGAAGTGGAATAAGTAAACGGAGGCTAGATCGTCGAGAACCTGGTGCTATCTGAGGATTGCCTGTCACTTCGTGGCAGCAGCTGGTACTGTGGGTCCCAGTGGGTCCAGTAAGGATAAATTACAACAGATTTATTCCATTTTCTTTTTGGATAAGGCCTCTGGACTGTCTGATGAGAGGAAAGTAATGTTTCAGATACAGATACATGATGGGGAAAAATTATAGGTAGAGTGGTAGTCCAATTTAGTAGCTTCATAGCTGTTTACAGTTCTCTCACAGGACTGTTTAATGATCAGTGTCAGGCCAGGCACAGTGGCTCATGCCTGTTTCACTGTGTTGGTCAGGCTGGTCTCGAACTCCCGACCTCAGGTGATCCACCCGCCTCTGCTTCCCAAAGTGCCGAGATTATAGGCGTGAGCCACCGCGCCTGGCGGGTACATTCCAGTCTTGACAAACACAGACATAGAGATGATTTAAGTGTCCGGTATAGGTTGGACTAGACCAGGGGTTGGCAGCCTTTTTCTGTAAATGACCAGAGAGTAAATACTTTAGGCTTTTCAGGTCATGCAGTCTCTGTTGCAGCTACTTAACTCTACCTAAAATGAAAACAGTCATAGACAATAAATAAAAGAAAGGGCGTCATGGCTGTGTTTCAATAAAACTTTTGTTTGCAAAAACAGGCATCTGCCCAGATTTGGCCTGCAGGCTGTGGTTTGCCAATCCCTGGATTAAGGAGTGGTTTCCAAACACTGATCACTGAACAGAACTGGTCAGTAACTTTTTACCAATTCATAGTGAAATAAGAAAACTAGAAGCAAAGTAGTGAGTTTGTATAAAACTAAATTTATTCTCTTTAAATGGTCATCCTGACTTTCAATATTCTTTGCTCGTCTTTTGCTGCTGAAATGCCTTTTTCTTTATGAAATGCAGGTTATAGTAAATGTTAGTTTTCAGGTTTGCCTTTGCTTATTAATAGCTCTACTGACAGTCTGCAAATTTCCTTTTGGAAATGTTATACACCTACGAAATTTAAGCACCTGGGAACCACCAGCGCAGGAGGATGCAAAGCGTGGGCTGCAGCCTCTCACTCTCATGTTCTGTCTCTCTGCTTCCCTGCCTCCTGGGCCTGCTGACAGCCGTGGTTGGGGCCGGGATCGGGGGCTCTGCTGTGGCCCATTTCCTCCAGCAGCACTTTGGACCTCGGGTGCAGATCGACGTGTATGAGAAGGGAACTGTGGGTGGCCGCCTGGCCACCATCTCAGTCAACAAGCAGCACTACGAGAGTGGGGCCGCCTCCTTCCACTCCCTGAGCCTGCACATGCAGGACTTCGTCAAGCTGCTGGGTGAGTGGTCAGTCCTGGGGCTCCAGTGCCCAGCGCCCTGGGGCTGGTGACAGCATTGGGCCCTTCTCAAACTTCCCACACCATCAAGGCCAGAAGGTGATGTGGCCCAATCTCCTCATTTTACAGATGCAGCAGCAGAGACAGAGGGGAAGGAACTTGCCTGAGGTTACACAGTGAGTTAGTTGCAGAGCCGGGATTAGAACTCAGGTTTGACTCCTAGGCCAGTTTCTTGCCCTTTCAATTTGCTGCCTCTAAATAATCGTGATCATATCACCTTCCACATCCTCGTGCTTGCCAGGCACCCAGCACCCTTCTGGGTGGTAAGTAGGCATTACCTCAGATCCTCCCTACCAACCTGCAAGATGAGTGTTAGATCTCCTCTTAAGGAAACTGAGGCTTAGATAATGTATAGATCTCAGCTAAAGCCATTACAGCAAGAGAGCTGGCATTGAAACCCAGCAGCATCTGTCAAATACACCTTCTGTTTGATACAGAAACTCCACTTCTCAGAAGCGATGCTACAGGTGGTCTTATAGATGTGCAGAGTAGCATAGATACCAAGTTATTCATTACAGCATTGTTTATAATAGCAAAAGGCTGAGAGTATCCTATCTGCCTATCCACTAGGACCTGGGGTTAAACAAATTACTGTCTAACTACACAATAGGCTGTTCAGCAGTCAGAATGGGGAAGTTTTTATGCCTAGATACAGGACAATCTCCCAGATATAGTGTATTGCTAAGGTGGAGAGCAGATTGGAACCATCGATGGTTCCAGTCCATGCTAATGAGATTACATGAGTGACAGAGGGACAAGACATGAGCCTGGGGGTGAGTGGGAGCCCTGTCAGATCAACCCAGAGGAGAGGACAGGCTGGACTGGCAGAGAAGGTGACAGTATCGGCATGAGGTTGCAATGTGCCATGTGAGGTCTGTGGGGGTGGGGAAGGAACAAGTCATAGTAGCTATATCTGTATTTAGGAATCCACTGCTCTGTAAGTTGCAGCGTGCAGGATGGCTGTAAGAAGCTAGGATAACTTCCATGTGATCTCAGTGCCCAAGGCCACCATCTCTGAACTAGCTCAGTGGCTCTCAGCCCCTGGACATTCTGGACATAAAATCTGAGTTTCCCTCACTTATGGATCCTGTTGGGGAAAAAAAATGTAAAATGTTACATTATTTTCATTTTCATTCATTTATTGACTAGGTAGTCCAGCCATTTTCCCAGTGCATCTGTTCACTGTTTATAAACAAGCGGCACAAATGAACAAGCCACAGTGTTGGTGTTTCCTTTAATGGAGGCAGTCCATTTGCATCAAGAAGGCTCTAAGTCTTGGAGGGGACCTGAAGGGCTCCTCTTTGTCTCTGCAGGGCTGAGGCACCGCCGTGAGGTGGTGGGCAGGAGCGCCATCTTCGGCGGGGAGCACTTTGTGCTGGAGGAGACCGACTGGTACCTGCTGAACCTCTTCCGTCTCTGGTGGCACTACGGCATCAGCTTCCTGAGGCTGCAGATGTGGGTGGAGGAGGTCATGGAGAAGTTCATGAGGTAGGGCTGGCGGAGCTATGGGGATGGCGTTCGGGGGTGGGGGGGCACTGAGAAGAGTTGGGGGAGGAACCAGCTTGACTGTACTTTGTGAAAAAGGAAAAGGTCTTTGCTGAGTATGAGAGCCAGCACAATTAGTGCAGGTTCAGAGCAAGCCCTGGCATGAGGAATGGCCATATTTGGTCCAGTAATGGTCTCTCTAGTATTGTCACACTGACACTCATTTTCTTACCCTCCCTCTGCTACGCTGATATTAATAAAAGCATGGGTTGCAAACTCAGTCACTTAACAAGGGCTGAATTGGGATGTGAGTCAGTGAATCAGCAGGTAGAAGAGAGCAGAACAAGGCCCCCTCTGAAGGAGGCAGCCAGCCCTCCGCCACAGCCATCTGCAGCCAGCTGTGTACAAGGCCCACCTCATGTGGCGAGATCTGTTCGATGTTCAGAAGAAGCTAGAATCCAGAGTTGTGTGTGAAATCTTTCAGTGTTTCCACATTGGCAGCCGTTTCAGTCCACAGGCTGCATTTGCGAACTGTGTTGTCCCCATTTTTCCATCTAGAATAAACACCTTTCTTCACCACTCCTCTTATCCTTGGCCTCCAGCCCCCTCCCCATCACCTTTGGTCCCATATGTGGAGGGCAGGTGTTCTGTTCTCTCCCTGTTCACTCACTCGCCAAGCTGTCACTCCACCTTTCCTCAAAGTCCTTCCCAAAGGCGCTCACTGCCTCCAGCCCAAGGTGCAGGGGCTGTTCCTCAGACCCCATCGCTGTCTGCCTCCCTTCAGTGTCAGACACTTAAGTGTGGCCTGTGCCCTCCTTCCCTGGTTCCTGACACATCTCCACTTCCTTCCCATTCTATAACTCTGCTGTTTATAGCCTTTCTTCCTCATATTCTCCAGATGCCACCCAAAGCTTATTTCCTTACCTCTCTTCTTTCTGATATTGTCAATTTTATCCAGACCAATAATGTTGACTTCTACCTTTTATGGGAGATGACTTCTCCCTGTCAACCCTAGTTTTCTTCTTCAGTTACAGACTCACATTTCTCCTTTATAGACACCTCCCTCTGGTGTCCTATTGATAACCAAACTCAACATGTTTACAAAAGTGGCCCCAGAATGGGCAGCATTTCAAAGGCCCGCCAGTCAGGAAATCCATCGATGGTTCTAATCCATGCTAATGAGATTACATGACTGACAGAGGGACAAGACATGAGCCTGGGGGTGAGTGGGAGCCCTGTCAGATCAAGCCAGAGGAGAGGACAGGCTGGACTGGCGGAGAAGGTGGCAGTATCGGCATGAGGTTGCAACATGCCATCGGGTCCTAGAAGCTGCGGTAGAGCCGACACTATTGGAGTGGCGATGCGCCAGCAGGAGTGGGCCGTAGCCCATTGCCTGGCAGTCCCAGCTGGGTAAAGACAGGGTTTTGAACTATGACCTCAGGCAGGGAGTAGCTCAGAGAGGTGATACAGTTGTTATTCGGCACAAACGTGATGTGAAGATTCCATACTTCCACACTCCCTTTAGGTGGGATAGGCCCACCGCAGTCAGTGAACAGGCCCCAGGGAACATAACAGGCCCCAGCCTCCTCTCCCACCGCTCCATGTAGAGGAAGTGATGGGTTCCTGCTGGGCCACCCAGGCAGTATGACCCAGGGGCAGGTGGTCAGGCAAAAGAGAGTGAGAGAGTCCTTCCTCCGCAAGGACTCCAGCTCTATGTGTCTTCTAGGATCTATAAGTACCAGGCGCACGGCTATGCCTTCTCGGGTGTGGAGGAGCTGCTCTACTCACTGGGGGAGGCCACCTTTGTCAACATGACCCAGCACTCTGTTGCCGAGTCCCTGCTGCAGGTGGGCGTCACACAGCGCTTTATTGATGACGTCGTCTCTGCTGTCCTGCGGGCCAGCTATGGCCAGTCAGCAGCGATGCCTGCCTTTGCAGGTGAGCATCCAGCCCTTGGCCTGCCCGCCTGCCCCTCCTCTGCCCAGGGTGCTCATAATGGGCTGGAGGTCTCCATGATAACCTCCCCTTTATCCAGCTCATTACAGTCACCTAGTCACTCTGCTCCCCCATCCTGTTTGATTCTGGCACTGGCCGTGAGTTGGCAGGAGATAGTGTCACCCCACTTCACAGACAGTGAAAGCAAAGCTCAGATCACAGGTCCAGTGTGTTTCTGCCACTCCCAATTGCCTCACCATCCCTTGCATATGTGTAAGTGTTAGAGCTAAGATGATGCTCTGCTCTCTACTCTTTGGTTTCAAGAACTACCCTGTTGAGGCCTTTGAGCCACTGTTAGAGCACCTCCTCTTCCCAGCTCCTGACGGGGGTGGCTCGGCCTGTTTATAGCTCACTCTCTGCTAGCACAGACCACAAGAGTGGAGAAGGTAGGATTCACAAGAGCAGGAACCCTTGTCTATTGTTCACTGATACATCCCAAACACAGAACTCAAGTTGTTTTAAAAAAGAATAGGTTTTGCCTAATGAAGACAAAAAAAAAAAAAAAAAGAATAGGGACTGTATTTGTTTCCTAGGGCTGCCATAACAAAGTAACACAAACTGGGTAGGTTAAACACCAGAAATTTATTGTCTTACAGTTCTAGAGGATAGAAGTTTGAGGTCAAAGTGTTGGCAAAGTTGGTTCTTTCTGAGGGCTATGAAAAAAAATCTGTTCCATGAGTCTTGTGTAGTTTCTAGTGATTTCCTGGAAATGTTTGGCATTCCTGGCCTGTAGTTGCATCACCCTGATCACCGTCTTCATCTTCACTTAGCATTTGCTCTGTGCATATGTCAGTCTCTGTGCCTAAATTTCCTTCTTATAAAGATGCCAGTCACACTGGATTAGGCTCAACCCTAATGACCCTATCCCAACTAATTTCCAAATAAAGCTTACAGTCACAGGTACTAGGGATAATGTTTTCAACACCTCTGGTGGGGGGACATAATTTAATCCATAACATACTGGGCATTCAGTATATTTTTGTTAAATAAATGAATGAAAAGATTTACAATAACAAGCACCTCCCTGGTACTCTTGATACTATTCATCTGGCTCTGCACATGCTGGCTCCTTCTCAGCCTTTAGGCCCTGCCTCAGTGTTCCCTCGGTGTGGCTTCCCTGCTCATTCTTTCGGTGTCTTGTGTGTCTCCTTCATAGCATTTTTGTATAGAGATACATAGATACATATCCTTATAATTATACCATATAATTCACCCATTTAAAGTGTACAGTCAGTGGTTCTTAGCACATTGGGAGTTCTGAAACCATCACCACAATCAATTTTAGAACATTTTTATCACCCCAAAAAGAATCCCCTTGCCCTTTAGCCCTCACGTCCCCACCACCCCCCAGCCTCCCAGCCCTGTACAACTACAAATCTGCTCTCTGTTTCTGTGGATTTGCCCAGTCTGGACATTCCGCATAAAACAGACCTCACAATATGTGGTCTCTGGGAGCTGGCTCTTTCACTGAGCACAGTTCTTCCCCCCATAGCACTGTGTACTTTGTTGTGCTTATTTGTATGTTTGCCGTCTCCCATGCCCATAGTTGGGAGAGTTTTGCCCTGGCGGGGAGGCCCAGTCGAATAGTACTGGACTCCCCAGCCCGACTGCCCCACGGCCCTGACAACCTCTCAGCAGCCCTTTCCCGCTTTGCCCAGGAGCCATGTCACTAGCTGGGGCCCAAGGCAGCCTGTGGTCTGTGGAAGGAGGTAATAAGCTGGTTTGTTCCGGTTTGCTGAAGCTCACCAAGGCCAACGTGATCCATGCCGCAGTGACCTCTGTGACCCTGCACAGCACAGGTGCGTAGACAGAGCAGGAGTGGGCACGCATGCCAATTCCCAGCTACTGGACACTCCTGCCTCCTTTGTACCTCAGCACTGGTCGGTGATCCCCTTGGGGAGTAGTACAGAAAAGCACTGAGAAGCCCCAGCCCTGCTAGTGACACTAGAGGGTGCTATTTTCCCAATTCAAATGTCAGAGCCAGAAAGCTGAGACTTCCATCAACCCAGCCTTTTTCTGTTGACTGATGAGGACTTTGAATGACAGCCTTGCCCAAGCTCCCCCAGCTGGTCTGCAGTGGAGGCAGAGCAGAAACTGAGTCTCCGGACTCCAGGCTTCCTCTGCAGCCACACCTGCATGGAGAGAACAGGACCTACCGTTTAGACAGCCCCACTGCACCCTGGGCACCAGGGTCTTGTTGTACCCTCAATGCTGGGCCCCAGTGGGGAGTTCAGTGGGTAGAAGCCAAGGGAAAGTTGACTTTTTTTTTTTTTTTTGACAGAGTCTCCCTCTGTCTCCCAGGCAGGAGTGTAGTGGTGCAATCTCAGCTCATTGCAACCTCCACCTCCCAGGTTGAAGCAATTCTCCTGCCACAGCCTCCGGAGTATCTGGGACTATAGGCACCCACCATCACTCCAGGCTAATTTTGTATTTTTAGTAGAAATGGGATTTCTCCATGTTGGTCAGGCTGGTCTTGAACTCCTGACCTCAGGTAATCCGCCCGCCGTGGCCTCCCCAAGTACTGGGATTACAGGTGTCAGCCACTACACCCAGCTGGGGAAAGTTTACTTTGTGCTCTTTTCTTTCCAGAGGGGAAAGCCCTGTACCAGGTGGCCTATGAGAATGAGGTAGGCAACAGCTCTGACTTCTATGACATCGTGGTCATCGCCACCCCCCTGCACCTGGACAACAGCAGCAGCAACTTAACCTTTGCAGGCTTCCACCCGCCCATTGATGACGTGCAGGGCTCTTTCCAGCCCACCGTTGTCTCCTTGGTCCACGGCTACCTCAACTCTTCCTACTTTGGTTTCCCAGACCCTAAGCTTTTCCCCTTTGCCAACATCCTTACCACAGATTTCCCCAGCTTCTTCTGCAACCTGGACAACATCTGCCCTGTCAACATTTCTGCCAGCTTCCGGCGAAAGCAGCCCCAGGAGGCAGCTGTTTGGCGAGTCCAGTCCCCCAAGCCCCTCTTTCGGACCCAGCTGAAGACCCTCTTCCGTTCCTATTACTCAGTGCAGATAGCCGAGTGGCAGGCCCATCCCCTCTATGGCTCCCGCCCCACGCTCCCAAGGTTCGCACTCCATGACCAGCTCTTCTACCTCAATGCCCTGGAGTGGGCGGCCAGCTCCGTGGAGGTGATGGCCGTGGCTGCCAAGAATGTGGCCTTGCTGGCTTACAACCGCTGGTACCAGGACCTAGATAAGATTGATCAAAAAGATTTGATGCACAAGGTCAAGACTGAACTGTGAGGGCTCCTGGGAGAGCCTAGGAACTTTCAGCCCCCACTGAAGACGGATCGTACCCCACAGCAGCCCAGGACTAAATAAGCCATGCTCACCCACCAGGCCTCTCTCTGAGGCCTTTTCCCTACAGTGTGGGTCTGGGTGACCTACTGTCTGCCTAACTTAAGGGTCCTCACAGTGGCCGCTGCTTTTTTTAAGGGGGAAAGTAAAGAAAGGAAGGGAAATCCAAGCTAGTATATTTGTTTTTGTTTTTGTTTTTTTTTTAAGAAGAAATAAAAGTTCATCTTCACAAGGTGCTTCAGACTTGGTTTTTTAACTAGGAACCAGAAGACTACAGGAGAGATTATAAAGCAGAGAACTATGAGTAGTTTTTTTTACTGCTTTTCACTACGTACTCCCACAGTGGACAATCAGTTGAGGCAACCTACAGTAAAACATTTACAACCAGAGGGTTACAAATAATGTAAAAGGGAAGATCAGAAACCCTAATAAATGACCATAGCTCCTGTTTACTGTGTGGACTTGCTTGATTTGAAGTACCTAGTTCAGAACTCACTAGTCACCATCTCCAAGCTTGTCAACATCACTGCATATTGGAGGAGATGACTGTGGTAGGACCCAAGGAAGAGATGTGCACCTGAACAGTCGTCAGCATATCTCCAAGTTTCCTGGAACCAGGGGGAAAAGAGAAACCTGTGAGGCTATAGGAACAGGGAAGATTTTTCTTGGCACCTGGAGGAATTGACAATTCTCTTCCTTATGCAAAGATTGAGGAATGCAACAATGCAAAGAAGACAAGTCCCCAGCTGGTAGAGAGAGGTCATATCTCACCCCCAGGTGTTCATCCCAGTAGAAGAAAGAGAAAAGAAGGTGTTAGGGTAGGATTCTTCAGAGGTTAGCCTGGTACTTGCTCATCAGACACTAGCTTGAAATAAGAGGAAAATTATGCTTTGCTTTGCTTTTTCTACAAACCTTTAAAAATCACTCATTTTAGAAAAGAATGTAAAAGTCCTTTTCGTTCCTTTTGGACCTATTCTTTTCTGTAATGGAAGAACTAAGTCTTAGGCGCCCAGGGACCAACAACTACATTAGAATCTCCTGGGGAAGGGTAGAGGGCCTTGAGAAAGATGCAGGTACTTAAAGACTCGCTAAATCAGGCTTTAGGGAGAGGGCCTGGGTGCCCAGAGTAACAACACTACCAAATGCCTGGGCAAAATACCCTTTCAGTTGGTGGAGGCCCAAACTGGCTCTGAGGTGGTTTTTACAGTGCCAGGGTGATGGTAATGGGCAGTTCATTGAAAGAAAATACAAGTAGTATGCACTTATAACTGGAAATTATGAAACCAGCACATCAGTAAGAAGGCTTTTTTTTTTTTTTTTTTTTTTTTGGAGACAGAGTTTCGTTCTTGTTGCCCAGGCTGGAGGGCAATGGCCTGATGTTGGCTCCCTACAGCCTCTGCCTCTTAGGTTCAAGCAATTCTCATGCCTCAGCCTCCCAAGTAGCTGGGATTACAGGCGTGAACCACCACACATGGCTAATTTTTTGTATTCTTAGTAGAGATGGTGTTTCGCCACGTTGGCCAGGTGTTCTCAAATTTCTAGCCTTGGGTGATCCACTGCATCTAGCCAAGTAAGAAGACTTTTGATGAAGTAGTAGAAAACCAAATTCAAATTGACTTAAGCAATAAAAAGTTTTTATTTGTGGCTAGGCGCAGTGGCTCACGCCTGTAATCCCAGCATTTTGGGAGGCTGAGGCGGGTGGATCACTTGAGGTTGGGAGTTCGAGACCAGCCTGACCAACATGGAGAAACCCTGTCTCTACTAAAAATACAAAGTTAACCAGGCATGGTGGCGCATGCTGTAATCCCAGCTACTTGGGAGACAGGCAGGAGAATTGCTTGAACCCAGGAGGTGGAGGTTGCAGAGAGCCGAGATCACACCATTGCACTCCAGCCTGGGCAACAAGAGCGAAACCTTATCTCAAAAAAAAAAGTTTGTATTAGTTATTGTGGCTTAAAAGTCTAGACATAGAGCACTGTGCAATCTCACAGTTCCACGATTTCTCTCATGGTGCAAGATGGCTGCCAACAGCTCCCAGGAAGAGAAGGTCTTTTCTCATAACCACTGAACCAAATTTTGGGCTCTGGGCCAGCTGGACCACCCCTGAACCAATTCCTGTGGCCCATCAGATACAAGACCAGTAACCATGATGCAGGGCAGGGAGGATGTGAGATTAACCAGATTGGCTTAGAGCAGTCAGGTCCTGTCCCTGGAGCAGAAGTGGTCTCATCCAAACCTCAAAGTCAGAGGGGTAAAGGGTATTGGAGAGAGAGCCACAATGTCAGCCACATGCAGATAGGGCTCTCAAGTCCAGTGAAATCAAAGTGTGTAATGGCATCTTTTCATGGTCTGTTTGAAATGAAGATGGCATGTGCTGTCATGGTGTAATTAATCATTGGTATTGGCCCAGCACTGGACAATACAAAACTTATCTTTGATAACCACCCCACCCTTGCATCCCTACAGAGAATATGTGCACAGAAGACACAAACCAAGGTAGTTACATTTGATCCTCAGAAACCTCGCTTACCTGAATAGGCCCAAACAGCTCAGAACCAAAGCCAGCCAAAATGCCCACACACTGTCTGCCTCCCCAAGCCCAAACCTGATTCCTTGGAGGCAGGGAGGAAAGGACAGATTCCGGAAATGAGAACCAGCAGGAAGCCTTTGCCCCAGTGCCCACCCCAGCCTTCTTAGGCCTGGACAGAAGCCCCCAGGGGCTCACAGACCTCTGGGAGAAGAGAACATTTGGAAGGACAGCCAAATGAAACAGAAGGGCCACACATCCTCAGTAGTCCAGGATGCAGTGTAGTAGATGTTTAATACCCTTCATGAGAACTCTGCCTCCTGGAGCAGGTGATCCAAGCAAAATTTCAGGACTTTGGGGGATAAGTGGCAGCTGTAGAAGGTAGAATCAGAGTGGGTGGTTTGCAGCGGGGGACCGGGGAAGTTGATAAGGAATTCTTTTCTCTGACCCACCCATGAAGGCAAAATAGAGGAAGGCAGGAGGCAGATCTTGGGCTCCCCTAAGAGGCTTCTATGCATTCATTCACCAAGCACAGCACCCCTATCGACACTGGTCACTGTGCCAGGTGCTGGAGGTGCCGCGCTGAGAGAAGAATGATGCCCCTGTCTCATGGAGTGTGAGCTTTTCGCTAGAGGAGGCAAACATGAAACACACTTAGATTCAGACCAAAGTTCCAGGGTGCTGTGTAGACCCATCTCTCCAAAGGACTTGAGCTCCCTGCTGCTGCCTTTAAACTGGGGGCCTGGGAGGAGCCAGCTGGGACTCAGAGCTATGCCAGGGGCCAGCCCAAGCTTCTAAGTCAGAGGATGGTAAGCCTGGGAAAGACCTTGGAGATCCCCAGATCCCATCTATTCATTTCGCAGATGAGGAATCCAAAGCCCAGAAAGAGGAAAAGGCATCATCCGTATGAAACTAGCTGGTGTTTATGGAGCATCTGGGAGCTCCTGATGCTTGGGTAGAAGTAAGACACCCTCTTCTCACCACAGTGGGGTGTTTCCCCACCAGCCCTTATGCCCCAGGGCACCTAGGGTCTCCCAGGACTGCAAGCAACCCTTCTGCAGCTCAGTTCTTCCACACCCTCACCCCACAGAAAGGGCTTGGAAGCTGTGGGCCCTTCATGTGGAACTGAAGTCTGAAGACCTGGAGAGCAGCCCCAAGGGTAGAGAAGCAGCGCTGAAGGGATCAGCATGCGCTAGCACAGGAAGCCCATTTTCCATGTGTCTGGAACCAGGCCGAAGCTTCCTGGAGTAATTTTAACCAGTATCCACTCTAGAACAATACCAAAAAAGGTAAGTTACTTACCACCCGAGGCAGGCACATACCTAACCGCTGGCCTTTCATGAATTAGACCCTTAAGACATTCAGGGCTAAAACTGCTTTAAGCACTAAAGTTAGAGCAGCCAAGCCACGTATTCCTGTCTCGGGCCGTTGGCCCTTTTACCGAAATTCA
Source organism: Cebus imitator (assembly GCF_001604975.1). NCBI lineage: Eukaryota > Metazoa > Chordata > Mammalia > Primates > Cebidae > Cebus > Cebus imitator. Next base: position 6,135,711 of record NW_016107386.1, on the reverse strand, counting down.
CTCTAAAGTGCTAGCTATTCTTACCCTCAGAAAATAGTCTGAGCCCCTCAGCTGTCTTGCTGGAGGGAAGGTATTTTTAGACCCTAGAACAGCTGATTTGGGATCTGCTGCAGGGGTCAGAGGTCCCAGGGGGAGGATTGAATTGCTGGGGGATAAAGGAGGAAGTGGGGAGCCACATCCAAGAGACAAGAGTCAGCACGGGCTTTAGGATGTATCAGGTATCAGTCCACACTGCCGTTTTCGGCTTTTTTTCTGTTTTTTTTTTCTTTTACAGAGTCTCACTCTGTCACCCAGGGTAGAGTGCACTGGTACAGTCCTGACTCACTGCAGCCTCAGCCTCCCTAGGCTCAAGTGATCCTCCCACCTCAGCCTCCCTAACAGCTAGGACTGCAGGCGCATGCCACTATGCTGGGCTAATTTTTCTATTTTTTTGTAGAGATGAGGTTTTGCCATGTTTCCCAGGCTGATCTCAAATTCCTGAGGCTCAAACAATCCCCCTGCTTCAGCTTCCCAAAGTGCTGGTATTACAGGAGTAAGCCACCATGCCCAGCACGCTGCCATTTTTGATCAGCAAAGTATCTTAATATAAGCCAGTAGTTCTCCAAGTGCAGTGTCCAGACCAGCAGCAGCAGCATCACCATCACCTGGGAACAACTATTTGTATATTATAAACACAAGGAAAACCCTGCAAAAGAAATGCAAAGTATCAGCCTCCACCTGAATCAGAACCTCTAGATGCGGGTTCCAGCAAGCTGTTCTATCAATCCCTCCAGGAGATTCTGATGCTCACTAAAGTTTGAGAATCACTGACAGCAGCAAACCATCGAATAAGATCCCCTTTTGGACAAGGCTGGAAGAAAGAATGATCTATATTGACGCTTCTCAACTTACGAGTGTCTGTTCAAACCCAGGAATCCTCAGCTCAGAAAAAGTACATACTTGCATAAAAATTTCAGGGACGCACTATCCCAGGTTAAAAACACCTGCTCTGTGGCAACCTGGAGACCTTTCTTTGGGTCTAAGTCTGATCTGCAGAGAATCTCAGAGCTGAAAAAGACTTTCTAGATCATCTGCTCCAACCAGAGCAGGGGTCTGCTCCATAATATTTTTGAGAGGCTTGGTTTTAACATGGCACTTTCAGAAATTGGGAGCTCCCCACTTCAAAAGAGCTTGTTTCCAGTCACCCTTAAGTGGGTAGAGTTATTAGCTCTTGTTAACTCCTGTATTGGTTTATAGCAACCAAACCACATTAACATGGCTGAAACATAGACTTATAAACCCAAATTAAAGGAAACACAGTGGCCAGGTGTGGTGGCTCACACCTATAATCCCAACACTTTGGGAGGCCGAGGTGGGCAGAAGTCTGATCTGCAGAGGGGCCCAGGAGGTGAAGATCAGCCTGGGCAACATGGGGAAACCCTGCATCTACAAAAAATACAAAAATTAGCTTGGTGTAGTGGCACAAGCCTATAGTCCCAGCTACTTGGGAGGCTGAGGTGGGAGAATCACTCGAGCCTGGGGAGGTTGATGCTGCAGTGAGCTGTGACTGGGCCACTGTGACTGGCCGGCTGTGACTGGCCCAGCTATGACTGGGCCACCCTGGGCAACAGAGTGAGACCTTGTCTCAAAATAAAATAAATAAAGGAAACACATAATGGCCCTAAGTGGTAGAAATGAACACATTATTGTCTAATAGGCCATCTCAGTGTTGGAGAACTCAGAGTAATGGAAAATCCCCCTTTATATTAATCTGAAATCTACCTCCCAGGAACCTCCTATGCTGACCCTGTTTTTGACTTCGAAGCCACAAGAAGCAAACCCAAAGTCTTGCTTTCAAAAGTCAGCATTTACTTTTCATAGGCCTTTCTTGGCACAAGAGTGCAGGGAGGATGGCTTGGGCTGCTGGCCCAGCTTCTGGGCCAGGTGGTTCAGAAGATGCAGGTGCAGCCCACGGCGATGGTCTCCATGACCGCGCGCTGGCGGCAGGGCCCTGTGCGTGGTGGTGGCGGGCAGAGGCGGCGGCGCACTGGCACCTGGCTGAACACCGGTACGCTCACCATGCTGCGGTCCTCCTGCATGGTGAAGGGGTTCACACAGCCCAGACACAGGCACCGTGCCTCCGGCAGGTCCGCAGGGATACGGCTGGGGTCGTGGTTGATGCTGCAGGGAGCAGGAGAAAGATCAGAGTGGAAGGTGATCGGGAAACAGCCAGTCAGCACCCATACCCCACACCCCTGCCTTTCCTAATCCAAGTTTTAATTCCCACAGCAAGACTGTTGGGCTGGAGGAAAGGCAGTAATCAACTCCGTGTTCCACATTAGGACGCTGAAGATCATGGAAGGCAAGTCAAGAGCCCCAAGGTTACCCAGCTTCAAGGTCACCAGTCACCTGGCTTCCTTCTTTTGTGGATGTCCATCATAGTACTAGGTTGCACCATGGGGATGGTAGAGTAGCTTTGGCCCTCCCTCTGCCTGCCCCCACCCCCACTGTGTTTATATTGTTGGGAAACTTAATCCACGGAAATAAAAGGTGGATTAGTTTTACTGATGCCTAATTTCCACTGGCAAATAAGTCAGGAGGTCTGGGTTCTATTCTGACTTAATCTCCATTCATTCAACACTTGCATGCTCACCATGTGAGCACTTCTGTCCCAGACTTTGCTCATTGATGAACAAAGCAGACAAGTTCCCTCCTAGTGCTCTCATGGAGCCACCCATCCAGGGACTTGCTTTGTGACCTCTCCTCCTCTGCACCTCCGTTTCCCCATCTGCTAAATAGGGGACAAGGAAGTGGGTGAGCTGGACCTGTGGACATGCAGCTTTAGTATCACCTTATGCTTAGGAGCTCACTAGAAATGCAGAACCTCCCAAATCTGAAGCTGCATTTTTATCAGATCCCTGAGTGGTTCATGGGCACAGTCAAGTGTGAAAAGCTCCATTCCGGAGGATCTTTACCAACCCTTCCAATGGTCACATTCGGGAGCTGCATTGTCCAATGCAGTAGCCACTAGCTTCATGTGTCAACTTCAATTTAAATTAATCAGGCTGAGTATGGTGGCTCACCCCTATAATCCTAGCACTTTGGGAGACCCAGGCCAGTGGATTGCTTGAGCTTAGGAGTATGTGACCAGCCTGGGCAACATAGTGAGATCCTGTCTCTACAAAAAAAAAAAAAAAAAAAATTAGCCAGATATGGTGATGCATGCCTGTAGTCCCAGCTACATGGGAGGCTGAGGTGGAAAGATTGCTTGAGCCCAGGAGGCAGAGGCTGCAGTGAGCTGAAACCATGCCACTGTACTCCAGCCCGGGTGACAGAGTGAAACACTGTCTCAAGCAAAACATTGAAAAATTTAATCAAAGCTAATCCCTCAGTCACATAGCCACATGTCAAGAGCTCAGTAGCCACATGAGGCTGGTGGCTACCATACCAGACTTTTATCATCACAGAAAGTCCTGGTGAATAGTGCTATTCTAGAGTGGCAGGGTATATGTCGTGTGCCTGAAAAATCTCTGGCCTGGGTTTGTGAGTAAGGACCTCAGGGTCAGCCCATTCCTTCATCTTTGGTCCTTTCTGTGGGTCAGGTACTGAGCGAGAAAGCAGAGCTACAACCAAGGGAGGACGCTGCTGCCATCGTCATCCAGGGCAGCGGGTCTTGATTCCCAAATCACAGCCTGCTGTACATCCTGATCACGTGGAGCTATAGGAAACAGCACTTCCTGGGCCTCGCCGCTGGAGGTTTTGATGGGGCATGGGAATCCCTAAGTGATTCTGATGCAGGCACTGGGAAGGCCCAGGCCCAGCGTGAGAGACAGACGGCAACGCTGCACGGAACCACCATATCTGAGAAGGACATATGAGACCCACAGAGCGGAGGAGGTGACATCTGGGGAAAGCCTTGCAGGCACCTCCGTGGAGACTGATAGAACAATAAGGGCAGTTGTCCACATGGATATCTCATTTAACAAGTCTCTGAAGTAGGTACTACTATTGCCTCCGTTTACGTTGAGGAAACTGAGGCTCAGAAAGGCTAATCCATTTGTCCAAAGCCTCAAAGGCGAGTAAGAGGCAGAGCTAGGATCTGAACCCAAGCACCCAGACCTCTGAATCCAAGATCTTAACTATTACAATGACTGAGGTGCGGGAAAGGCCCCCACCCCCCAAAGACAGCTTGTCACCACTGCACAGCCTACCTGTAGCCCCAGGGAGACAGGCTCCTCTTGTTGGACATCCATAGCTGCAAGTTGACCTCACACTTCCTCTTGGCCAGCTCTGAGCTGTTCCTCAGCTGGGCCACCATCTCCTCGAGGTTCCTCTCGTACTCCTCCATGCGAGCGTACGGTTTCACCCGTGACACCAGGTCCAGTGGCACCTGGTGAGGGCCAGGGGCTAGGGGCCCAGACCGCCCTTGCCCCTTCCTCTTTCCTTTGGGACTCCTGGGCTGGCTCAGCCCCAGGAAGATGGAAATGATAAGAAGGAACAGCTGGGGAGGAAAGCCACGGTCAAAGGTGGGAGAGTCAAGTTTTTTTCTGGGCCAAGACTTGAGGTCCATGGTTCTTTCTCATTGTCCTTAGGGGTCTCCCAGGCTCAGGTCTGACACAGCCCACCATCCCCCAGCTCTCCTTCCTCAAATTACCCCCTGATTCCTCTCTCATGTGTGCTCCAGCCTCTGGTCTTCCCTCAGTCTTTCTCTCAGCATGCTCCTTCCTGCCACGGGGACTTTTCACAGGCCTCTGCCTGCAGCGTTCTGCTGCTCCACCTCCTGGACCCCTCCCCGTCCCTCATGCATCAGCTCTAGTGCCATGTCCCTAGGGATGCCTCTGGACTTTTTTGGGCTCTCTTCAGTCTTACAGTTTGTATGTACAATTCTTTTATGCGTCTGCCCCCAACTCAGCATGGACTCCGTGGGGGTGTGTGTCAGTTTCCATACAGCTGTCATATCCATGTCTGCATGGTACATTCAGTGGACACTCACTGAGTAAATGATTGACTGTCCCCATCACTGCCCTTCTGTCATTTATGTCTGAGAAGGAAAACAGTGAACAAGAAGACAAATACCCAAGTCTCACTAGCAACAAATCCAGGATGGCCCTGTTCAGGGTGTGGCTGGAGAAGAATGGGGCCTCATGCTTCCCTGTGCCACAACAATGGCCTAGGAAACTTTTCTGGGGAAAGGACATGTCAGATGAGGCGTGGCAGGCATGGGCTAAAGGAATTGAAGTCTTATAGGTGTAGGAGGGGCGGGTGGGGGGAAGATGAGAGAGGAGGTTGGAACTGGTTAAGAACTTTGCTGAATGGAATGTTGATTAAGAGTGGGCGGGAGGAAGAGGGCATGACATGAAGTTGGGGAGATGGGCAAGCTGTGGGCTAAAGGTGGGAGAGCCAAGTCTCTTTTTGTGAGTCAAGTTGTGGACGCCCCGTCCACCTGCACTACCCTCCACGCTGAGCCTTCCCTCTTCCAGCCACCCGCCAAGCCCTCCTCACACACACACACACACACACACACACACACACACACACACACACACATACCCATTGCCATCCACGTCTCCCTCCCAGCACCAAGAGCATCAGGAAAGGCTCTGGCTCACAAAGGAAGAGGACTCGGGCCCGACTGAACCCAGACTCCTCAGGAATCCAGGGCGAGAAGGGCCAGTGTCTAGGTGTGGAGCAGAGGTCCCAGGATGGAGGCACCGCTGACCCCTCTTGCACTGAGATGGGCTCCATGCGTTCCCTGTATGCCTCACCCCACAGCCCCAAAGCCCCATGGCCCATGCCTGCTTTATCCAGGCTACCCTCCAAGTCTTGACCCTAGAAAACAAGCTTCAGCAGAGTCCCTCTTGGCAGAGGTATCTGCTGGCACAAAATCTGCAAGAGAGATTCAAGTCGCTAAATTCTTCCTTTTTGGTCGTAGATTCTAGTGCAGAAAAAAATGTCTCCCTAACAATAGGCTCTCTCATTGGAATTTCTCACAGGGCATTCTTAAACTCTGGCTCTCCACTCGGAGAAATCTAGAATAGAATCAAAGCCCCCTCCCTCAAAGTCCCATCTCCAGATGGGACACAAAAACAGAAGGACTTGACCAAGGTCATGCAGCCGGGACCTCGAGGCCAGGTCTCTTTGGAAAAACCCCGCTGACTGAGTTTGTCGGGACCTCCCCAGACACCTCTGTTCTGAAAAGGCTTCAGTGTGCCCCAGCTGAGCCCAGTTCAGGAGCCTGTGCTGCTGCCCACAGCTGCAGGCTCTGAGACCAGTCTCTGTTTCTTTCTAGTCTTGGGGGAGAAGACAGAGACGTGGCCTCTGCAGATTCCAAACCAAGCAGAGGCAGCCATTAATCAATAGGAAAGAAAAACTGACATATTTGGACTCTAAAAAGGGGTGGGGGTGCAGCGGGGAAGCGCCACGTACCAAGTTGTGAGGCCAGTCCATTCCGCCAAGCTACAAGGTCAGCCTGCAGCTGCTGCCTGCCTGGAACCCCAGATGCCGCTGAGAGAATGGCAGCAACAGGATGGAGCGAAGCAATTATAGCTCAACTGGGGGCCGCTGGGGGAGTGAGTGGGTGGGCTCGTCATCAGCTGGGAGCCTTGGGCCCCCAGCTGGCTAAGCCCAGCACAGTGGCAGGCGGTGAGGAGCGTGGGGGCAGGCCAGGAGCTGAGCTGAGGTGCCCAGGGGCTGTTGACCGAGGGACAATGCCCTGTGTGTCTGATGGGGCCCTGGCCGGTGGCACCTCCGCCTGTGGCCTGCGGCCTGCCGCCCAGCCAGCACCCACAGGGCCAGCTAAGACAATCAGCTTCGTTTGCCTTGGGGATGGCAAGGGGGTGAGGGTGGAGGAGGGATGGGCTGTCAGTTGGTCAGGAGAGCAAATGTTCTCAGACAGTGCTGGCCAGGAGCAGGCACCCCATCTCCCAGAGAAACAGCCTCAGGCACCTCAGCCTCTGCCAGCCTCAGGTGAGTTCCGAAGCCCTAGGAGACCAAAGCCCCACCCCCCTAGATCACAGTCAGGTAAACTGAGGCTGGAGCGAGGAAGGGACTTGTGACTATTAACAGTGAGTTAGAGATGTCAGAGCTGCTGTTTCCAGCTGGTCCCCCTCCAGGGCTCTATCCACCACCCCATGTTGTTTTTCTTGGGATGTTTTCCGCACAACTTCAGCCTGCTGTGAACATATTTCTGACGCAGTATGCTCTCACTGAGGCCAAGTTGCAGATCCATGAGGACTTACGGCCGATTGTTCTGGCCTTCGTGACGCAGCACTCTCCCTGCTGGGGTGGTCTCCACTCTCAGAGCTTATGTGGCTCCATGTGAGCTTCATTCTCTCCCAGCCTCAGTTCCCTCCTCCACAAAATAGGCGGCTGTACTCAGAAATAGACAGTGGCCTGGCCCATTCCCTCCTGAAATCTTTCTGAGCCTCAATTCCCTCATGTCTAGTGTGGGAAGAATCGTGGCATCCTCTTGAGGCTGCTGTAAAGAAGAAAGGAAATAACCCACGTTAAATAGCTGGCAACAGTACCTGGCACATAGTAAGTGCTCAATAAACACTTAGTTGTTTATTACAGAAATCACTATAAAATAATTGTATAATGATTATTATAAACATTAGTTACTCTAATTAGCATTAGAGCTAGCACAGTTCTCATTACTCTACTGACTCTCCCTTCCACCCCCTCAGGCCCACCCTCACGGCTGCTGACAGAGGTCTAGGCCTCCAAGACTTAGGCCACAAGTTTGTGAGGTCAGATGACCCCAGGGCCCAAAGGTCCTGGAATCACATGCTCATCTGACCAGCTCCTCTGGCCAATGTCTCTCACCTCAAGCGAACAGCCCAGCCCAATGTGAGCGGGCAAATCCACCCAGGGAGGCAGGAATGGCGGGAGGGAGCATGAGGAGGACAGAGGAGGTGCATTGTGAACAGACACTGAGGACGGCCTTGTCAGGCTGAGGCCCAGTCTTGGCCATTTACAGGAATCATCTGAGGGGAAGAACGCAGGTTGAGAGGCTCTCCTGAATGTCACAAGATTAATCTGTCCGGGGCAGGCTTCCACAGCATAACTGAGACGCTGGCTGGGTCTCGAGCATGAGAGATGCCACCATATTTGGTCAAATACTAGACAGGGCTCTATTCTCTCGTTGGAAACTCTAGAGGGAGGGGGACTCTGAAAATACCTCTTCAGGCAACAAGGGCCCCGCCCCCACCACAGGCTGTCCGGGCCCCAGCCCCGCTAGCCTGGGCGGCCTGTCTGGTTTCTCTGCTGGCTCTCTGCACTCGCTTTGCTGCTGCTAGCAGTGGGGTCCCACAGACATGCCGCTGGGGCGAACCTCCCCTATGCACAGAACAGTGAGAAACTAAAAGATGGATACTGGTATCCGGGGGACCTCTGAGGCCACCACATCCTTCTTACCTGCTGGCAATACGCACCCCTCACTTCTGCCTCCCCAGGCCAGGACTGACTGGTCAGTGTCCCCAGCTCTGGCTGCAGTGCTGCTACTTTAGATTTCAGGGTCAAAGCCCCAGAGATGCTGAAGTAGCGGCACAGAACTCTGCATCTTAACATGAGCTCATTCTGGGAGCTACATAGGTCCTCACCCATCATCGGGCCTCCTCCTCCCACCCGTTTTACTACTTGGTTAAGGGAGGGTCCTACCCCGGTTCACATAATGCGTTTGTGCCAAAGCTGGGAGCAGAACTTCATCTCCTAAGCCATTCATTGCTCTTCCCTCAGACTTTACACAAACAGCTCTGGGCCAGGCTGGGCCTCCTTGCTAGCCTGGCAGGGGCCAAAGAACCAGGCCAGTGCTTTGGGGGGCCCCAGATCCCTCACAGTGGGGATGGGAGCTTTGGGGTCCCCAGGCAGGTGCTATGAGGAGTCGGGCATGGACCCAGCAACAGTCATTGGGTTTCCCATTCCTGGGCCATCTGAGACCAGGAGGGAGACACCTTCCTCCAGCTTTGGTTTTTAGAAACCCCTGGAGGGTCATCTGCCCTTCTTGATGTCCTGAGTGTGCACCCAGGCAGGCTTGTGGGACCCAGCCCCAGGACTCAGTGCCAGGCCTGAAAGGGAGGCGCAGGAACTGGGCTTTCGGGACTCCCACTCCACAAGCGAGGCTGGGGTCCTTGGGTCTTTTTATGCAGAAGGTGGTCAGCGCATGTGAATGAAGGACTGCGCTGATGAGCTAGAGGGGGAGGGGTAGTGGGTGGCCGAGGTCTCGCTCAGAGCCCTCTACGGCTGGCCCCGCCAGAGGCAGTGCTGCACTCACCACCAGGTGGCGCCACGAGAAAGCCAGCCAATCCTGAAAAATATGCAGACTCTGAGGTCTCTGCCACCTCCTTCCCCAGGAGCGGCCAGGAGCTGAGAATGAGGGGATGGGGCGACTGGGTGGGGCCCTGCGCCTGTATCTGGCTTCCATAGTGACCCTACTGTTGATGGGGACCAGAGCCTAGGATACATCAGAGCAGGAATGCCACAGCCGATCAGGTGTCTGGTGGGGGCTTCTGTCTGCTGAGTGAGTGATTGCCTTTACTTTGAGCACCTGCTGTGTGCCAGATCCCAGGCATTTGGCACCTGGACACCTTAATTCACTGAATTCACCTTAAGTCAGTAACAATAATAGTTGCTGCTTAATATCCACTTACTGACTGCCAGGCCCTAAGCTAAATCCTTCATGAAATCCTCCCACTAACACTGGGTGAGATCCTAGTTTTATTCTGAATTACAGTTGGGGAAACTGAGGCTCAGAGTGGTTGGTCAGTTGCCCAAAGTCACAGAAGATTCACAGCAAGTTTGTCTGACTCCTGCACATGCTGCCCCCTGCAGTAGGGCAAGGAGAGGAGCACAGCAGCCAGGGGTGAAGAGGGAATGTCCAGTTGGTCAGCTGGTCTTTCAGCACAGTCTGTGATGGCCTCAGCCTTGCCCCACAGCCTCAAGCAAACTAGACCCGGCAGGTTCGGGTGCTCACTAAACCCACGCCCAAACCCAAATCATCAAGGGGATCCGAGAGCTCCCAGGGTGCTTGTGTGGTACCCAGCGGCATTCCTGGCATGAGCTAAAATATTAATACATTGAATCAAACTGAGTGTAATACAGGGAGGCCATGCTGGGACAGAGTAGGATGCCAGGGCACTGGGACCTGGAGAAGGAAATGCAGCTCGGAGGCAGAGGTCAGGCTCCACAGATGATGGGCTGACCTGAGTTTCAATCCTGGCCCTGCCCCTTCACAGCTGTGTCATCTTGGGAACATTAATTGAATTCTCTGAGCTTTTGTTTCTTCTGCAAAGAGAAGATAATAATAACTTGGCTCTCAGTGGATTATTGTGAGGATCAAATGAGATAATGCATGTTAAAGCACTTAGCACAGTGCCTGGCAGAAGTAGGCACCCCATTAATGCTAGCTGCAACTGTCATTCCTTCAGTTAAAATGAGTTTTGGGTTGGGCCTCCGGGGATGCCTCTGGCGTGTTCCTAGGTGAAGGGCATTACGAAGTGGGGACAAGGCTAGAAGCTGCAGAAGAATGCAAAGGTGCCTATTTCCAGTGGGCCCACCCTAGAGTGTTGGCGAGGCCAGGCGGACCTGAAGGATTTGGTCTAAGAACTTGCCCAGGTGGACCCAGTGAAGTCAGGGAAGGCAGGAAGAGGCTAGCCGGTGCCTTTGCTGGCTGCTGCCAGGAGGGTGCAGCCCCCTCGGGAGGTCCTGGCTGTCCTGCCACACTGCCCTCCCTCCCTCCCTGGTAGGAGTCCTTCTCCCAGGCCCATATTTGCACAAATGCCTGCCTCACTGCTCACTCCAGAGCCCCAGCCAAGAGGGGCTATTTTAAGCTCCCTGGACGGGAACATTGGTGGGAACAGCCCCAGCCAGCAAGCTCCCAGTTCTCAAAAAAAGGGAAAGGCCTGGGTGAATGGGTGGCCCCTGGGATGTGCAGAGGGGCTGCCACATCGACATGACCCTCTGCCCAGGTGTCAATGTCTCCTCCCCACAGGGGAAAGTCAAGGAAATGTGAGTTAGGGTAGGACCCCAAGAGGTGGCCTTGTTCACTGGTGACTGGGTCGGCTAGGCCTCTCTTCTGCCCAGCATCCAGCCTTGAAAACACCAAGTTTTAAGCCAGGTGCAATGGCTCATGCCTGTAATCCCAGCACTTTGGGAGGCTGAGGCAGGCGGATCACAAGGTCAGGAGTTCAAGACCTGCCTGACCAACATGGTGGAACCCTGCCTCTAATAAAAAAACAACAAAGGAAGGAAGGAAGGAGGGAGGGAGAGAGGGAGAGAGGGAGAAAGGGTGGGGGAGAGAGGGAGGGAGGGGGAGAGAGGGAGGGAGGGAGGGAAGGAGGGAGGGAGGGAGGAAGGAAGGAAACCAAACACCAAGTTTGCAGATTGACTCCACGCTGTACCTAGTCTTTTGTTAGCACTCACCATCCATAGACCGTCAGAGGTAGGGGATCTCTTATCCAGCCCCTACCAAATTGGGAACCCTTTCTAAGTGCCTTTACTGGGTACTATCAATCTGGGAATATCATTTCTCTCCAAAGATACACAGTCTATCTTCTAAAACTCTAGTTGTTGAAACTAATTATAATTATAAAAGCTTTCTTTTTTATTTTGCGGAAGTCCTCCTCCTGTGGGGAAAAGACAGCAGCCTTCAGGCAATGGTGTCTGGACATTTGCCCTGCCCCTTATGATATGGTCATGTCCACCACCCTCACTCCAGTGGGCCTCTGTTTCCTCATGGGGTTGTTCAAATGCATTAATCATTAAAATTATTGTTTGCCTGGCACATCACAGTACTTAATATTTGACAAGTTCGGGCTGATGTTTGTAACTTGGTTTGGTTTATATGTGCCTGAGTTTGTGGCATAGTGTTTTTGTGGATGTATGTGCTACTTTTGCTTTTTGATTATGAAGAGCCAGTATAGATTAATATTTAAAGCACAGACTTTGAACCAGAGTGCCCTGAACCTCATCCCTGCCATGTAGCAGCTAAGTCACCTTAGGCAAGTGACCTAACCTCCCTGAGCCTATGTCCTTGAAAGGGAGGTGGGGCGTTTAACAAGATTATGTGTGGCAAGTGCCTGGCACAAAAAGTGTCCCTGCTATTATTTTGTTGTATACATTGTTCTTAGTTCTTCCCAATCAGTTGGCACAGAACAATTCTAGTCAACTCAATTCTAGCACTTTCTAACAGCCAGAGAGTCCCAGAAACAAAATGGACTGCCCTGGAAAAGAGTGATCTCTCTATCAGCGGAGACCAGAAGACCAGCCATGAGGTTCTAGAAGAGGAAGGGGTAGGAGTGGCCCAGGTGTGTGTTGCGGGGTGAAGAGGTTGCTTTTTTTTTTTAAGATGGAGTCTTGCTCTGTAGCCCAGGCTGGAATGCAGTGCTGTGATCTCAGCTCACTGCAACCTCCACCTCCCAGTCCTGGAAAAACAGTTCTCCTGCCTCAGCCTCCAGAGTAGCTGGATTACAGGTGCGTGCCACCATGTCCAGCTAATTTTTGTATTTTTAGTAAAAGCGGTTTCACCATGTTGGCCAGGCTGGTCTTGAACTCCTGACCTTGTGATCTGCCCACCTCAGCCTCGCAAAGTGCTGGGATGACAGATGTGAGCCACTACACCCAGCTGGTTGTTTGAGCTTTTAAGTTCCCTTCCAGCCTTGAGAGGTCCAGATCTGATGTCCAAGGCCTCAGGCCCCCATGTGGGGCTGTCAGGCCTGCTGTGACTCACCCAGACCTGGGACAGGAAGGAGTGCAGAGAGCCTGTGGGGGACATAGAATAAACAGCCTGTCCCCAGGGCAGACAGAGGCGCCGGGCCCCCTGCCCACTAGACCGTCCTTCCCTCAGTCCCGGGGGATGTTTATTCTCTGCTCAGAGTTTATAGGACGTCTGGATTCACAAGCTCCAGAATTCTAAGTTTTCCCCCCAAAGCTGTCAGCCCCTCCTCTGGCTGGGTGGGTATGGGTCTGTTTTGGGTGGAAGGCCCCAACCCTGCTCCCAGCAGAAGCAGGAAGCAGGGACAGAACAAGAAATGTCCCCTTCAGTCCCCCAGAGCCACTCCTGGCAGAGGAAGTGGCCACAGCTGTGGGGACGTGAGAAGCAAACAGTGGACCTCTCCCAGCGACTATGTAGGGAGAGGCGTCCTGGGGGCCCGTGGGTGGGGCAGAAAGGGCTTCTTTTGCAGGTTGGGTTCAAAGGCCTGCACCCCAAACATTAAGCTCAAAACCAAGGGTACTTGTCAAAGTCTGCCTTGCAGATTGGCTTCTGTTACTGGGTCAGAGAGTGCTGCTTTTACTGTGGTTGCTTTGGTGCATTGCGTGAGTGTGAATTTGTGGGTGGCGTCTTGTATGTGTGTGTTTTGTTATTGTTTTAAGAGGCATCAGGTAGGAGCTGCTCACAGGCAGCAAGCATGCCTTACAAACGTGGCTCTCAGCACCTGGCCTGGGGAGTGGGGCCCGCTGCGATTAGGGCAGGATTAGCAGAGGAATGTCCGGAGATCGACACACAACACAACACTTAGGGCACGGGCAGCAACTCTGAGACACATCACATCACCCTTGATGGCCATAGCTAAGGCCTCTGTCCTCATCCTCCTGATTCCCAGAAAACTCACAGGCTCGCTCTTAGGGCTGCAGTGAATCCCCACCCTGGCCTCCCTGCAGAAGCTTGTCCATGTGTCCTGAACTGTTAGGAGGCATTGTTGAGAAGCCGCTTCTGGTAGAGGTTTAAATATCTGGCTTAGGCCGTTTTGTAAGTTTCTGTGAGCTGCGACCTTCAAGAAATTAACCTATGGTCAATGAAGAGCCTCTGAGAGTTCTTGAGGAGGGTTCATTCCATTCATTTAACAAATATATATTGAGCACCTACTATGCCCCAGGCACTGGAGACATAGTGGTGAACAACTAAAACAGCTCCCAAGCTTCTTTTTTTTTTTTTTTTTTTTTTTTTTTTTTTTTTTTTTTTTTTTTTTT
>NW_016107386.1:6120689-6121757 GCF_001604975.1 Cebus imitator | reverse complement strand
TTTTTTTTGAGACAGTCTCCCTGTGTCGCCCAGACTGGAGTGCACAGTGTTGCAATCTTGGCTCACTACAACCTCTGCCTCCTGGATTCAAGTGATTCTCATGCCTCAGCCTTCCAAGTAGCTAAGGTTATAGGCATGCACCATCATCCCTGGCTAATTTTTGAATTTTTAGTACAGATAGGATTTCACCATGTTGGCCAGACTGGTTTTGAACTCCCAGCCTCAAGTGATCTACCTGCCTCGGCCTCCCAAAGTGCTGGGATGACAGATGTGAGCCACTGGGCCCAGCCTATTCCTGAACTTATCTCTAATGCAGAATGGGGGATCTAACAATATGGACATTTTAGGACCAGCCCACAGCTCAGGGCTCTTTCGGGGCCCCTCTCCTCTTGGTCCTGTGCACCTCCTGCAGCCATGGGAACTGTTGGATCTTCTGGGAAGCCCATGACCTCAGCCCTCGGGGCATGTGGAGGAAGGTACGCTGTCTCCAGAATGTGAAATCTTGCCAAATTTCCATTGGAAGGTCAGTTCTCATAAATATTGTGAGGAAAGAGGAAGAAATGGCTAGTGTGGAATCTGACCATTTTCAAAGTCTGGTTCCCAGGAAAGAAGCTTCGGTAATTGCCCTAATGTGAGAAGGCAGCTTCAAGGTTTCTGGCTGTGGGAGATGGAAGGGGTCCAGCCAAAGACCCACACACATGCTGATGACAACTGCACGGCAGTAAGAGGGATACCCCTGAAGCACTCTACAATTTGAAAAACAATTTTAGGCCAGGAACCGTGGCTTATGCCTGGAATTTCAACACTTTGAGAGGCTGAGGCAAGAGAATTGCTTGAGGTCAGGAGTTCAAGACTGGCTCTGTCAACATAGTGAGATCCTTGTCTCTACAAAAAATAAATTAAAAATTAGCCACGTGTGGTGGCATGCATCTGTAGTCCCAGCTACTCAGGAGGCTGAGGCAAGAGGATCACTTGATCCCAGTAGGTCAAGGCTGCAGTGAGCCGAGATCACACCACAGCACTCCAGCCTGGGTGACAAAGCAAGACCCTGTCTCCAAAAACAAAAAA
>NW_016107386.1:6115235-6120299 GCF_001604975.1 Cebus imitator | reverse complement strand
TAGCTGGGCATGATGGTGCATGCCTGTAGTCCCAGCTACTCGGGAGGCTGAGGCCAGAGAATTGCTTGAACCCAGGAGGTGGAGGTTGCGGTGAGCCGAGATCGCGCCATTGCACTCCAGCCTGGGCAACAACAGCAAAACTCTGTCTCAAAAAAAAAAAAAAAAAAAACTCTTCAAATTATTTCTGCCATGGTCAGCTGTGCTTTATGGACAAATCTACGCTGGAGAGAAATGTGTCTGGTGAGAGGGCTCCGTGCCAGAGGGATAAGTTTTCTGAGTCAGCTCTGGAGAGAATTCAGGGGTCAAGCTGACCCTGATCCTTCTCTCCCCAATAGTGTGGTCTTAGAAAAACCTAGGAATTACTCGGGAGGCTGAGGCAGGAGATTTGCTTGAACCCAGGAGGCAGAGATTGCAGTGAACCAAGATCTCGCCACTGCGCTCCAGCCTGGGCGACAGAGCGAGACTCCGTCTCATAACAAACAAAACCTAGGATTGTTCGGCCCTTCAGTCTGGCCAGCACATGGCTATGTTCATAAATTCTTATCTTTCATATTAGGATTCCCTTGAATTCTATCCTGTTATCTCAACCACAGAGCTAGCTCTGACTCTGGCATTCCAGAATCACCTACAAATCTTCTCATTTTTAAATTATTATTATTATTATTTTTAAAGATGAGGTTTCACCACTTTGGTCAGGCTGGTCTTGAACTCCCAACCTCAGGTGATCCGCCCGCCTTGGCCTCCAAAGTGCTTGCATTATAGGCATGAGCCACCATGCCCAGCAAATCTTCTCATTTTTTTAGTTCATATCTTAGACTCTCAAGCTCAATAGGACCATCAGGATCATTGTGCTGGCTTCTCAATGAGACTCTCACTATGTGCTCCTCAGTCTTTTATTAGTTGTTTTAAATGTCTATCTCCCTGCTTCTTCCATCTGCTAACTGCCAACTGACTCTTCGTGAATATGCAGAGCAAAACTGTTCCCTTTGCCCCATGGCAAGCAGTATCAATGAGTATAGACAAAGTTGCACTGCAGTAACAAGCAACCCCCAAATCTAGGAGCTCAGCCCAGCAAAGGTGTCCTTATCACCTATGCTACATAGCCTGTGCCGGCTAGCAGGGCATGCTGTGCTCATCAGAATCATGCAGGGACATGGTGATGGAAGCTTCATCACAACGCTTGCTTCCACAAGTGCCGTAACAGAGTCAGAGGTTTGTTGACAACAGATCTGCAGAGGTCCAAAATCAGGTTGGCGTCTCTGCTCCAACCACATAATTCCTTGGAGCAAATTCATCTCTTTAATTGTCAGTTTCTCATCTGTTAAATGAGGACAATGAGAAAGTACCATCTTCACAGGTTTACTATAAGATTAACTGAGAGGATGGATGTAAGCTCATAACATAAAATCTGGTTCACAGGAAGAACTCAGTAAATGTCAGCTGATAGGAAGTTGGCAGAATATTCTGTTCACTTAATTGGGGCTACCATCTCTAGAGAGAACAACCCTGATTCTTTCCACTGTTCTTCGCATTAACCAATTTAATTTCTTTGAAGGGTTAAGGAACGGTCTCTTCCTAATAGTCATTGTCATATTATTTTTGATGCATTTTTATCCTATCAGAAAGATTTAAAGCTGAGGCAGAAAAAGGTCTATGTGTCTCGCTAACCCTAAACTAAATTCATCCAGTTCAACTTTCATTACCAAGTCTTTTTGAGAAGTCCAAAGAAGGAAGATCAAATTTGGAAAAGAATCTTTGCTTGATATAAAACTCAATGGCAGAGAGACAGAGAAATCAAAGTAGAATTTCAGAATTGGAGGGAACTTTTAGAATAAGACCCATCATCTCTTCTCTTTTACAGATGGACAAACAGAAGTCCAGAGAGGGAAAGAGATTGATAGAGTGTCACACAGCAATCCAGTGTCGGAGTTGGGACTAGAATTTACTTCCTTTAATCCCAGTCTTGGGGCTTTCCGTGTACTACAGAAGGGGACAACATTCTTCAGCACTGGAAAGGGGGAGGAGGGGATCTCCTGGAATTATGGCTTGTCCTCATTTCACAGAGTTGTACTCCAGCAGAGCTGTAAAGTTAAGAGTCCTATAAACATTACCTTATTAAGGCTTCTTGGAAACCCAAGGTCACAACTCCTGTGGATCATGGGACAAGAGCTGAGCATCCAGTGAACAAACAGATGGTAATGTTACATTTTTCACTTTGTTAATGCAACCTGGCTTCTAATTATAGGATTTGTTTAGCAGTCCTGGGTGGTTTACAAGGCTTGGAGTCAGCCTGCGCCCAGAGAGTATCAGACCGGGAGACACAGGCAGGGGTTGGGGCCTCGAGGCAGGGAGGGGAGATGAGGACAGAGTCAACTTCAGCCAAGGCCTGGAGGGGGATATTTAAGTAATTTTCCCTAATCCCACTCACCTAGCTGCTCCCAGTTGGAAATCATTTCTAATAACCTCTCTGCTGCCGTAACCCTTTCATACATGGGTGGTGAATATGAATTTGTTCTACAGCAAGCAGGTGAAATAATTATATTACTCTGGTCATCCATGTCAAATTGAATTCCCCTGCAATAGTGGTATTAGTGACTCCTTCCTTGTCCCTAGGGAGAGATGGGTCGGGGCCTGGCTCCATCTTTTTGTCTGTCACTATAGTTAAGCTCATGACCTAAGGAGGCAAAGGGTGGGGAACTAGTCGGGGGCAGAATGGGATCATTCTGAAGGTGAAGGGCTCCCAGCCTCATGTAGCCAATCTGGGATACAACGGTCTTGTAAGCCTCTCCCACGCCCAGACGCTGAAGGTCCAGCCCAGCTACCATATAGTAACATCCTCCTCCTCATTCAGGGCTCTGTTGCAAGCTCAGCCCGAACCCTCACCACTTAAGGAAAGACTTGTCATGTCCCAAGTCTCCCAAATCTCACAGCACCTCCATCCCTGAGTTAGCACACACACTCATGCACACACACACACACACACGTGGATACATAGGCTCTCCAAGTCCCTTGGCCAAGCCAGCTCTGTACATGCTTAAAGCTAGGTCAGTGATTTCCGAAGTAGGGTATCATTTGAGGCTTAGGAAGAATATCAGGTCTTCTGTTTTTACTTCTGTCTTTTCTCATTTCTGTTTTTTATATGTGTTAGTAAAAGAGCACTTTATAGAATTTGTAAATAAGGATTCATTTTTTTAAATAAATTAAAAATTTTTTAAGTAAATTGTTGTTGATTGTTAGGGGTTTATGATCAAAGGTTTGGGTATGTGCACTTGGCTCTTAAATAAATGTAAAATTAAGAAACAAAAAAAAAGAAAAACAAAAAGGTTTGGGACCAGGATTTTGGGTTTTTTGTTGTTGTTTTGAGATGGAGCCTCTTGCCCAGGCTGGAGTACAACAGTGCTGTCTCAGCTCACTTCAACCTCCACCTCCAGGGTGATTCTCAAGTGATTCTCCCACCTCAGCCTGCTGAGTAACTGGGATGACAGGCACCTGCCATCATGCCCGGCTAATTTTTGTAGAGACAGAATTCACCATGTTAGCCAGGCTGGTCTTGAACTCCCGACCTCAGGTGATCTGCCTGTCTTGGCCTCCCAAACTGCTGGGATTACTGGCTTGAACCACCTCGCCCAGCCTTGGACCAGGATTTGAACTCAAAGCCTCTTGACTCTGGGTGGAATGGTCCAGCCTGTAGGGACCGGGAAGAACAGGGAGCAAGCCACCCGAGCTTAGAGGCACAGAGAACCTCAGCTACGGGAGCGTCACCAAGTGACTGCCTGCCCCAGGCGCAAAGTCTCTTTCCTTTAAGACTCAGATAAAATGGCTTCAGATCCCAACCCACACAATCAGAGAGTGCAGGGAATTCTTCCCCATTTTAGAGTTTTAGGGGGCTTACATTTCTCCTGAATTAGTCCTGCTTTTCCACAGTGCTGGCTGCTGACTGGGGCTCCTGTCCCTGAGGCCACTATCCATTCCCCCACCCACTGGGCCCCCTAAGCACCTCTCCTTCATCTCCCAAGTGTCATTCCTGAGCATGCAGTGCTGGAAGCATGGCAGGCCCATCGCTGAGCCGTCAGTGGAGGAGGGTGACTGGGCGCTGTGCATGACTTCACCATTGGCTTAGGTTCTGCAAATCTAAAGGTCACTGTCATGACTTCAGGAACTTCTCATCAGCCTTGTCTCACCTGAGTCCTCAGGCTCCTACGGTTCCCCAGGCCTCCTCCTTTCTCCCCATGCCTTGCCCTCTTCCCCAGCTTCTCATCCCCTTACTTTCTCTCCCAGGCTGCCTGGAGAAACTCAAAACTTCTGTGACACAGGCCTCTTGTACGTTGCAGGTGGGAGTACACAATGGTTACAGC
Organism: Cebus imitator; assembly: GCF_001604975.1. Taxonomy (NCBI): domain Eukaryota; kingdom Metazoa; phylum Chordata; class Mammalia; order Primates; family Cebidae; genus Cebus; species Cebus imitator. The sequence continues at coordinate 6,115,944 of NW_016107386.1, read as the reverse complement.
CTCCATGAGGGAGGTGGGTGACAGGGTAGAGCAATATCATGAGAATCACAAATGCATCAGGACTTTGATCCAACAATTTTTCTTCTACACACCTTTGTCTAACAGAGGCAGCCCCATGTGGAAATGACACAAAGACCAGGACAGGCTTCACAGCATTGTTGGTAATAGCAAAGGATTTTCACCTCTATCTTTTTCTTTTTCTTTTTTTTTTTCTTTTTGAGATGGAATCTAACTCTGTCACCCAGGCCAGAGTGCAATGGCACGATCTCGGCTCACTGCAACTTCCGCCTCCCGGGTTCAGTGATTCTCCTACCTAAGCCTCCTGAGTGGCTGGAATTATAAGCACCCACCACTACACCCAGCTAATTTTTTGTATTTTTAGTAGAGACGGGGTTTCACCATGTTAGCCAGGCTGGTCTTGAACTCCTGACCTTTTGATTCTCCCATCTCAGCCTCCCAAAGTGCTAGGATTACAGACATGAGCCACTGTGCCCCAGCCTCATCTTTTCTAATGTCTATTTTATTTGTGTTAAAGGAATCTATTAGCACAACAGCATCCTCAAAGTGCTTGTCCTTATAGGATGGGTTGCATGACTCATGGCACATCCATGCAGTTGAACCCTAACCAGACATTCAAAGAATGAGGCAGCCCTCTGTAGAATGATACACTCCAACAGCCAAGACCCAGTTCTTTTTTTTTTTTTTTTTT
>NW_016107386.1:6110198-6115115 GCF_001604975.1 Cebus imitator | reverse complement strand
GCCTCCTGGGTTCAGGCAATTCTCCTGCCTCAGCCTCCTGAGTAGCTGGGATTACAGGCACGTGCCACTATGCCCAGCTAATTTTTTGTATTTTTAGTAGAGACGGGGTTTTACCATGTTGACCAGGATTGTCTCGATCTCCTGACCTCGTGATCCACCCGCCTCGGCCTCCCAAAGTGCTGGGATTACAGGCTTGAGCCACTGCGCCTGGCCTAAGACCCAGTTCTTAAGTAAATGAAGTAAGGTGCCTAAAAATGTGAATAGTACACCCCAATCTGTACCCCAAAAATGTAGGGACTGTACATATGTATGCTTGTAAGTGTATGTGCTTGCATTCACATAGACTCTCCTACGGTATATATAAAAAGTTAAGAGTGATTTTCTCTGGAGAGGGGAAATTGGGTTGGTAAGAAGGTGGGGTTAGGAAGGAGGTTACTCATCACAGAACACCCTTTGTACCTCTGTGATGGTGACAATGTATAGATATTATCTATTCAAACAATAAATACTACTTTTAAATGAAAACATAAATTGCTGTTACTGTATGATGTGGATCATTTCATTCTCTCTCTCTCTCCCTCTGGAGGCCCAAGAGGCCTTACCTTTGAGTCAATAAGGCCACCCAGAAGTGAATCGTGCCTTACCCTTCTGAGGCCGAAACAGCCACAGTCTCTGCATGTGTGTGTCTGTGTATGTCTGTGAGGGAGAAATTGTTTTCCCCTTTCCTTCCTCAGTAGCAAGTTACCTAATGCCTTTATTGTACAAATAGAAAACTGAGGCCCAGTCATCCACCCAATGTCACCCAGTGAGTCATCCTCTGAGTGGTTCTGAATCCGGCCTCTGGGCTTTGACTTATGCTGTTCCCTTTGCTCAGTGCCCTTATCTGCCATTTCTTCTCTTCAGGTCTCAGTGCACTGCTTTCAAGAAGCTTCCTAGATCCCCCAGTAGGAAATGAGCTCTCAGTGTGTCCTGTGCATCCCTGTGGCTCCGTACAAAGTAGCAATTGGCTCTTTACATACCTGCCTTCCCCAGGGTGGACATTCCCTGAAAGCAGGGACTTGGTCTTCATCTCTGGAGCCCCAGGCATAGTTCAGTGTGAAGCCTAGAATAGGAGCTCAGTGTTTAAGACCTGAATAAATAAATGAAAAATGCATGAGTGCATTAATTCTTCCATCTTCCGAAACCCTCTTGTTTCACTGAGACCTCTCATATCACTTAACACTGTCTTCCTTATAGTGTAATTATTTCTGGGCATATCTGCAGTAGACCCTTCCTTCCTTCCTTCCTTCCTTCCTTCCTTCCTCCCTCCCTCCCTCCCTCCCTCCCTTCCTTCCTTCCTTCCTTCTTTCCTTTCCTCCCTTTCTTCCTTCCTCCAGAATGTATTCTCAGAGAGAGACAGATTCTGAGAACATTGTTTGAGTCCCTGGATCCAGCCATGCCTAAAGCTGAACTACCCATGGACTTTTCAGTTACATGAGCCAATTAACTCCCTTTTGTTTTCAAGCCACTAAGAGTTAAGTTTCCATTTTTCTCTGACAAAGAGTGTTGAGGAATGTAGTGAATTGGAAACTGATCATAATCCTGAAAGACACAATGCCAAATGCCATAGCTCTGAAAGTTGAAATCGTGAAAAATCAAAATCCTGAAAATATAATTCTGGAAAAAATCATTTTAAAATTCATTGAAAGATATTTATTTATATATTTAAAGGGAGATTTAATTGGGAAACATATCAAAACATGTCAGAATACTTCACAGGTCACTTTACACAGTAAGATAGGCAATAATACATATTTTTGCAAGCATAAACACTCAGGTATACTAACGACAGTCACACAAGTATAACAGTTATGTGCAGATGAACTGTATTCATGATGAAATAGGTCAAAAGGAAATGTACAAATGCATATCACTATGGTTGTTAATTGCGTGCACCCAGCTTTCTAACTGCGGCCATCTGAAATACGATGACAAACAATTTAAGTCTTTTGATGAGATCAGTCAAAAACTGCAGTGGGTCACCACTCCATATACAGTCACCCGAAGAACTGAGATCTTGAGAAATTTTATCATTCACAAATGCATAGGTACAAAAAGGACTTTTCTTCATTTATTGAGGAAGTTTCAGTGCTTTTACATACTGTACACACATTATCCTCACAAAGTCCACATTGTGATAATGCACCTTTATGGAGTCAGATTTGCAAAAACGCATGAAACTAATTAGGACTCTAAAAGTCTTTACACAATTCCAGTATTGGAAATGATGTGAAGACGAAATAGATACAGGTATTGCTCGACTTACGACCTGTGCAACTTACGACCATTCAACTTTACGACCACAATCGCTAGCCACGACTGCTCCGCGTCTGGCAGTGCAAACGTTGCCCAGCTGGGCGTACGACAGTGCAGACCAGCTTCCGGCAGCACTACCATCTCCGCGTGCATATAGCCTACTCAACTTACGACCAAATCATGTTACGACCAAATCATGTTACGACCGGTCTGTCGGAACCAATCATGGTTGTAAGTCAAGCACTAGCTGTATATAGAATCACAGAAGAATTTCAAAAAGAGCAGTGCCACGTAGAAAATGGGTGTGGTGTTGAGCAGAGCCATATGCTAAAAGAAAGAAAAATACCAGCTATTCATCTTGATCTGAGACTTCAAAATATCGTTAAAGACTTCAGTGATCGTTAAAGTTGGCCAGCTCTTATGGACTATCTCTGTGTAATTGCCCATAATCTAGCCCTGTAATACAATTTTCATATGTTGAATTTTCCTTTTAGTTTTTATATCTTTTTTCAGCCTTTGCTAGTGCTCGACTTACGACCACAATTGATTCCAACAGACCGGTCGTAACACGATTTGGTCGTAAGTTGAGTAGGCTATAAGCACGCGGAGATGGTAGTGCTGCCAGAAGCTGGTCCGCACTGTCGTACGCCCAGCTGGGCAACGTTTGCACTGCCAGACACAGAGCAGTCGTGGCTAGTGATTGTGGTCGTAAAGTCGAATGGTTGTAAGTTGCATAGGTCGTAAGTCGATCAATACCTGTACATAGTCATGAGCCTTCCCTATTAAATTTTCCCATTTTTTTAACTTTTAGGTTTAGGAATACACGTACAGGTTTGTTATATGGTTAAATTTTGTGTCACAGGGGTTTGGTGTGCAAATTATTTGATTACCCAGGTAACAAGCATAGTACCAGGTAGATACTTGAGACAGAGTCTTGCTCTGTTGCCCGGGCTAGAGTGCCGTGACGTGATTGGCTCACTGCAACCTCCACCTCCCAGGTCAAGTGAATCTCCTGCCTCAGCCTCCAGAGTAGCTGGGATTACAGGTGAGTGCCACCGTGCCCGGCTAATTTTTGTATTTTTAATACAGACGGGGTTTCACCATCTTAGGCAGGCGGGTCTCGAACTCCTGATCTCATGATTCAACTGCCTTAGCCTCCCAAAGTGTTGGGATTACAGGCATAAGCCACCACGCCCAGCCCAGATAGATATCTTTTTTATCCCCTCCTTTCTCCTGCCCTCCACCTTCAGGTAGGCCCACTGTCTACAGTTCCCTTCTTTGTGTCCGTGTGTTCTCCGTGTTTAGCTCCCGCTTATCAGTGAGAACATGTGGTATTTGATTTTCTAGTCCTGCCTTAATTCACTTATGATAATCACCTCCAGCTCCATCCATGTTGCTGCAAAGGACATTATCTTTTTCCTTTTTATGGCTACATAGTATTCTGTGGTATATATATGCTGCATTTCCTTTATCTAGTCTTCCATTGATGGGCATTTAGGTTGACAACATGTCTTTGCTAATGCTGCAATGACATTGCAATGACACATGCATGTGTCTTTATGGTAGAACTATTTATATTCCAAATTTTTCCATCTTCTGTGCCATGTTTTTATGGTGTTTTGGGCTCACAGAAATTCATTCCATACCCACTAGTATACAGACCACAGATTTGGTGGAAACAATGCTGGCGATTGAACAGCAACACCATTGTGTAAGTGTCTTCTTATCCTACTGTGCACATAATTACTTTTGAACCAGTCAGTGATTTCACTGGCTGCTTCAGGCAAATGCAACTTTAATTCATTAAAAGCTCCTAAAATGTCATCAACTGGAAAGAATGCCAATGCAGGCAAATGACACATTTTTAAATTTTTTTTTCATTTTTATTCTTTTGAGATGGAGCCTCCCTGTGTCACCCAGGCTGGAGTGCAATGGCGCAATCTTGGCTCACTGCAAACTCTGCCTCCTGGGTTCAAGCAATTCTCGTACCTCAGCCTGCTGAGTAGCTGGGACTGCAACTGCACACCACCATGCCCAGCTAATTTTTGTATTTTTAGTACAGATGAGGTTTCGCCATGTTGGCCAGGGTGGTCTTGAACTCTTGGCCTCAAGTGATCCACTAACTCAGCTTCCCAAAGTCCTGGGTTACAAGTATAAGCCACCACACCCAGCCCGCATTTTTAAACTGAAGTTGCCATATCTTGAGGCCAATCTACTCATCTAAATTTTCCGCCAAATGCAGTGGACCGAATTAAAAAAAGAAAAAACTGTGCTGCTAATACCTTGAAACACACTTTTTGAAGCTTGATCACACCTAATTCCAAATCTGTCATTATGGTTTGAGGATTCAGTTGAAACCCATTTTCTTTTGCAAAGTCCATTGACTCTTCAAATCAGCATTGATAAAGTGCTTCACTTTTTCCAGTCATTACACATAAGCAGATACATTCTAGAAATTTCAGATCTAACAGAGACATGAATTGTATATAGTTGATCTTTTAGAAAAAAAAGTCAGGACATTTTGAAAGTGCCATTCATTGGCCAAAGTGAAGCATGCAATAATTTTTCTGTTAGATTTAGGGTTAATAGAAGAAGTCTGTCTTCTATTTTTTTTTTTTTTTT
>NW_016107386.1:6107778-6110183 GCF_001604975.1 Cebus imitator | reverse complement strand
CCCGGCTAATTTTGTATTTTTTAGTAGAGATGGGTTTTCTCCACATTGGTCAGCTGGTCTCGAACTCTTGACCTCAGGAAATCCTCCTGCCTCGGCCTCCCAAAGTGCTGGGATTACAAGCATGAGCCACCGTGCCCAGCCTGAAATCTGTCTTCTTTGACAGTCAAATCCCTTACCGAAAATAATTTGTCTGGGTGCAGTGGTTCATGCCAGCCGTTTCAGCAGTTTAGGAGGCCAAGGCACGTGGAACGCTTGAGTCCAGGAATTTGAGACCAGCCTGGGCAATATGGAGAAACCCCATCCCTACAAAAAATACAAAAAACGTAGCCAGATATGGTGGTGTACACTTGTAATTCCAGCCTGTAGTCCTGGGAGGCAGAGGTGGGAGCATCACCTGAGCCTGGGAAGTTGAGGCTGCAGCATGCCGTGATCGCGACACTGCAGTCCAGCCTGGGTGACAGAGCAAATCCCTGACTCAAACAAAATAAAAATAAAAGAAAGAACAGTTCACCATGTAATGTGTTTCGTAACACTGGAGGAAAAGACAGCTCGATATCAGTAAGTGCCTTTGGGTCAGAAGGTTGCCGAACTAGTCTAACTTCTCATTCTCTGATGAAGCACGTTTTTTTAAGGCAAGCATGGTGCTGTGTGGGAAGGAGCAGAAGTTGTACACAATTGAATAATTTGGCAGGAGAGAATTCTTGTATTTTTCGCCTGTGTTTTCACTTCTTTGCTATTTTCCCAATTGTGTAAGCATCCAATCCCCTGTAGTAAATCCCTTTCTGCTCAAAGGAGCAGGAGTAGTCTCTTTCCTACATGTGGACCCTGACAGGTAAGACTTGATTAGGTAAGGGACTCTGAATTACATTTTCAATTTTGCACAGTAGCTATTCATAAATTCTAAAACAAAGTAAGCTGTCAAGGTCTTGTTGTATGCCTTTTTAAAAGTGATAATTGCACCAGGCACAGTGGCTCACGCCTGTAATCCCAGCACTTCGGGAGGCTGAGGCGGGTGGATCACCTGAGGTCAGGAATTTGAGACCAGCTTGGCCAACATAGTGAAACCTCATCTCTACTAACAATATAAAATTAGCCGGGTATGGTGGCGCTTGCCTGTAATCCCAGCTACTTGTGGGGGCTGAGGGAGGCTGAAGTAGGAGAATCTCTTGAACCCAGGAGGCAGAGGTTGCAGTGAGCCGACATTGCACCACTGCACTCCAGCCTAGGCGACAGAAGGAGAAACCCTCTCAAATAAATAAGTAAATGTGATAATTGTCTTTTCTTCTAATCGCTAAAAACAAGAAATGCCCAATAGAAATCAAGACAAAAATCGAATACAGAAGACTATACTGGAGTAAGTCCAAATCACTCCAAATTTCCACCACCTAGAGATAACCTGTTCTTATTTTGTTGAACATTGTTTCACACATTGAACAGGGCATTTTGACACACATGTGCAGTCACATGCACAGTCACATGTGTTCCCCTGCACAGTTCAGGGTTCAATTAGTGTGGCCTGGTTTTCCTCAAGACTTCAAATGTTCAAGCCCCATGTGCTGGTGATAGCAAGAAGTCCAACAAGCAGCGCTGCTGCTCTCTACACAGCTCTCACTACCTCCCTCTTGCACACAGAGGGTTCCCTTCCAGGCGTCTTGGACGGAGGTGGTGTCCAGTTCCATGTGGTCCTGTTTCAATGCACTGACCATGGTAGAAGGACTTCAATAAGTGACCAGAAGCTAATCTTAGTGAGTAATACTCCCACTTGTCAGTCAGGTTCACTACTCCCAAAGCAGCCACAGTGGTGGAAGCCCAGTGTTCCCCCTAGACCAGAGAAGGGCTCCAAGCCGACCACCCAGGCCCTTCAATGCAAGCCTTTCCCACTTCGTGCCAGGCAGGTCGTAAAGATTTGGGAGGACTGGGCTACATCATTTTGTTCCCCTTCCCATAACCATTCTTCCCAGAAACACCCACACAGCGATCAACACAAAAAGTGTGTTACATCCTTCTCCCAGGACAATGAGTCAATCCACCCTCCTCTGCCATTTGTCTGTGCAGTAGACTAGGGAATAGAGAAAGCACCAATGACCCTCACACCTACCCTCTCCTGACACACAGAGGACAGATGTGTTTGACTTAAACGGGATTATACAATTTATCTTCTTTTTTTTTCTGAGACGGAGTTTCTCTCTTGTTGCCCAGGCTGGAGTGCAATGGCACGATCTCGGCTCACCGCAACCTCCGCCTCCTGGGTTCAGGCAATTCTCCTGCCTCAGCCTCCCGAGTAGCCAGGACTACAGGCACGCACCACCATGCCCAGCTAATTTTTTGTATTTTTAGTAGAGACGGGGTTTCACCATGTTGACCAGGATGGTCTCGATCTCTTGACCTCGTGATCCACCCGCCTC
>NW_016107386.1:6098337-6106708 GCF_001604975.1 Cebus imitator | reverse complement strand
TCATACCCAGCTCCTAACAGGAATTGCCCTTCACCTCCCAAGAAGCCTTACTCACACATCCCGAGCCGCAGTCTGTAAACCTGTTTTCTCTGGGAATGGAGCGATTTCAAGGCTGACTCTCCCTGTCTGGAAAGAAAAGCCACTTCACACAGTGAGCGGTTCATAATGTAAAGTGTTCATGACTCCCAAGAGATAGTATGGGCAGGAAATAAAAACTGCTTCCAAATATTTGAGACAAATTTATGGACACTGAGTCACAAACGGCTGCCATTTACTTCCCCTTTGCAGGTAGTTTGGTGCCAGAACAGCTCCCTCCTGATGCTCAAGGACCTGTCTCCAGGCCGCTTCGGTTCCTCGTCTCATGCTCTCGCAACGGGCTTTCTGCCTGTGGACTCACGGGTATAGCCCAAAGCCCTCGGCCAGGTGCAGAGTTCTCGGGCACTGATATGGTGGGGGTCTCTCCACAGCTCGAGCTGCTAGTTTTTGTCTTTGTTCTTGAAGACGAACTCTCTACTGTTTATACAGTAGCAGCACTGACAGAAGCATAACTTACATTTCACAACCTTCAGAGTGGACTTTACATAAACGCAATGTTTCTGTTGGGCCGGCTTTATCTTCCCTCTGGAATCTGCTGGAGGTGCTTTGGAGTGTTGGACTGGGCCATTGTGCAGGGGTGGGGAGTGGGGTCACAGCCTTCCCTGTCCCACCATCTCCGACCTGCACCCCAGGGCATGCACGCGAGTGGAATCCATCTTCTTGGTTTGGAAAAGAAGAGGATGATATGATCAGCAAAACCTCCATGTCAGGCTCTTGCACCACAACTGTGAGTCATCCTACATGGATCAAGCACTCACTCCGAAGCAGGCTCGGGGCTAAACCTTCACAACCACTGTCCCTGCCGTTCTTCACTCCATGCTACAGAAGAGACAGTGATCTTCATGGAAGTCAGTTCGCAGAGGCCTTTCCCCAGCCCCACGGTGGGGAGCAGAGGGGCAGGGCTGAGCCCAAGCCTGACTCCAGTCCTGCTCATGCCTTCCCCAACACCGCACAGGCCCTCTCGCCCAGCCCTCATGGCGACGCTGAAGGCAGGTGTGATTCTTGCCATTTTACCCAGCAGGAAAGGGAGGAACGGAGGAAAGGGAGGCTGGGAGCAGCAGTTAAATAACCTGCCCAGACCTCACAGCCAGGAATTGGCAAGGCAGGAAGAAGCCCACCGGCCTCTCAACACCAAGAAATGTTTCCTCGGAAGGAGTGAGGGAGGGTGGAGGGGTGAGGGTGGAGGGGTAAGGGTGTGGCATTTTTAATCCTCCCGTTGAACTGGGAGCCTCTGAAGGTCAGGGGCAGTGTCTGATTCCGCACCCCACCCCCTCGGGCCATTAACTGGCCCCACTCAGGGTGTCATGAGCCCGTGTGCTGCCCCGGGTTGGTGATGGGCAGACCACAGCCTGTGGCCTGGAAGGAGGGGAGACGGGGTGGCAGGCCCACCCAGGCTGGGGTCTGAGGAACAGTGAATGAGGTTGTGAACAGAGACAGCTGGGGTCCAGCAGGCCTGGTGGCAGAAGGGAAGCTGTGAGCAACAGCGGGCAGGACTGGTGGCGGCCCCGCTGGCCCCTGGGAGGAGCCCTCCCTGGGCCTCAGCACAACACTCCTAGGCTGGCAGCTGAGGCCTGGTTCACGTAATCACTCCATTTGTCTTTTCTGACCTTTTTCACAGACACTGTAGGAAGCTTGGGGACACAGAGGCTGCCCGGCAAAGCCACACTCTCATGAGAGAGCTAGCCAGCAGGAAACTAGAGCCGTGGATGTGGAAGACAGGCACACGGGTGGCGAGTCCTGAGAGGGAAGCCAGCAGAGGGTGCGACGGAATACCGAGGGGGCCGGGAAATGGCTCTTCCAGAGGGGCTTCTGAGCCGGGGGCAGGGGTGGGGGAGGGAGCAGCCACGAGAAGCTCTGGGAAGAAGGCATTTTTGGCAGCGAGAAATGCAAGTGCAAAAGCCCTGAGGCATGAAAAACACGAAAGAATCTGTAGGAGGCCAAGACGGCAGAGCCAACGGAGAAAGAGGGCCTATGGCAAGAGACGGGCGTTTCTCAGGACGGCAATGGTGGGGAAAAGAGAGCTCCCTTAAGGACGTTCCAAATTCAAGCCCCTGCCCTGTGGCGAACCTGCCAGGTGGCTGGGTCAGGATCTTCCCTGGCAGGCCCAGGCCTCATTTGCTGCGTGAGGATGGGGGTGGCTTCCCAGGGTCCGAGGTCTCCTTCCCCATGTTCTCCTGTCCCCTCCCATTCCCATCACCCAGATTCCAGGAGCCATGGCTGGTGTCTCCTCCACAGGAGATTCTCAGAAAGCCTCAAAACTCCCACTGCAGCCCCAGGATGGGACGCAGGGGCTGGGGGAGAGGAAGGAAATTCTCACACAGCTTTCTCCCAGGGAGTTTGCTCTTGTTCCCAGGCTGACAACTGGCAGCCCTCAGAACTCTGCTCCCCACCCCCTTCCTCCTCCTCCTCCTCCTTCTCCTCCTCCTCTCCTGCCTCCCTCTCTCCCCCTGCCCCCCTTCTTGGGCTTAATGACTTCCACATGGGCCTCTGGCGGCTGGAGCCAAGCCTCCCAGCATTGTCTGAAATCTCCAAATTTAGAAGAAATATGAAAATTGTCAACCACTCCTTCCTTAGGGGGTAAAAGCAACATTCAGCACCGGGGGCAGGTCAAGGCGAGGTAGTCACGTGGGGGGTGCCTGGGCCAATGGGGGGCCCTGGGAGGGCTCCGCACCCGCCTCGCCCCAACACGGGGCTTGCCTCTCCAGCTCATATAAGGTAAAAGGCAGAGTGGCCTCTGTGGCCAGGGAGCTGCAGGCAAGGGACTAAGGGGAGGGGGGCTCAGTGCCAGCTGCTTAAAAATGCCCCTGTGGCAGTGAGGGGCACCAGAGTCTGGGTCAAATTAGTTGAGAAGCAGTGACACCCTCAACCACTCCCCACACAGGCTGGCTCCCATCTCCAGGCCCCAAGGAGTCACACCTGGACCAGACCCCAGGAAAGGTAAGCACCAGCGACAGGCCTGGGATCCGTGGATGGGGGCTGCTGGGACATTTCTCCAGGGGGATGCTACATCTGGGGGTCTTGCTCTCTTGCTAAGTGGCTCTGTGCCTTTCTGGACACAGAATCTCTGGGTCTCAGTTTCCCCATCTGTACAGGAGCTGATCTCTAAGCATCCATCTAGCTGATTGCCTCTAATTCTGTGGTCTTGGTGGCTTCTAGGATTCCTAGTTGCTGTAGGTAATGGGGGAAAGAAGGAGCAGAGAGAGCGGACAGAGTTAACATCCTATCAGCCCAAGCTTCACCACCGTGCCCGGGTCTGGGGCAGTCTCCCTGGCTTCTACATGGGCAGTGCTTCTTCTGTATTGTATGGCGCCTTGATTTTGCAGTTCCAAGAGCTTGGGGCTCCTGGCTAGGAAAATGGTTTTCAAATAACAGTTTCAAGAAACAAAGCTGGGGACAAGGCACTGTAAGCCCTGGCTCTGGCAGGCAGACAGAGATCCTGGGAGGGCTGGGGCGCTGACTGCACGTGGAGCAGTGGGAAGGGGTGCTGGTGAGAGGAGACCCATGCACTTAGGCTCCGGCCCCAGCTCTGCTCTCAACGCCTGGCTCTGTGGCCTGGAGATGGCCCCTCCCCTCTCTGGGCCACAGTTTCCCTGTCTGTATAGCAAGGCCATTGGACAAAATGGTCCCTCTGCAGATGTGGCTTCTGGGTTGTTTGTGCCTGAGGGACAGCCAGTGTTGGGAAGTTCTCCCAGGAGGTCCCTGAGCCGAGTCTGCCCTTTGACCACAAGCTTGGAGTCCAAGCAGATGAAGCCCTGTGGGAGCTTTTGGGGGCTGAGCCAGAGCTGAAGGTTCTGTGGCTGCAGGCTTGGCCAGGCGGTGCCCCGAGGCCTCCAGATGAGCTTGGCTGCAACCAGCCTCTGGTGGGGAGAGGGCTGATCTCTAGATTCAGCCACACAGAGGTGCAGGACATGGAAGTAGGAAAGGGATGGAAAAGACAGCAGAGAGCTTCAGGGGGATGAAGCGGTGGGCAGGGGCTCAGAGGAAGGTAGGAGGCTTGTGATGGGAGGCAGGGCTGGGTAGAGGCAGAGGCTTGGGATTAGAACTTGAAGACGTACAGGCAACGTGGAGTTGGGTTCCTCTAAACACACTCTGGCCGCGTCCGAAGCCCAGAACAGAACACAGTCCTCCAGCACCAGCCTCTGTCTGGTGCCCTCACCTTCCTGCTTCTTGTCACACAAGGCCCAAGGCCATCATGGTTCAGAAGGAGGCTCTGAATTCAACTGCCTGGGTCCAATTCTGGGCTTGTTTACTCACTGGACAAGTAACTCTGGGCAAGCTGCTTGCCATTTGAGCCTCAGCTTCCTCCTCTGTAAAAGGGGCACAGTTCTGAGCTTGTGGGGCTGTCATGAGGACGAGGGATGCAAGCAGATAAAACAAGATGAATGGGGTCGATGTTACACAGAAGTCAGAGACCACACCTCCTGCGAGCAAGATGCCCTGAGCTATGTTGGGGGTGAAGTGGGAATGAGACCCAGCCAGGGAAAGCCCAGAGTTGCTGTAGAGACAACAGGCTCTGGAAAGAGAAAGGAGGAATTGGAAGTCAGAGGCTGCAGGACACAGGAAAGTGACCTGCTTGAGATGCCTGAAGGACTATCTGAGGTCTCCTTTCCTGCCTTTCTGGGGCATTGTGGGGGCAATGTATCTGAACCACTACGCACTCACCTGCTGAAAGGGGACCCTGGGTGGGGCCTAGGAATCTTCATTACAAGATCCCCATGAATTCCCATGCACATGGAAGTTTGGGGAATGCCAGGCCATAGGGCAGCTTAGGACTCTCACAAACAGCCGAGGCAATGGAAGCCACAGAGAGAAAGCACCGCGTTAGGTTATTTAGCGAGCTGACGGCAGAGCTGGAACAGAACCTGCCTCTCTGCCCAGCCAGGGATTCCATCAGGTGGTACAAATCAGGAGAATTAGGTTACATCATTTGTGGAGTTCTCATGAGGTCCAGGCATCACCTAAGATCTTCACATGAACTCATTCATTTAATCCTCACAAGAGCCAGTGAGGAAGGGGCAATTATTATCCTCACTCCACAGATGAGGTACCTGAGGTCACACAGCTCATGAATTATTAAGTTGTGTGTACCACCTGCCCCTGGGGGTGCTAGCTCCCCTAGAAGTCTCCCACCTCCTGCCCTACCTTTTAGCTACCTCAAAACTTCCCGAGGACCCTCCAACGGACCTCATGGAACAGGGCAGAACATGGGTGGTAAACTTCCCAGGAGTCCGATTCTGTGCTGACAGCTTGCATCATCATTTCACCGTCCTGGGAATTCCTGTGAGGCAGGAATCAGCATCATTCCATCACTCTCACTTTCTAGAGAAGGAAACCACTGCAGCTCACACAATGTCACACAACTAAAAAGCGGCAAAGGGGATTTCAACCCAGTCTACGCATCTGCAGAACGCACACCCTTGGGCTGCCCACCCTGACACCTATGAGGGCGGTGATGACGAATCCCACCTCGCAGAGGAGACGGAGGCCAGGAAGGAGGCCCTGCTGGAGCCTGAGCCCGTCCTCGAGTTCTGAGGCCATTCCTCTCCCTTCAACCCTGTTGCTGCCCTGCACTGGTCCCTCGGAGCCACACCACAGCCCTTTGGGCAAAATCAGCCCCTTCCTAGCCTGGCCAGTTCTGGGGGAAAGGGACACTGACACCTATCCTTTTTTTTTATTTTTTGAGATGAGGTTTCACTCTGTTACCCAGGCTAGAGTGCAGTGACACTTCTCAGCTCACTGCAAACTCCGCCTCCCAGGCTCAAGTGATTCTTCCACCTCAGCCTCCCAAATAACTGGGATTACAGGTGTGTGCCACCCTGCCTGGCTAATTTTTTATATTGTTTATAGAGATGCGGTTTCGCCCTGTTGTCCAGGCTGGTCTCAAACTCCTGGGCTCAAGCAATCCTCCAGCCTCAGCCTCTCAAAGTGCTAGGATTACAGACATGAGTTACCATTCCCAGCCAACACCTATCGTTGAGGAATAGAAAGATCCAGGCCTCACACCATACATCATCACTGACTCAAGTGGCTGTGTCTGATTCCTGGGTGAGCCTGAGGGGTTCAGGGAGGTGCTGAGGTCCTCGTTGCTGAGCTGTGCCTGGGCATGGCCACTTCCTGCAATTTTCCAACTAAACTGTCCCAGGGGTTCAGCGCCGTGGGGTGTTTCAAAGAACCGTGACAAAGCTTGTCTGGAATTGTTGTGATGACCATTTTTCTCCATGTCTCCTGCTACCCATAAGCCAGAGTCTCTCTGGAGCTGACACCTAGAAGGCGTTCTGGGTTCTGGGGTGCAGGCCTGTCAGCTTTACAGGAGAGCACAAGACTGCTTTCCAAAGTGGCTGAACCAGGTTATGCTCCCATCAGCAATATGTGAGCGTCCCCCTCCCCTTGACCACACTTGAAGTCATCAGATTTCTTGAAGCATGTGGGTTGCACACTTTATTTTGCATGTATCAAATTTGTATAGTAAAAAATGTAAGGAATACATGGAAATAAAAACATAGGTTTGTCTTCTATTGGTTGCTATACTCCTGTGCACGAAGGTGTCTAGAACTTTGCCCTCCATGCACAAGTTGCAGAATACCATAATCAGGACACTTACAAAGGCCCTGGGATGGGAATGGGCACTGCCTATGTGGTCCTCCCCTAGCTCAGCAGTATGCAGTGGCCAGGATCCAATCAGAGGTCGCCTGGGAGGGTGAGTTGCAGGAATTTGGGGGAAAGAGCACGAGGTGGCTGCCGCCTGCTAAAAGCTTGTCTAGACAGGCCCCACGGGGCTTCACCGCACGTTGCGAGAGCCCCGGCCAGCCCCCTGCCCACTTGCAAAAGAGGCAGCAACACTTCACCACCAGAAACCTTTACTCCAGTTTGAAATATGCCTTAATGCACAGTGTGAATTACCCACTGTCATGGCCCACAGAGGTTGACTCCTTCAGGCCCCCTTTTGTTCAGATGAGGAAACTGAGGCTGATTCCGAAGCCAGGGTGCTTTCAGATATGGAGTGGATCCCTGTGCCCAAGTGTTGAGGGGACCAGGCGGGTCTGGAGCAGGGCTGGAGCAGGGCTCAGATGTAGTAGGCTGGCAGCTAAAGGTGCCAGATGTGAGCCAGGCAGCTGGGTTTGAGTCCTAGATCTGCATTGTAGCAGCAGTAGGACTTTGGGTGACTTACATAGGTGCTGTATGCCTCAGTGACCTCATCTGTAATATAGAGGTGCTAAGAGTACCTGTCTCATTGATCTATTGAGTTGTCTGGATTAACTCATTAAATGAGTTAAAACTCATGAAGCCCTTGGAACAGTGACTGACACATATTAAGTACTCAATAAAAAATAGCTGCTAAGGCCAGGCACGGTGGCTGAAACTCGTAATCTGAGCACTTTGGGAGGCCAAGGCAGAAGGATCCCTTGAGCCCAGTATTTCAAGACCAGCCTGAAGGTCACCATAAGGAG
This sequence comes from Cebus imitator, assembly GCF_001604975.1. Classification (NCBI taxonomy): domain Eukaryota; kingdom Metazoa; phylum Chordata; class Mammalia; order Primates; family Cebidae; genus Cebus; species Cebus imitator. Next base: position 6,099,164 of record NW_016107386.1, on the reverse strand, counting down.
ACTCTGTCTCTACTATACGCTTTTAAATTAAAATTTAATAATAATAATAACTGCCAAAATATGATTACTAAAGGCAGCATCTTCACAGTGCAAAGAGATGCTCTTCGGGGTATCACCTCTTTGGGCTTTGGAGGATAAACTGCCCTTATGCCTTCAAAATAACACCTGCCATATATCAAGCCCTTTCAAGTACCTGGCCCTTTACCCAGCACTCTGAGTCAAATACCATTATTCCTCTGGGCACACAAAGGCTCAGAGAGGTTTAGTCATTTGCCCAAAGTCGCACAGCCTTTATGAGGCCAAGCCAGGGCTCAAACCCAGTTCTGACTAGTTCTAAAATCATGTGTTTAACTTCTGTACTCTAGGACCACCCACAGTGGGTCTGTGAAGCAGAACTAGCTCTGTTCTGACCTGCCTAGTAGGGCCTTTGGCATTTGGGGGAGGAGGCCCTTGGAAGTCCGAAGCCCCCTTCCAGATTACGGATGACTGCAATAAGGGAAGAGACAGACTCTTCAACTCCCCTACCCCTGCTCAGGCTCAAAAATGCAGACGCTGGCAAAACAGTCCTTCTCACCCAGAAGCACCCTGTAGTGTGGGCTGAATAACCTTGGGGGCCTCGTCAGTCTTGGGCTGCCCCGTGCCCTGCACAGCCCACCCGAGGTTTGAGGAAAGGGCAGTTAGGCCCAGACTGGAGAAAGTCAGCCCACCGTGGCTCCTCCCCAAGAACCCCCAGCTAGCCGCAAGCCTAAGCCCACTCCTTAAAGACTCCTCCTCTGGGCCAGGCACAGTGGCTCACACCTGTAATCCTAGCACTTTGGGAGGCCAAG
>NW_016107386.1:6089663-6097832 GCF_001604975.1 Cebus imitator | reverse complement strand
AAAAAAAAAAAAAAAAAAAGATAAAAGAAAGTTCCAAACTGCTCTGCTGCCACATACTATCCTTCTCCTCCCCCTCCAGGGAAGCAGTGACAGGGGTGAAGTATCTAGAGGGAGGCTGCTTGCTGACCTAGGGATGGAATCCACAGAGGCTATGACACCACCCCTGGCTGGGCTGCCAGGCTCAGAGGTGCCCAGTCAGCCTGCCCAGAGCATGTCAGCCACCAAGCATGTGACCCAACAGCCCTGACGAGTCTAAGAGCATCTGTCCAGATGAGCTGAGTAAGACAGGGAGAAGGAGAAAGAGGCCGGCTAGAACCAGGCCCTGGCTCTGCAGCCAGCACACCTGGGTAAACGCCTCACTCCTCCGGGGCCTCAGGCTGTGAGGTTCCATGGTTTGGGACAAAGGGGACAGTTGAGGTCATTCCATGTGTGACAGTAGACACCCGGATTCTCAGAGAGGGACCCCCTGTGGAGCTGGGGGCGTGCCCTGGAGAGACAGAGAAGACGGCGTTCCAAGCGGACAGCTCTGTGTACAAAACTATGGAGGCAGGACTGCAGAGGCATTTCTGGAGAACAGCAGAGAAGCCCAGTTGGCTGGAACCAAGAGTTGGTCTGAAGTTCAGCGAGGCTGGAAGTTGGCAAAGCAGGAAAGGTCTAGGTTGTGCGGTGGCTTTGACAACAGAAACCAAAGCCTCAGAGCTTGGGAAAAGTCCTCCTTGGTATCTCTCTGTTCCTGGGAGGGAGTCCCTTTCTTCAGTCTATTTTTCCCCCTCCCCAAAACACCCTCAACCAAGAACCCCAGTTCAGGGCAGAGACCTAGGAATTTGGATAATGGGCAACTCTCAGATATCAGGCAATGGAGAGAGGAGAGCTCAGGTGGGACTAGGAGGCATAGGAAGCCCGTGGGCTGCAGTCACCATCTTCAGACCTCTCCAGAGCTTCAGACCAACTCGTGGTGGCTCACACCTGTAATCCCAGCACTTCGGGAGGCCGAGGCAAGCAGAACAGGAATTGAGGAGTTCAGGAGTTTGAAGTCAGCAGTTCGAGACCAGCCTGACCAACATGGCAAAAACCCATCTCTACTAAAAAAATACAAAAATTGGCCAGGTGTGGTGGTGGGTGCCTATAATCCCAGCTGTTCAGGAGGCTGAGACATGAAAATCACTTGAACCTGGGAGGCAGAGGTTGCAGTGAACTGAGATGGCACCACTGCACCTCAGCCTCTGTCTCAAAAAATAAACAGAAAAAAACACATTCAACTTACAATATTTTCCATTTACAATGAATGTATCAGGATTTAGTACCATCATAAGTTAAGGAACATCTGTAGTGAACTCCTCATCACCAGAGGTATGTGAGCTTAGTAGGGACACCATAGAGAGAAGCCAAACATCAGAAGAGGTTGGGCATCAGGGCCTTTCCTACCAGCAGCCTCGGATTTCACTTGCCAGCTCTAGCTGCTTTGAGGCAATCATGAGTGGAGCCGTCCTGCAGCCTGAATGTCAGAGTCCCAGCCAGACATGACATCAGTTCTGCCCTCACATTGCACAGGGGCCTCTTGGACCTCCCCCCTCCTACCTCCCACTTCCTTTCTGCTGCTGCCTCCTGCCTTCCCCGGGGACACTAGGCCTGACCAAAGAGACTTGGATCCTGGTTGTGAGATGGAGGTCCCCAGGGAACATTCAGCTGATGGCCTTCCGCCCAGCAGGAATGAGACAAAGGGGGCCAGGGTCCCTGGGAGCCCCGTTCACACGCTCCACAGAGTCTGCATGGAAATTCCAGGAGGGTCACAGGAAAGCTTCAAATTTAGAACCACAATGCTTTATTTTTTTCCCATTTCTCTTCTGTTCCATCCTTTCCCTCAGTAGTTAGTTGGGGGGTGGGGGTCATAGGAGTCTGGGAAAGGAAAGCAAGCATCCTCTTGCTTGCTTTCTGAGTCACAGAAAGAGCATGGAGAGATGGAGGGTGTGGGGTAGATTAGGGGGCCCGCCAGGCAGGGCTTGGGGCGGTGGACAGCAGTGTGGGAGTGGATGGAGAGGATGGAGAAGTCAAGGGCATGGCCAGGCCTGTGAGAGTCCTGGAGCGGTGGGCAACTACATTGCCTGGGCCAGCATGCCTCCCTAGACACTCAAGACCAGAGCTGCTAGGACCTGGGTTCAAGCTAGGGTCAGAGAGTTTATTCTAGGGGGTGTCTAGAATAAAGACAGAAGGATCTTGGGAATGGGGCTTCCAAGAATCTCAGGCAATGAGCCCCCACCTCACATGGACTGCAGAGCTCACTCTTACAATATCCATCTCATTCCCTCTGGCACCCCTAGTAGATGCTTCATAAATATTCCTGGTGTTTAATCCCATACCCATTGCATCATAGTCCTTTCAGAGCTAAGAGACCTTAAATAGCATCAGGGCCTATCTCCTCATGTTATAGATGCAGAAACTGAGGCCCAGTGTCAGGGAGCGACGCTCCCAAAATCGTGCTGCCAGTGACCACCTCCTTTGCTTCTTCTCTGCCTTCTAGCCAAAGATAGAGACTATGGTACGCTTTTCACAGCCAAGGGCAGGGGAGAGAGGAGAGGCAGGTGCCCTGGCAGAATGCAACTATCTCCAAGAGGTAATTAGAGGATGGCAGCCTATCTTGAGTTCTGACTGCTCTGTCCACGAGGTCCCTATCAGTGACAAGAGATGGTCCCCAGTGCTGTTGGCCTCCTGCAGAGGAAAGAACCCAAGGTGGGAAGGGAAACCCTTGGTTCTATTCCTGGCTCTGCCTCAACTCTTCATATAACCTTCAACATGACCTGGCACATGCAGCCTCCTCAGGCCTCCGTGTGTCCAGTGAGAGGCCAGACCCAACCAGCTGGGCAGTGGGGGATTCCAGCCACGATCTGCCTCCTGTCCCCTGCAGGGACTCCTCTCCATCGGTCTCAGTCCATCCTAGATTTTACCCACCCGGCTCAGTGCAGGAAGTAAGCCAGACACAGAAAGAAAATAGCATCTCACGAATTCCCCTTCGCCTCATAGCAGCATCTTCTATGCCTAAGCTTTGCTTTATAGCTGTGAAATTCCCAGAGAGACAAAAAGCTAAGAAAACCCTTAAGATCACCCCAGTGAAGGAAGCTGAGACCAGAGAGGGTCCACAGATAGCTCAAGGTCACACAGCAAACTAGGAATAAGCCTTGGATTTCCTGACTCCCAGGCCAGTGCTCTTGCCACTCACCATGCTGCTTTCCAGAATAACAGGCATATAATCTGTCCTCGTGTGGACCCTGGCATTGACCTAGCTTGGTGGATTAAACCCCCACACAGGGAGCTACAATCTCTTCCCCTGACTGGGACTCACTTTCTTCTATAAAACAGATAGCCGGGCACGATGGCTCATGCCTGTAATCCTAGCACTTTGGGAGGTAAAGGCAGGTGGATCACCTGACATCAGAAGCTCAAGACCAGCCTGACCGATATGATGAAACCCTTCTCTACTAAAAATACAAAACTTAGCCGGGCATGGTGGCAGGCACCTGTAGTCCCAGCTACTCAGGAGGCTGAGACAGGAGAATCGCTTGAACCTGGGAGGCAGAGGTTGCAGTGAGCCAAGATCCCGCCATTGCACTCCAGCCTGTAGGACAGAGTGAGAGTCTGTCTTGAAAAAAAGAAAGACACACAGGGTGGACCAGATGTCTCTAGGAGCCCTTCTGCCATAACACTAAGGATCTACCAGGACCTTGGTGCTTTCCTGAGAGGCCTCTGCTGACACCTACCTCAGCCCTATCTTCCCCAAGGGTAGGGCCACCCAGGCCAGGAAATCCCACCAAGTCTTCCCCCCATTCTGCCCTGTCCCACCCCAGACCCTGGGGCTGGACTTCATCCAGAACTACAGGCTCCAGCCCAGCTCCCCCTCTGAGGATCTGGACTTTTTCTTACCATAAAAGGGCAAGCGTGCCTCTCTTGGTCCCTGCTGCCAGCCCCGCTGGGGGAAAGACTGTGCTATTTTTAGAAAACTCAAGGGTTTGCTCCTGAATTCAGGATGGGGCATCTCTGCGCCTGCACCCTGGGAGCCCCTTCCCATCTTTCTTCCTCCTCCTTCTCCTCCCATCACTGTCTCCCTTCCCTTTCTCTTCCTCTCTGTCTTGTTCTCAGCCTCATCCATCCATCCCTCTCCCCTTTTCTCCCCCTGTGCTCCCACCTCAAATTGCTGTTCTCTCTTCCTTCCCCCTCACTTCTTCCTTCTCCCAAAATCTTTTCATAGTCAGCTTCCCTCCCCCACGTCTCTCCCTCAGATCTCATTTCTGGTGGTGAAAGAAAGTAACACAGCTGCACCCCCACCCCTTCTTAAACACTATTTACAACATAAATTCCAAACATCCGCCATCTGGTTCTAGGAAGGCCCAAAAGCTATTTGGAGAAGGAAGTCATGATTCCATCTTCAAAGCAAAAGGAACTTAAAGGCTGTCTTCTCTCCCACCTTCCTCCAGTGGCCCCTCTGTTTAATATCTGGCCAATCAAGATCCCCAGTGAGCAGAAGAGGTCAGGACGTTTGCCGGAGTCCCAGCTGGACCTGTGGCTGGCTGTATCACTTTTTGAGTTCCTTGCTTCCCCTCTGCATGCCTCAGTTTCCTCATCTGAACAATGGGTGAAAAACTAGAGTGCCTCCAGCACTAATGTTCCAAGACTTCGAGTCCAGAAAATCCACTTGGTCCAGGTCACTGGGGCCTACTTTGCACTGAGCAACGAAGGGTAGGATGAGGGCGAGGGAGTGGGAGGCAGTGAGGGAGCTCCATCCTCATCCCTTCGTGCACCAATTTCTCTCTCACTCCGTGGAGATCTATGCAGACCATTCACCTGCATTCACACCCATACTCACACTGGGGAATGGGGTGGGGTCAGACTACCCCTCCATGTCTGATCTAGAAGGACCCTGGACACTCCAGAGTCCAGTCCTGTCCCCACCACATCATGTAGCTGTGGCCCAGAGAGGGGAAGACCCTTGTCTGCAATTACACAGCATATCTACAGAAAATCTAGTATCTAGGCTGCTCCTCCTCCCACCCAACACATTCCAGAAGAAACCAACATTTGTATTATCTAGAAAGCATTGCCCAGTCCCAACAAAGCCCCTGGAACCCTGGAGGTCCCCGGTTTTTGCAAAGTTTACAGGACAAAGGGGGAATAATGCCTTTTTTTTTTTTTTAAGACCATCTCATTTGTCGCCCAGGCTGTCGTGCAGTGGGGGGATCTCCGCTCGCTGCAACTTCTGTCTTCCAGGTTCAAGCAATTCTCCTGCCTCAGCCTCTTGAGTAGCTGGGATTACAGGCACACACTGCCACGCCCAGCTAATTTTTATACTTTTAGTAGAGATGGGGTTTCACCATATTGCCTGGGCTGGTCTTGAACTCCTGACCTCAGGTGATTCACTCTCCTCAGCCTCCCAAAGTGTTAGGATTACAGATGGGAGCCACTGCAACTCACCGAGAACCAACACCTTTAACATGATGTGAATTTCTTTTAACAAACAGCATAGAAGGAAGAAATAACATGGGCAAGAGGCAGAACACCACCAAAAGGAGAAGCCCCCTTGCTTCCGGCAACAAATGGCTTTTCAGGGCTCAGATGGTATTCACATACTGACAATGCTTTCTCTGTTCACAAACCCCTCTCCACAAAGACTAACACACACCTAAATATTGCCAAGAGATATTGACTCCAGTTATCGCTCTGTAAAAATGAGATGATGAGGAGCTGGTCTTACAAGGGAGCTGTGAGAATGCATGTGGGGCTGCCTGGAGCCGGTCCTTACTAGCTGTGTAATCGGGAGGGAGTGCTGTGACCTCTGGAGCCTCAGTAAAGTGGAGGTAAGAATGGTACCTAATTATTCAAAACAAGGATCTCTGAGTAAACAAAAGAAAAATTTAAAGAATGGCACCTAATTCAGCCAGGCACAGTGGCTCACACCTGTAATATCAGTGCTTCGGGAGGACAAGGCAGGAGGATCACTGGAAGCCAGGAGTTCAAGACTAGCCTGGGCAACATAGCAAGACTCCATCTCTACAATAAATTAAAAAATAAAAAATTAGTCGGGCATGGTGGCATGTGCCCGTGGTCCCAGCTACTCAGGACGCTGAGGTGGGAGGATCGCTTGAGCCAGGAGCTCAAGATTACAGTGAGCTGATTGTGCCACTGCACTCAAGTCTAGGCAACAGGTATTGCCTTGGAAAGCAAGATCCTGGAGAGTGAGAAAAAAAAATTTAATGGTACCTAACTCATAAGTTACTTTGAGGATCAGATGAGAAGAGCCTTGGCAATTGTAAAATAAAGCACTTGGCAAATGTGGGGTGCATCAGAAGCACCCAATGACATGTTAGCTATCATTATGATTACAGCGTGTCCCAACGTGCCTGGTGCACAGTCAGCCCGACAGGTGATAGCTCTTACCTTCATCACTCTTTTCTCAGTTTCTGCCCTCACTAACGGGCCAAGTGACAGGGATTCACAGGGATCCTGGTGTCTATCCCCCACGTGCCCCACAGCGTGAGCGCTCGAGGCAAGGCTTGGGATTCTAGGCTGGGCAGGTCTTTTTTTTTTCCCCCTCTCTTCCCTTTTCCCTGCAATGCTCTTGTTTCAGCTTCAAACTGCGTTCCCAGGGCTTGCTCAAAACTCCCCGGAGCAACCCACCCTGGGGAGGAAGTGGGGAGCGTGTGAGGCTGGTGAACTCGGCTGGGGTGTCAAGGGGGCTGGAGGGCACTCTGGGAACAGAGGCCCCGGGAAGCTGTGTGACAAAGGGGACATGGAAAGGGCCACGCAGGGGCTCCCACAGCTTCCCCAGATGCCTCTTCTGACCTTTGCTCTCTCCCGGCTTCTGCTCTTCCTCCCAAGGCTGGGCTTCACTGCGGCCCAGCGCCATGCTAATAATAGAAATGGCAGCCATTTATCGTGGACTTACGATGTGCCTGGAAATATGCTCGAACTTGACATCTGCCTCATATGACCTTCACAAACAGGCCTGTGAGGTCGGAAACAGGCTCAGAGAGGTGAAGACACCGGCTTTAGATCACACGGCTAGGAATTGCTAGAGGCAAGATTCAAATGTGGTTTCTGCATGACTGCAAGACCTGTATCTTTTCTTTCCAGAAAAGATATGGTGGAAACTCTAGGGCCCTGGAGCCCAAGGAGAGCAAGGGCTATAACAATGACACAGGTGTGAGCAAGTTGAGGATGGGGAACAGTGGGCAAAGAGGTCCCTGCAGAAAGAGCCGGGTGTGAGCACGGGTTTGTAAGCTTGCCTGGAGCCCCTGCCTCAGCCCTCTCCCCACTGACATGCCATCCGACTCCCAGATGTGGCCCATTCCCAGACCCTCATGTTTCTTGGAAATGAGCAAGGCCAGGAAAGGGCACAGGGGCTTTTGCAATGACCATGGCGATGATAGCTTTGACTTGCGGTCATCCAGCCAGCCACTGCCCATGCCCAGAAGAAAGCTGCATTGAGCATGAAGAGCTTGTGTTCAAGTCTGCCTCTCATGCTGTTCCCCAGGGCCCTGGGCAAATGCCGCAGGCTCCTGGAACTTCAGAAAGCAGAATTATTCCTACCTCTGGTGCTATCAGTGAGCGTGCCTTGAGTCATGGGAGGGAGCGTTTTGCAGGCTGGAAGCTTTGTGTACGTGGAAAGGGTCAAAGACAGTCACGAGCCTGTCCCTTTGGTCTTGGTCATCATGTTAACCCCAGATTTTGATTTAGCCCTACATGACTCCTTTCTCATGTGTGAGGCTGAGGTGGGGGCATTGGTCAGAGGGGCCTCTGGGAAATTTCTTTCAGGACAGTTCTTTTGTTAAGGGGCCTAGGTGTGTTGAGAAGGGAAGGTGGCCCCTCCTACTCTTGGAGCTTGGACTTTCTCAGAAGCTCTCCCTTAAAAGCCAGGCAGGGCCGGGCGCGGTGGCTCACACCTGTAATCCCAGCACTTTGGGAGGCTGAGGCAGGCAGATCACTAAGTCAGAAGATCAAGACCTGTGTGACCAACATGGTGAACCCCATCTCTACTAAAAATACAAACATTAGCCGGGCATGTAATCCCAGCTATTCAGGAGGCTGAGGGAGGAGAATTGCTTGAACCCAGGAGGCAGAGGTTGCAGTGAGCCGAGGCCACTGCACTCAGCCTGGGTGATGGAGCAAGACTCCGTCTCACAA
>NW_016107386.1:6073273-6089643 GCF_001604975.1 Cebus imitator | reverse complement strand
AAAAAAAAAAAAAAAAAAAAAAGCCAGGCAGGCCAAGAAGGAATAATGGCTGCTCAGGGACAAAGCGAAGATCTCAGTAGGTTCAGCCCAAGACTTCTGAGTCCCTAGAAGTGGCCCAGGCCCATCCTCCATCCTTCAGAGCCTGGCAGCCTGGTCAGGACCCTCAAAGGCCACAACCGTACCTGTAGGGCACCCCGGTGTCCTTCTGACAGGTGGGATCTTTGTTTATTTCAGGCAAGGGCACTAGCTGGTGAAAGCCACCCGTGCCACACTGATGTTGGAGAAGCAAGAACTCAGGAGAAGCAGCCTCCTGGGACCAGAGGAGGGCCAGCGGCAGCCAGCTTGGAGACAGGACTGTGAGCCCACCCCCCCTCCACCCCTCCAGTACCCACATCGGCTCCCCACCCCAGCCCACCTGCAGGTGGCTTCTGGAGTAACCTGGGTCCCTCAGGATAAACTCCCCACCCTAACCTTAGAAGGACCAAGAAACCAGGCCTCGGGACAATGAGAAGCAGCATGGGCCTTCTTAAAGACTGGTGGCAGTGCAGGCAACTCGGGGCTATTAGGGTCTGGGTTCTGGGTTGTAGGTAAAAAGAAATTGAACCAAAGCAGGAAAATCTAACCAGGAGCCAAGAATCCAGTCTACCCCATCCTCCTTACAAAATAGCAATGCAAAGCCCATGTCGTTTGGACATCAAACCTCTGTGATTCAACTTGATTTGGTGAATAACAGACTTGAGAGAAATGTGGAGAATAATAGTCATCTTCCCTAGAAAGGAGTAAACAGGGTTAAGCTTCAGAAGCAGGAAGACCTGGGGCTGTGTGATCTTGGAGGAGTCAATCAACCTCTCTGAGCCTAGCAATAAAGAACCAGCTCACAGAGCTTTGAGAGGGTTTGTGAGGTTGGGTTGGTGTCCCCAGTTGCAGCCCTTGGCACATGGTGAAACTCAAGAAAATAGAGCAGTTTTTACCATTCATCACATTATTCCCACACTTGTCAATGTTTAAAGATACTTTCATGCTCACAGTGGAACCGATAGGGTGAGGTGCCAGTTCCATAAGACAAGTGGAGAAACTGAGGCCTGGAGAGGCGAAAGCATTCACTCAGAATTGCACGCATAGTCAGTTGCAAAGGGGAATTCTGGCACCAGCTCTCATGTGGATGGAAAAAGTGCAGGAAGATTTGGAGGTGAGCAGCAGAGAAGGGAGGAGGAGGCGGGGTTCCAGGAAAGGAGCTGACACTGGGATGTGGGACAAGGCCCAGGCCTGTCTTACGTAACAAGGTCCACCTGTTCACCCCTGCATGCCCCACACATGTGTGCAAACGTGCGCCCCGGCATGGCGCACACCCGGTCCTCCCTCACTAGCAAATGAGCCACAGAGACTGGGTCTAAACAAATTGGATTAGGAGGGCTGCAGGCGCCTCCTCCCCCCGACTGTCCGGCTCCGACACTAACCAGGCCTGCGGAACTGCCAGCTGGGATCTCTCAAACACACTGACAGTTGGTCCTTGGCTCCCTCACCCTACCGTGGGCCTCAGGAAGGGGGTCTGGGTCCGAGAGGATGCCACAGTGATGGATGGGGTGAGGGAGGTTCCAGGGTTAGCTCAACAGTGCACAGGATGTTAGTGCTTTTGTGAGGCACATTTCCGAGTTGTTCCCAGGCCCCACTCCGCCCCCCCCCCCCTGACAGCCTCTCCCATGGCCATTGCTGCTGCCTGGGACTTGGGCCCAGCCTAAGGCTCCAACCAGAGCCCAGAGCCCTGTCCTTGAGCAGATCCACTTCATCTCTCAGTCCTGCAGCTGGGCTGAGTGGGGAGTGGTCAGCTAAGAAGACACTGACCTGGAGATGAGATACAGGGGATGCTTCTGTAGGAAGAAGGAGCTTGTGGACAGACAATGCTGTGTTAAAGGCGGCATCTCGGTGCGTTCTCATCCCTTGTTTCATTCCATCCTCAGAATGTGGCTGGGGGTGAGCGGATGGGTGTGACTGCCAAAACTTCTTTACTTGGTGATTCCACAATACCCTTTTCTGAGAGCCTGAGCCTGTGCCACGCCCTGTGTGATGTGCCAGGAACACCAGGGTGAATAGTTACAGGCCCTGTTCCCCTTCCTTCGTAGAACAGCCTCCTTCAGGCTGGGTCATTGGGCACTGGGGCCCCCTGGTCTTCCAGGGTTGCAGCTTCACAGAATCCCTTTTCCATAAGGCACATGGAAGTGACTGTCACCTGCAACGGGAGCCATGACAACCAGCCAATCCAGAACACAGGCCTTGATGTCAGACAGTCCCAAGTTCAAATCCTGCCTTGCTCCCTTTCAGCTGGAAAGCTGCTGTCAAATAACTTAGCCTCTCCAAGTCAGTTTTCCCTTCTGCGAAATGAGGATACATGAGCTGCCACCTCACAGAATGACTGTGAGAATTAATTCTTATTTTTCACATCCTCATTGGACAGAGGGAGACACAGAAGCCCAGAGAGGGAAAGGGCTTGGTTAGGATCACATCATGAGCTGGGGTTTAAGTCAGGATGGGGTAGGTCCCCTCTTCTCCGGGTGTCCCTCTCTGCCATGTCTTATCTCAACATAAATCCTCCCCAGTTGCCCAGGCTGTCCAGGCAATTCCTGGCACATATGCTAGGGCCTGCCCTCCACCTTCAGCCCTTCTCTGGCCTCTTCAGCAGCAGAGTCCTGGGTGACCAGCAGTGGCCCCCTGGTCCTCTGAGTGGCGGTGGAGGGTGGGGGAGCACTGCGGCCGGCTCCCAGCCCAGATCACCCTGGCCATATAAGGGAAGGAGCCCAGGGAGGCCTCCTGGCTCAGGCCCCGAGAGAAAACCCAGACAGCCGCTGTTTATTTTCTCCTGCCCAGCTCACCCACACCTCCCTAAGCCTCCTGACAGAAGACAGAGGTTCCCCCCAGACCAGCGACATTTCCTGAAGACATGGGGACCACAGAGGCAGAAACAGTCCATCCACCCACAAGCTGCCAGCAGCCGGTACCCAGAGCCACCCAGTAAAACTGAGGCCACCTGGTTCAACATCGCCTTTCACAGAAGGGGAAACAGAGCCACAGAGAGAAGGGCCTGGTGAGAAGTGGAGCCCAGGACTCCCAGGCGGTGCCTCTCAACCTTGGGATCCGGAGTAGGAGGGAGCCTTTGGTGGGGTAAGTGGAATGGATAGGGGCGGCCATAGACCCCTCTTCTCAGTGAGGCCCTCATGTGTTGGAGGCAGGGGTTGGGACAAGTGCTAAGTATGCAAGACTCAAGGGAAGAGCTCCTGGAGCCAGGAGAAGCACCTCCCTCCCAGCCCCTGTGCCCCTCCCCTCAGCCCAGTTGCACTGACTCCTCCTCCAGGAAGGCGTCTCAGCTTCCCTGGTGGAGGCGGAAATGTTTTGTCCTCTAAGTGTGCTTGGCTGTCCTTTCTTGAGTGCCACCCCGTCTCTCCCCCAACCCCTTGGCTTGGGTCTGCCCCTATTCACCTTGCCAGGAGCATTTTCCTTCTACTCCATCCGACTGAGGTCCTCCAGGTCAAGGATGGTGTGACTCTCAGACACACTTCCCCTCGGGACATAGAAGAGGCCCTGCGCTGAATAGACAGGTGAAATGATTAGACTCTGCTCCCAAACCAAAGGTCTAGCAAACTGCTCAGGGCATGAGCCATCCAGCGTAGAGGTTAACGTGAGGGTCCTGGGTTAGGAACCCCAGATCAGTTCCCAGCTCTGTACCCTTGGAAAATTCCTTTCCCATGGAGCCTTGGGGATGCACAGGGACTTACACAATGAAAATATTTAATATCCAGGACTAAGCAGTTCCACGAATGACCATGCTTATTACATTCATTATCATTATGATTATTCCAGACACAAAGGAACAGAATGAGGCCCTGACAGCCAGGGGTGAGCAGATTCAAGGGCCTCAGAGGAGAGGGAGGCAAACACCCTTTGCTGTTCAGAGGCTGCGCTTCAGCCCTCGTCCCTGCATTAGTTTCTCTCACAGAGGCGTGGGGCTGCCTCCCATCTAGTTCCTGTTTGTAAACCCAGGGGAGATGCTATCTTTGCTGCAGTAATCTTAGCCCACATCTTGGAATGGAAATGGCCTTGGTGGAAATGGCCTTCAATTCCCCTGGTCCAAGCTCAGGCCCTGTGACCTGGGAACAATCCCCTTCCCTTCCTGGTCCTCCATGTAGAAGCAATAACATTCCTTGCCAGGGGCACCAGCTGTTCTGATGATTAAATGGGATCAGACACTGTCCTAAAATCAGTTATTCAGATGCCCTTATTTTATTTTTTTCCTGTCTGCAAACAATTATAATATTTAAAAATGTAAGATGAGTCTTTTTTTTTTTTTTTTTTTTTTTTTTTGAGACAGAATCTCGCTCTGTCACAAGGCTGGGGTGCAATGGCGCAATCTCAGTTCACTGCAACCTCCACCTCCTGGGTTCAAACGATTCTCCTGCCTCAGCCTCCTGAGTAAAGGGATTACAGGCACCTGCCACCGCTCAGCTAATTTTTTGTATTTTAGTAGAGACGGGGTTTCACCATGTTGTCCAGGATGGTCTCGATCTCCCGACCTGGTGATCCGCCCACCACAGCTTCCCAGAGTCCTAGGATTACAGGCATGAGCCATCACCCCTGGTGGATGAGTCCTTTTTAATACAAATAGAAATAGCTACTATAAAAAGAAAATTGTAACATTGTACATAACTAGAAAATAAAGGTAACCACAAATACAATAAAAATGAAACAATGTTATTATGCTTTAACCTGATAGTGTGGCTTGCAAGGCCCTGGACCTGAAGCCTGGGTAATAAGTGAGAGAAAGGTGTCAAAGACATGATAGCACCAAGCTGAGGCTTTCTAACCCACAGTAAATAGGACTGAAAGCAAATTGACAGGGAGCAACAGAATGGATCAGTTGCTCCCTGTCAATTTGCTTTCCATTCTGTTGTGTCCTGTCTCCCAGCAGAGGTCACAAACTCCCCAAAATCACTCACCCACCTGCTGCACTTGGGAAGCCAAAGGTAGTTTATGTGAAAGGGCTTTGGAAACAATCAGGCACCAAGTGAAGACAGAGGACACGCTTTGTCAATTTAGTTCTTGGCAGCAAATCATCTCTTTTTTAAGATAACCCTGCCTGATTCCTACTGAAATCTCCTTGCTGATCATGCTAAGCTCTTCTCTCCCAGGGCCAGTGGGAGCCGTGGAGAGTGGAGTAGACCAGCTGTCTCTGACCCCCCAAGGGAGTCCAATGTTGGAACGCTCTCCAGCCAAATGCAGGGTTTTTAAAAAAATCTATTTATGTATTTGTTTAGAGACAAGCCTATGAGCCTGGCTAATTTTTTGATAGAGACAGGATTTCATTGCATTGCCCAGGCTGGTCTTGAATTCCTGGACTCAAGCGATCCACCCATCTTGGCCTCCCAAAGTGCTAGGATTACAGGCGTGAGCAGACTGTGCCCAGCCGCCAAATGCAGTTGAAAAGGGTTCCTGCAAGAGAATTCCTCAGAAAAGGAAAGCAGTTTTCTGGCTGGGAATAGCTTAGACAGAGGCTGTCCCCTCCGTAGGCTGTCAGAACTGACCTGCAACCATGGTAGACCAGAGGAAAACACTCTTTCCATTCTTCTCAGAGTGGGGCCTGACTTCAGATTTCTGATAGAGGCATAAGAGACAGTCTTTTTTTTTTCTTGAGAGACAAGGGCTCTCTGTGTTGCCCAAGTTGGTTTTGAACTCTAGGCTCAAGCAATCCTCCTGCCTGAGCCTCCCAAAGTGTTAGGATTACAGGCGTGATCCACTGCACCCAGCTCTGTTTTTGTTTTTTTCAGGAGGTATATTTTTTTTGTTCTTTCTCAGCCCTGAGGAAAGGCTACCCACCGCCTTCAGACATTCCTGAAAATATATGTCATCCAACATCAAGGCCACCACGGTGACCACTAAGCAACGCAAGAAGGTCCTCTGGGATGTCCTTAGATCTTGGCAAGGCAGGAGGAGTGAGAAAGAGCTTTGCCTGCCCACCTGAAAGTTCCCACCCAAGCCAGGCCCAGAAAATAAAATGAATTATCTACATGGTCATCCAGTCAGCTACCAAATGGCATTACCTGGGTCCATCATCATGTACAAAGCCATGGGCAAGGCCCAGGGCCCCCTAAAATAACAAGCCATGGGCACTGTCCTCAGGAAGTGGAGAACTAGCTGGGTCAGACCCACACCGATAACACTGATACTAGAGATAATGAAACTGGGAAATATGATTCAGTCCTTCAACCTGGGTTCATGTGGTATCCACACCACCTGGCCCCGATTTCGGTTCTGAGCGCAGTTGACAGAGTCCTTTCCCCTCATAGGTGAGCCATGCGGTCCACAAGTGGAGGTGGTTGTAAGTGAAATCCACATCGCCAGCATGGTAAAGGGTTAGAAAGAGGGCACAGCATGGGTGAGAACATGGAGCAGAGGGTGCAGATGGATAAAGAAGTCAAGGAGGAACTGGGCACGGTGGCTCATGCCTGTAATCCCAGCACTTTGGAAGACTGAGGCAGGCAGATTCCCTTGATGTCAGTAATTCTAGACCAGCCTGGCCAACATGGTAAAACCCCATCTCCATTAAAAATACAAAAATTAGCCAGGCATGGTGGTGTGTGCCTGTAGTCCCAGCTACTTGGAAGGCTGAGGCATGAGAATCACTTGGACCGGGGAGGCAGAGGTTGCAGTGAGCCAAGATCGCACCACTGCACTCCAGCCTGGGCAGCAGAGGGAGACTCTGTCACAAAGAAAAAAAAAAAAAGTCAAGGAGTGTTTCCCAGAGTGGCCACCTGATTAGAGAGCTATCGCAGGAGGAGGAGCTGTGCAGGGGGAGTGAGAGGGAGCAACACAGTCCCTGAGAAACCCAAGGTGGGTGGGCCAGGGCTCCCTGGGAGAATGGAAGGACACCTATAAGCTGTAGCCCAAGAGGAAAAGGCCACTGGAGCCAGAGGTGGCAGGCCCTTGCAGGCTTTGGTGAAGGCTTCAGAATTTAGCCTGAGGGCAGTGGGGAGCCCTTTGGGGATATTAAGCTTGAGAAAGATACGACCATATTTGCATTTTGAAAAATCATTATGGGAAGATGGTTGGGAAGAGAGGAGGAGTGGCAGAAGAAAGCTAGCTTGGAGACATTGCTCAATGATATAAAATGTGAAGCACCATGAATGATGCTGTTTGGCTGGGATGAAGCACACAGAATGAAGGTGGGACGTGGCATCGAAAGGTGGGCCAACATATTAAATAATTCCATTTGGCTGGTCCGAGCGCAGGGGTGTTTACAACTAATTGATCATGACCAGTTACAGATTTCTTTGTTCCTTCTCCACTCCCACTGCTTCACTTGCCTAGCCTTAAAAAAAGAAAAAAAGAAATAAATAATTCAATTTGTTGAAATATCCAGAATAGACAGATCTGTAGAGACAGAGGGAAAGTGGTCTGGTCTGCCCAGGACTAGGGGTTGTCCAAGGATAAGGGGCTTCTTTTTGGGGGGTGGTGAGGTAACCTGAAATCTATTGTGGCATTGTTTGAATGTATTAAAACCCACTTAATTGTACTCATTAAATGTTCTTCTAAATTAAGCTGTCTTTAAAAAGAAAAGAAAAGGATGGTCAAGGTTTGGTCCTAGGGGGCTCAAATGGCAGGCCACGGACAGGAAACACAGCTGTGGGGAGTTACAGCAGCCTCCTGAGCAGAGCTGGAGGGGTGGAGCCCGGGTCCCCTCTAATGCCCCTTCTCCTGGCCAGGTTGGAGTCCCCCCACAGGCCAGCAGAGCGGAGCAGCACAGCCCTGTCTCCCAGCCTGAGGTGCAGTGCTGCATCTCTGGTCAGTTGGGAGTCTGAGATGAAGCACTGTAGCTCAGGAAGAGAGAAGTTGTTCTGCAGCCACCAGCCTGGAGGTGGTAAGTGCTGGGGGGCTGGGGGTGGGGCTGTCCCAGGAAGGACAGAGTGTTTCCAGACTCTATACTGTCAGCCACTTGTGATACTGGGGAAGTTCCTTGACACAGGTTCCCTCAGTTCCACAATCCGCCTCACGAGTCTCAACGTGTCCTGACTCCTCTGTGTACCCCAGTGAGGTGTTAGCATTTCCCTAGCATCCTGCCTCCGCTTCCTCTGAGTCCATGGCAGACACAGCTAATCAGTAAAGGCATACATTCTTTTTTCTGAGACACAATCTTACTCCATCACTGAGGCTGGAGTGCAGTGGCACGATCTCAGCTCGCTGCAAACTCCTCCCCCCAGGGTCAAGTGATTCTCATGCCTCAGCCTCCCAAGTAGCTGGGATTACAGGTGCACAGCACCACACCCAGCTAATTTGTGTATTTTTAGTAAAGATGGGGTTTCACCATGTTGGCCAGGCTGGTCTTGAACTCCTGACCTCAGGTGATCTGCCCTCCTTGGCCTCCCAAAGTGCTGGCATTACAGGCATAAGTAACTACACCCGGGCTAGGCGTCCATTCTTGAAATGTTCTCAGATGCAGCTTCAGAATCCTCAACAATGAGCCCTGGAGAGCCACTATTAATGATTCACAGCTGAAACTCATTCATCATTTCTGCAAACAATTCCTAAAAACCTCTCAGCCCTGAGGACAATAGTTCTGGCCTTTGAGTCAGGGTCTTCACTCTGTGCTTCTATCCTTGGCTCTGGGGTATTGCGGAAACCAGTCCAGGTGCCTCACAAATGTCTGACTTCTCCCAGAGGCTTCAGACACGCACTGAGCAGAGGAGGAGAGCCATGGAGCCAAGCACAGTTTCATTTAACCTACCCAAAAGCTTGGGAAGTGGGTGGTATTATAGCCCCATTTTACAGATGCAAAAAGCTGAGGCTAATTTAAGCAGCTCACCTAAGGTCACATATTGGTTGTGCTGAACTGAGACTGTACCCTAATCTGCCTTCAAATCCATGTTTTTACCCATTGCATATGATATGGAACTTGGGACAGGGAAGCAGGCAGAGAACATTCTAACTCCTGCTCCCATCTTGTCTTTACATCTCAGGTCACTTTTAGCAAAGACAGACATGGACACTTGCCATTAATACTATGGGCTTCCTTCCTCCTGCCCCCTCCCCCTTAATTTTATTTATCTCACCTCTCCAGTGGGTCCTAAACTCTTGCATTGCAGCATTACAGAAGGCCAAGGCTCAGAGGTTACGCGACTTGCTGGAGATCATCAAAGCGGGAGGTGCCAAACCCAGGCTTGGACGTGAATGGTTGCTTTAAATTCACTCTGGCAGGAGACTGGGGAATACACATGAGCCAGGCAGACAGCAGTGGGCAGTCCTGGGGGCAGGGGCGCTGGAGGGTTTCTGGTACTTTCCAGGGCAATTGAAGTTCCAGTCACTACTCCCCCCAGAGCAACAAGCCCCGTCCTGCGATGTGTGGCACCCACACTGGCTGCTACAGATGGGACTGGATGCAGAAGAGAACTCCAGCTAGTCCTTAGGGACACGGCGGCCTTGGTGCTGAAGGCCATTCGCTCCCACCTTGTCCTCACGGTCCAGTTTTCCCAGGAATCCCTTAGATGCTAAGATGGGGATTCCTGGAAATACTGTTCTTGAGGTCATGGTTTCACAGCTGGATTCGCCTCCTTCCCACCCCAGAGTTGCCCCCCATGGGGCCTCGGCTGGAGCACGAGATGAGGGTTCAAGAAGAAGGCTGTCCCTGGAGGTAAGAGGGCTTGTGAACCATGTTCCCAACCTTTGCATTGCTTTTCTTTCCATCATGTCTATTTCATAACACCATGTGAGGCTGGATGTGGGAACTTCAGCACTGCCGTACTCTTGGGAAATTTGCCCAAGGCTACCCAGCTGAGCCGCGGTTGAACCAGGACACCATCAGGCATGCCTCTTGTCTCCACCACACCCTCAAACCCACTTCCCAACGCACCTTGCGACAGGGGCCACAGTATTGCATTCACATGACTGATAAACTAGTAAACGCACATGATTTCATTTTTCAAGCGTAGTCAGTCAGCTAGGTAAGCTAAAAACCGTTAAGTCTTCATTCGATTTAGAATGCAGAGAAGAAATGGAAAATTTTTCAAGGGAGAGAAGATAAAAATTCAGAACGCCCCCTTGTGGTGCCTCTACCCACCCCGGAACACTGGAGCTCTTCCCCTACACGCAGTGATATCTAATCTTGCTGCAAGATGTTGGACACACACACACACACACACACACACACACACACACACTCTGAGGTTCCTTTTGTCCCCTCACTTGGGAGTTCCTGGCTTCAGAGAGCTATGACTGTGTCTGTAAATAGCCACTGCACTCCAGCCTGGGCAATAGAGGCAAACCCTACCTCTAAAAAAATACATGAATAATTGTAAAAGTCAGCCTCTCTGAATGCTTATAAAGAATGCTAGCTAACTGAATGACAAAAGACCTAACGTGATCCAGGTGCAAAGTTAGGATTCTCCCTGAACCCTTGCTAGGGCTTTTCACGGAGTTGTAGAAACGGCAGTAACTGCCAAGGCCCCAGAACCCTCATTATAGGGTCTGACTCCCACATTGCCAGGAACCAGGCGGCTCCCACAGGTGTCCTGAGCTATCTTTCTCACAGGCCACATTGAAGCCATTTATGAAATGAGACTCCCTCTTCCTCATCCAGAGAGACGAGTCTGGCCTGACCATGGAGAAATCAGGTTTGCTAATAATCATGATAGCTTCCACTCCGCAACTGGCCGCGATCTGCCAGGCGCTGTGCTAAACACTTCCACAGGCCTTGTCCCACTCCATCCTGATAACACCCCAGCGAAACAGGCTCCGCTTTTCACTCCACTCCACAAAGCCAAGGCTGAGAGAGGTTAACAGACTGAAGTAAGGTCACACAGCTAAAAAGTTGTAAAGCTGGCCGGGCGTGGTGGCTCACGCCTGTAATCCAAACACTTTGGAGGCCAAGGTGGGCGGATCACTGGAGGTCAGGAGTTCAAGACCAGACTGACCAACATGGTGAAACCCCGTCTTTAAAAAAAAAAAAAAATTGTGAAGCTGGGATCCAATCAAGTCTGTGTTTGTGGGTTTAACTATCATGTTCTTGGCCCCAACCCCATTTGGCCTAGCCTGGCTGGTGGACCACCTCGCGGTAGCTTCCCCTGGAGAAGAGGAAAAGCAAGCCTTCATTGAGACCCAAGTGGTCTCTCCTGGGATCTGTGATAATAATAAAGTCCTGGCCCATGGCTTCTGTCCTGTTTCTTTCTGGGAACTTGGGGAAGGTGGGAGGAGGAGAAGGCAGGGAAAGAACCTGACCGGCCCAGCTGAAGCGCCCCCTAGTGCTTCCACACTGCCAGACACTTTCAGAGGCCACATAGAGAGCAGTCAGTACCCTCATCCCGGCAGTGGGAGGCCGCAGGAAGCAGCTATGTCTGGGGATGCTTCCCTGATGTGGAGGGTTAGCGGATGGAGAGTGTCCCTTGAGGCTCAGTGAGGGTTAAGGGGCACTTGGGGTCTAGCCATGTGGCAGCCCCTCTCTGTCAGTCGCAGTGGTGTGATTGACCAGGTCAAATAGGAAAGAGTGTGAAACGTGAGGCCAGTTCACACCTCACACAGGTGTTTGGATTCACAGTGGCCTCTGGACATTAGCCAGGCCCTGCAGTAACACTGGACATTAGCTGTACCATAGTCAGCGTGGCCAGCACATGAGGATACGTTTCACGTGGTTATCTGCCTTGGCGTGAGCCTCCAAACTCTACCATATTTTAAGGGGAAAAAAACCCACTGTGTTAGCCCATTTTCACACTGCTAAAAGAATACCAGCTGAAACTGGGTGATTTATAAAGAAAGGAGGTTTAATTGACTCACAGCTCTGCATGGCTGGGGAGGCCTCGGGAAACTTACAGTCATGGCAGAAGGTGAAGGGGAAGCAAGGCACGGTTACACAGCGGGAGGAGGGAGAGAGCGCATGGGAGTGCCACACTTTAAAACCATCAGCTCTCAGCCCTCGCGAGAACTCACTCACTGTCACAAGAACAGCATGGGGGAACCACCCCCACGATCCATTCACCTCCCACCAGGTCCCTCCCTTGACACCTGGGGATTACAAAGTGGGGACACAGAGCCAAACCATATCACCTGCCTCTCGCCTGATGGTTCCCAGATGCAAAGGGCATCCCCACATCTTTCTCGTGCATCCCAGAAGGAGCTGAGAGGAGGCCTGGGTAGCAGCACTTCACTACTGAGGGACCTGAGATTCCACAAGGCCACAGACCACTGAGGACCCACGGAGGGAGGGCAGGGACACACCCAGGCACTCCAGGCCCTGTCCACCGGCTGCTGCGCCTCTTTCTTTTTCAGCCTTGAAACAGAACCCAACCAGACACTGGGGCCTTCTCAGAGCTCACAGTCCTCGTCCTTGCCATGGATTCTTCTGGAACTCCCTTTCCACACACCTGGGGAATGGATCACCAGCTCCAATGGGGCTTCTCAGCTCCCACAGACAGGCGACACGCTGTGGTTTGAGATTCCTGGGGGTCTCAGGATTGGGAGTAGACAGGAATAATGGCAAATATCCAGGTAAAGGAGCAGCCTCTTTATTCATCCAGTGCCGCTCAAGCACTTACTGCGTGCCTACCTGTGCTTGAGGCTGGAGAGACAGCTGTGAAAAAGACAGCCAGAGAACTCCATCTTGTGGGAGATGAAACTCCATCACTGCGTGTAAATACGAGATCCTGCACCCCGCTTGCAGAAATACAGGGTTAAGATCATTTCTGAGCACAGCTCTAAAAGTAGTAACACTCAAACAGATCCCTCGATGCCACCATGGGCCTCTATTCTATAGAGACGGAATGGGCACCCCATGTGACAAGTCTGGCGAAAAGTCCCCAGGACAGAGCCCCAGGCCCAGGCTCTTCCCAGATGGAGGGGCCTTACTTCCTTTTACTTACAGGGAGGTGTGGACGAGGGGGCATGGCATTGGCAGGGGGAGAGGGTGCCCTCTTGTGGCCTCCCCTGAGAGGACACATTTCCTTGCTTACAAGGACTTTCTATTATTAATGTTATCAGAAACTATTATCTAACACATTTGTGTAGGATTTTGCATTTCAAAATGAACTTTCAACTAATTTTTTTGAGACAGGGTCTTACTCTGTCACCCAGGCTGGAGTTCAGTGACACAATCATGGCCCATTGCAGCCTCCACACCCGGGCTTAAGCAATCCTTCCACCTCAGCCTCACAAGCAGCTGGGACTACAGGCACCACAGCCAGCTAATTTTTTAAGTATTTTGTAGAGACGAGATTTCACTATGTTGCAGACTCCTCGGCAATCAAGCCTTCCTTCCACCTCAACCTCCCAAAATGCTGAGATTGCAAGTGTGAGCCACCGCACCCAGCACAAAATGCCCTTTCTATCCCGTGACCTCATTTGATCCTTGCTATGAGATGCATATTGTCGTTACACTTTTTACAAGAGCCAGAGAGGTTAGACAATACTTGTTATTAAGATAATAGTGGCCACGCACAGCAGCTCACACCTGTAATCCTAATACTTTGAGAGACCAAGGCGGTGGATCATTTGAGCCCAGGAGTCCAAGATGAGCTTGGGCAACGTGGCAAAACCCTGGAGACTGGAGATGCTTCCCTGATGTGGAGGGTCAGGGGACGAAGAGTGTCCCTTGAGGCTCTCTGTCTGTACAAAAAAGTACAAAAATTAGCCGAGTGTGGTGGTTCGTGCCTGTAGTCCCAGCTACTCTGGAAGCTGAGGCAGGAAGGCTGCTTGCGCCTGGGCGATCAAGGCTGCAGTGAGCTGTGATCACTCCGGCACACTCCAGCCTGGGCAACAGAATGAGATCCTGTCTCAAAAAATAATAATAATAATAATAACGGCCGGGCGCGGTGGCTCAAGCCTGTAATCCCAGCACTGTGGGAGGCCGAGGCGGGTGGATCACGAGATCAAGAGATCGAGACCATCCTGGTCAACATGGTGAAACCCTGTCTCTACTAAAAATACAAAAAAAAAAAATTAGCTGGGCATGGTGGTGCATGCCTGTAATCCCAGCGACTCAGGAGGCTGGGGCAGGAGAATTGCCTGAACCCAGGAGGCGGAGGTTGCGGTGTGCTGAGATCACACCATTGCACTCCAGCCTGGGTAACAAGAGCGAAACTCCGTCTCAAAAAAAAAAAATAATAATAATAATAATAATAACAAAAATATAACAAGACAGTACTCATAATTTGTTGGGCCCTTAACTCTGTGCCCAGCTCTGCTAATTTTACATATATATCTCATATGTGACATCAACCTGTGAGGTATCTATGCTGGTCCTTATAGAACAAACAACCTCTGAGGTAAATATTCTGGTCCTTATAGACGGAGGACAAGTTCAGAGTGTTAGAAGCATGCCCAGGGTCCCCTAACTGGTAAGTAGCTACATCAGGAAGCATACCCAGGATACCACCTTCCATACCGGCTTGGAAAGAGCAGTGTTCAATCTGGTCCTCCAGCCTCTGGGAGATGCCCCAGCTGCCTTTGACCAGGAAGAAGGCCCTGGGAGATTTCACCCATCAGGATTTACTCAGCGTTCCCAACAAGTATCCCAAGATGCCATCAGCCTTGGAACCAGCGGCCCCTCTGGAGGTATCATCTTCCACCTCCTTCTGTGCCCTGAAAACATTGGCTCAGGAGAGAGACTTTTTTTCTGCTTCAGAAAGAAAGATTCCCCAGGATCCCTGGGAGCTGCCTTTCTGAGAAGGGGACAGCAGGAAGGGCACCCTGAAATGGCTGCAGGGTATGGCCCAATGGTGCACCCAAAGGAGGTAAAATAGGATGCTCTGGTCCTGAATAATGCATGAACACACAAAATGCTGCCTGCTATTTTACAGCTATTTTAGAGAAACCCTAAGAAGCCTTTATTTAGTGTATGTCACGGTTTCTAGAAAGCACTTGGCCTTCGGCGCGTGTTTATGTATTTGACAAATGTTTAAGGAGGGCCTGCTATGTCCCAGGCACTGTTTCCAGCACCCAGGATGGAGGGGTGAATAAAACAGATTCCAGTTCCAAGAATGTACAGTCTAGAGCAGGGTAGGGGGAACAGGCACAAACAAAGGACAATAAATATATTTATAGTATTTTAGGTAGAAGGAAAAAAATGATAATACATCATCAAGACAATTTTATATTGCCACACATTCAGTGAAATGCATGAATTCACACCTTGTAAACAGGGTGGTATGATAAGAAGAGGCAAAAATAAAGGAGCTATTTTAAATTGGGAGTTCAGGGAGGGCTTCTCCGGGGAGGTGACATTTGAGTAGGAATGACAGGAAGACAGTGGGGACTGAAGGGTCTGGGATTTCCAGGCAGGAGCAAGGGTGGCACCAAGACCTGGCAGAAGGAGGGTGGGATCAGCCAGGCATGGTGACTCACGCCTGTAATCCCAGCACTTTCGGAGGCCAAGGCAGGTAGATCACCTGAGGTCAGGTGTTCAAGACCAGCCTGGCCAACATGGTGAAACCCCATCAATACTAAAAATACAAAAACTAGCTGGGCGTGGTGGGCAACTGAAATCCCAGCTGCTTGGGAGGCTGAGGCAGGAGAATTGGTTGAACCCAGGAGGCGGAGGTTGTAGTAAGCCAAGATCCTGCCAGTGCACTCCAGCCTGGGAGACACAGTGAGACTCTGTTTCAAAATAAATAAATAAATAGCCCAGGCGTGGTGGCTCACGCCTGTAATCCAAGCACTTTGGAGGCCAAGGCAGACGGATCACCTGAGGTTGGGAGTTCAAAACCAGCCTGACCAACATGGTGAAACCCCGTCTTTTTTTTTATAAAAATATAAAAATTTAAAAATAAATAAATAAATAAAAGAAGGAGGGTGGGATCTTCATGCAGGAAGACAGTGGGGCTAGGGCCTAGAGGACAAGAGGAGGCCATGGGTTGGGGTCAGAGGGGCACAGAGGCCAGGTTGAGTGGTGCCCTGAAGCCCACTTGAGGAGTTTGGATCTCATCTAAGTGAGTGCCTGACAGCATCAGATACACATTTTAAGAGATCACTCCCGGCCAGGAGCGGTGGCTCATGCCTGAATCCCAACACTTTGAGAGGCCGAGGCGGGTGAATCACTTCAAGTCAGGAGTTTAAGACCAATACGGCAAAACCCCGTCTCTACTGAAAATACAAAAATTAGCCAGGCATGGTAGCACACGCCTGTAATCCCAGTTACTCGGTAGGCTTCAGTGAACCAAGATTGTGCCACCGCACTCCAGCCTGAGCAACAGAGTGAGACCTTGTCTCAGAAAAAAATAAGTAAAATTAAAAGATCACTCCTAAATGAGGCAGGGAAAGCAAATATATTCCTCTTGTATACTTGTTTATATCTATATAAAGAAACCCAGGAAAAATACAAAAGGACCTAATGAAAGTGGTTACTGGGC
>NW_016107386.1:6064216-6072623 GCF_001604975.1 Cebus imitator | reverse complement strand
CTTTCTTTTTTTGAGATGGAGTCTCACTCTGTTGCCAGGCTGGAGTGCAGTGGTGCAATCTCAGCTCACTGCAACCTCCACCTCCCCGGTTCAAATGATTCTCCTGCCTCAGCCTCCTGAGTAGCTGGGACTACAGGCACCCAACTAATTTTTTTTATTTTTAGTAGAGACAGGGTTTCACTATGTTGGCCAGGCTGGTCTCAAACTCCTGACTTCAGATGAACCACCCACCTCAGACTCCCAAAGTGCTGGGATTATAAATGTAAGCCACCACGCCACGATGCCACCACATCCAGCCTTTTTTTTTTGAGACAGGGTCTGGCTCTATCGCCTAGGCTGGAATGCAGTAATGCAATCTCAGATCACTGCACCTTTCACCTCCTGGGTTCAAGCAATTCTCGTGCAACAGCCACCTGAGTAGCTGGGATTATGGGCCACCACCACACCCAACTAATTTTTGTATTTTCTTAGAGACGAAGTCTTCCCATGTTGCCTAGGCTGGTCTCAAACTCCTGGGCTCCAGCAAAGTCGTCCAAAGTGTTAGGATTACAGGTGTGAGCCACGGCACCTAGCCGCTCTTCTCTGTCAAATCTTTCCTGTGTAACTCTGAATAGGACACGTGTCAGTGAATGTAGGGCCCACTCAAATCATCCTCTCTTCATCTCAAGATCCTTAACTTCATTATATCTACAAAGACCCTCTTTTCCAAACAAGGTCACAGTCCCACAGATCCTGGGAATCCAGCTTCGGACATGGCTTTTGGGATGCCACCATTCAACCCGTCATGCTACCTGCTCAAAAAGATGGAAGTAAACAGAAACATTTGTTCTAGTGTGGGATGGCGAATGAACTGCAGGGTGGTGGGATGGAGGCGGGTGGGGAAGAGGGAGTTGGGTACGTGTGGGAGGAAAGGCCAAGAGAAAGTGATCTGCAGGAGGGAGGGAAAAGTCAGAAAGTGGCCTTCCCCACCCCACGCCTGTCTGGTTTAAGCAAATGGCAAATGTTGGTGCCTTTGCTGTGGCTGGAGTTGCAGGAGGTAGCGACTGGGAAGCGAGGGAAGTTTTAGACATTTCAAAACGTTTCAAAGCACCATTAGGTAGTTGGAAGTCCTCACGGCAGGGAAGGGGAATGGAAGCCTCAGGTGACTGAGCAGCCCAGGCTACAGAAGCCCTGTCACCTCCCTGCTCGGAGAGCTCAGCACCTGGTGATGCAGCCGCCTGGCAGAGGTGGCCATGATTCAGCTTGTGAAAACCAGGTTTCTCCCAGCCTACATTTGCACAACCAATTCTGTGAATCTAACAGCAAGACTTCTCATCTACAATGTAAATTTCAGGATCCCTGTGACTAATCTTTCCCCGTAATTCTGCCTCCAAACCCAGCAGGAGCGTATGCGTAGTATGATCCCATTTTTGCAGGAGGAAAAGACTCTTTGTGTGGGCCTCTAACCATAGCTGAGCCAGACCTTATGCTGAGCTCAGCATACTTTAGCTCATTTCATTTTCTCAGCCACACTCTAACGAAGGTGGAATTCTCATCCTCTGAAGAAGGAAATGAGACTCAGAGAGGTCACTCGCCCTAGCTAGTGATCTACGGGGAGTTGTATCCTAGCATCTTGGCCTTTGTGTCTATAATCATTACCGCCTCCCCCCCCCCTTTACGCCCACTTGTGGATACAAATGCATATAAAACGTTCAAGCATGTACCTGCAAAGCTGTTAACAGTGGTTAGTTCTGAGATGGTGGTGGGAGGCTACCCATTACACACCTCTGCCTGGCTTTAAATTATCTTCAAAGGACTGGGCTCAGTGGCTCACGCCACTGAGCACTTTGAGAGGCTGAGGTGGGCAGATCACCTGAGGTCAGGAATTCGAGACCAGCCTGGCCCACAAGCCCCTTCTCTACTAAAAATACAAAAATTAGCTGGGTGTGGCAACGAACACCTGTAGTCCCCACTACTCAGGAGGCTGAGGCAGAAGAATCGCTTGAACTCAGGAGGCGAAGGTTGCAGTGAGCTGAGATCTCGCCACTGCACTTTAGTCTGGGCGACAGAGTGAGACTCCATCTCAAAAAAAAAAAAAAAATTGTGACCGGGTATGGTGGCTCACGCCTGTAATCCAAGCACTTTGGACGCCAAGGCAGGTGGATCACCTGAGGTTGGGAGTTCAAGACCAGCCTGACCAACATGGTGAAACGCCATCTTTATATTTGAAAAATAAAAAATAAAAATTGTTCAAGGAACCTGCTTCTCTAATTAGTAAACAGACATCTGTTCATCCAAAGAAAAATCTGGAAGAACATACACCAAAATGTCAACTGCGGAGCATAAGCGTGGGAAGTGAGCTACCTTCCACACTGTATATTTTGTGGTTTGAACTTCATACAATGAGCATGTGCTGCTTTTGTAAGCAGAAAAAAGTAATTAAGACCTTTTTTTTTTTAATGTAAAAGGAAGAATAAAGAGGAGGGTGACTCAGCAGCTAGCAACAGAGGCCCCACCTTCCTTCCTGTGCTCCTTTCCACCTCTCCCCACCCCTTTGCACACACCCTAACTGGAAAAACCTGGGCCCCTGCTGGCTGCGCCTGTCCTTCCCCTCTCTCCTCCTAGTGGCTGAACTGGGCCACTGCTGATCCCAGGGCAATAACCTCCCCTCCCTCGCCTTTATTAGTAGCTTGTGGTTTATGGGATGCCTCCAGTGCCAGCTCATGTTGAATCCTTTCAATGACACTATGAGGTGGCTCTTCTCATGCCCATTGTACAGACGTGAAAACTGAGGCTCAGCAAAGCTAAGCTCTCTGCCAAAGGTCGCAAAGCCTGTCTGCAATTGTGCCTGGGCCCAAATTTCCAGGCCAGGCTTCTTGAATGCTGCATCAGTTCAAGCTCATTTCAGGCACCTGAGATTTGCTGCCTAAATTGGGCCTGTTGGATCTTGCTTAGCTACATGAAAGAGCAGATGTGCTGCTGTTCTCTGAAGAGCCCATCCCTGCAGCCTCAGGCACTCAGATTCTCCCTGCACTGCCTTGGCCCTGGGGCTGAGCCTGAGAAAGGAATGGAAGGGCCCTTTGGGCAGAAGAGGGTGGGTAAGAGAGAGACAAAAAGGGGGCAGACCCCTAGTATGCACACAGGCAGGTGCAGGCAGGCAAACCCTACAGTCTAGTGGAGTGGGTAGGGGCCGGGTGCCTGTAATCCCAGCACTTTGGGGAGCTGAAATGAGAGGATCACCTGAGGTCAGGAGTTTGAGACCAGCCTGGCCAACATGGTGAAACCCTGTCTCTACTAAAAGTACAAAAATTAGCTGGGCATGGTGGCAAGCACCTGTATTCCCAGCTACTGAGGCAGGAGAATGGGAGGCAGAGGTTGCAGTGAGCCAAGACCACACCACTGCACTCCAGCCTGGGCAATAAGAGACTCCATCTAAAAATAAATTAAAAAAAAAAAAAAAAAGCTGGGGTAGGTAGGTATGGGCTGGATCAGAATCCTGAATGTGGCTTTGATCTGTGGCCCACAGCACTTAGTATCTGTGGGCCTCAGTTCCTTCATCTGGAAAATGGGTGTTACAGTACCATCAACTTATAGAGCAATTCCGAGGACTCAGTGAGGAATCCTTAGACTGCATTTAGCACAATACCTGGACATAATGCCTGCTGAGTAAGTGTTGCTTCTTGTTATTAACAAAACTGAATTGATCTGATCAAACAAGCTCCATTTGGCTTCAGTGAATATTTACTGAGAGCCTACTATGTGCAGGCCTGGGGTAAGCCCTGAGTATATCGTGATAACACAGCTCCCAAGCAACCAAGGAAGGCCAACCCAGAAAGAGACTGACCATTCCTGGAGGCCACCAGGGTATAGGAATAGCGGCTAGGATGAAGGGTACCATGTGAGGCGAGGCCTTGAATGCCAGACTAAGTAAGCTATCTGAACCTTCTCCTGTAGGCCTGGGAGCCACAGAAGGTCTTAGAGCAGGGGTTGCTGACCAAGTCATCTCACTTAGAAGTATCATCTCAGTCCCTGCGGCCCACTGGGCTTCTGAGCCATCGGTGAGCCAGGTATAGTGGGAGAAGGGGAAGTCTAAAAGGGTCAGGTCAGGCATGGGGCCTTTGAGGCCCGGGTGGAGGCGTGTTGGCTCCAGCAGGGTTGAAGGTGGACTAGGGGAGGCCACACAGAGAGGTTAGGGGGAGGATTTGGTCTTGGAGGCAGTAGCAGGGGAGGAATCCATTTAAACTCAACCAAGGGCAGGGCTGACGAGCTTATCTGGAAGTGCGGCTGATCACTGGGGTGGCATCTCAGGTGATTTTGTTTTCTTTCTGCGTGTCTGTGTTTTCCTTTTTTCTACATGGAGTGACCGGAAGAGATAAGCCAGCTGACGTTTAGGAGCCCCAGGATGAGACCCACTGGGTCCTGTCTCAGCGCAGGGCACAGAGGAGGACTCACTGACGTGTTCCGGGATCCAGGGAGAGAGGCTTGAACATGCCAGGTCTGTGGCTTTGGGCAACGCCAGCCTCTCTGAACTTTGGCATCCTCCCCTGTGGGGGGAGAATGATGCAGTGGTAGAGGGGGTAGGCCCAGAGGAGGATCTGGGGCACCCCCACACCCTCTGGCTCCCGGGCGTGTCTGCGGCCGTGTCATCTTCCGCCCAGGCGTGGGCCAACTCAGCATAATGTAGCAGGGCGAGCCTGGGCACCAGCCGAGGGAGTCTGGGTTCTGACACTCGCTGCCCAGCCTGACCCAGTTGCCCCGACAGGAGGGCCTCCAATTTCTCCTGGGGCAGCCCAGTCACCTGGGAAAGTCTACTTGTGGTGAGCAGGAATAGGCCAGGACTCACACCCCAATGACGCCACAGCAGAGCAAGCCCTGGGACCCAGAGGGCCTGGTTTCAGTCCTGCCTGTGGAACAATCTCAAAGTTCCCTTCTCCGGGACTCAGTTTCCCCTCTGGTTACAACCCAACCAATCCATACATGCATTTTCCCTTTGTGGGGCATCTACCAAGTGTCAGACCTGCCATAAGCATCAAGCATCAGTAAACACCTGTCCTGGGCCTTGGGAAGCACCCAGCCTGGCCTGCCTGAGGCCCTGCGTGGGCACAAAGCCAGAAGCAGCTGCTTTGCAGGGCCGGTGGGCTTGGCTTCCCTCTGCAGCTGCAAGGCTGCAAATGCCCAGAAGAGAGCAGCAGAGAGCACGTTCCCAGCCTCCCAGGCTGAATTCCAATGCAAGGGAGCCTGTGACCTTGGCAGTCCCGGAAGGCCAAGGCCTGGGGATTTTCAGCCTCACTGTTGTTAGGACAAAGGTTCAGGAGTACCTCTGGCACATTAGCATTCTGTTTGTCCTGGGCCCCTGGGCGGCCGACACCCCCACACTCTCCAGTCCCAGAGCATCTGGCCCTGGCACCCTGGCCTGTGCACTGGCCTCCAGGAAGAGCTGTCCCAGGGCTGCCTTCAACCAGCTGTGGCCAGCTCCGGGGGAATGGGAGGAGGGGACTGAGGACTGAGGAAGGCTGGGGAGGAGGAGCCATCAGCCAGGGCAAGTCCCTGCCACCTGGGTCCTCAGAGCAGTGAGCACCCTGCGGCGACTTCCACTAGATCGTAAAAGATACCAGTGTGTTTCCTAAAGATCACCATGGTGCTGTGAGGGCGGCAGACTAGCACACACGCTCATGTTCTCATTCTCACACACGCACACACACACTCAGCTAACACGGGTCACACAAATCACCCCAAACTCACACAGTCAGATACACTCACAAACACTAACTCACATGCTCACACGGGCATATACACATTCATACTCACAAGCATACCCTTTCACACCAACACATTCATACACACCAGAGCTCACCCATTTCCACACAGCTTGCACACGCACACTTGTACACACACACGTTCACACACTCATACTCTCATACACTAACGCACATTCATTTTTCACACAGCTCTCACATGTGCTCACATGCACATGGTTACATACGTTCACACGGTCACACACACACAACCCCCTCCATATGCTCACACACACACACTCATGCACTCACACTCCAGGCCCTCCCGGGGTGGGTCAGGTGCAGTGGAGGGGCACTGTCAGCCCCGCTCCCTCCTGCTGGGGTTCCAGGGATAATCCCAGCTCGCGGGCATCTGTGATTTGCCTCCCACCCACTTCGGAAAAGGATTTCAGATGGTTTAGAAGGGCAAATCCCAAATGAAGCAGGATAATGAAAAAGAAAAACAGGGAGGGTGGAGACATTAAAATCTTAACCCTGGTTTCTCCTGGCCCGGAGCCTTCTAAGCTCATAAGCACTGGATGGTCTGAGATTTCAGAGCCCCTCCCCCAGCCTGCCTTTTCCTGTCCTTCCATCCACCGCACTTCGGCCCTCGAGGGCCTCTCTACTTGTCGCAATTCGGGCTGTAAGGGGGCTTGTCCTCTGCCACCATGCCCACCACTGCCTGGGAGGTTAGTGCAGCCAGTGTCTGCTCTCCCCTCAGCTCCCCCAAAGAGGGCTGGGCTGAAGACAGTTCAAATGACCACCTCACAAATGATACTCCCCGACTTCGGTCAGGCTGCCAAGGAAACTTCTTGGCTCTACCTCTCTCCTCCCCGGAGGTGAGCTCCCAGCAACCCAGGAGCTGAAGGAGCACTCCTTCCCTCATCGTTCCAGAGTCCTAGTCTTGATGCTCTGCCCATCTGACCCTCAGCCCCATCACAGTCAACCACAGTGTCTCACTGAGGGCCTTATTCAGATAAGACAGTGAGTGATGATGCTGTGGTTTGGATCTGCGTTCCCCAACCCCCAAATCTAACCCCCTGTGTCGGAGGTGGGGCCTGGTGGGAGGTGATTGGATCATGATGGGGGGATTTCTCATGCATGGTTTAGCATCATCCCCCTTGCTGCTGTTCTCATGGTAGTGAGTTCTCATGAGATCTGGTTGTTTAAGAGGGTGCGGCACCTCCCCCTCTCTCTCGCTCCTGTTCCTGCCATGTAGGACGTGCTGGCTCCCCCTTCCCCTCTACCATGATTGTAAGTTTCCTGAGGCCTCCCTAGAAGCTGAACAGATGCCAGCACCATGCTTCCTGTACAGCCTGCTGAACTGTGAGCCAATTAAACCTCTTTTCTTTATAAATTACCCAGTCTCTGGTATTTTTTTTACAGCAATGCAAGAACCCACTAATACAGTGACACATCCTGACAGCTAAAACTGCATAAGTGGGTGTTTCAGTCAGGGAAAACAGTAACATTTGGTTTGCTGGAACACAAACCAACCCAAAAACTAATGGCTTAAAATAGCTTTTAATTTGAGACAGAGTCTCACTCTGTCACCCAGGCTAGTGTACAATGGTGCCATCTCGGCTCACTGCAACCTCTGCCCCCCGGGTTCAAGCTGTTCTTCTACGTCAGCCTCCTGAGTAGCTGGGACTACAGGCGTGCAGCACCACACCCAGCTTATTTTTGTATTTTTAGTAGAGATGGGGTTTCACCATATTGGTCAAACTGGTCTTGAACTCCTGACCTTGTGATCCACCTGCCTTGGCCTCCCAAAGTGCTGGGATTACAGGCATGAGCCACCGCACCCAGTGTTTGTTTTGTTTTGTTTTGTTTTGTTTTTCTGAGGCAGGGTCTTGCTCTGTCACCCACACTGGAGTGCCCTGGCACAATCACAACTTACTGCAGCCTCAACCTCCCGGGCTCAAACAATCCTCCTGTCTCAGCCTCCCAAGTAGCTGGGACCACAGGCAGGCACCACCGTACCTGACTAATTTATTTTTTGTAGAGACAATGTCTCGCTATGTTGCCTAGGCTGGCTTCCAACTCCGGGGCTCAAGCTGTCCTCCCACCTCAGCCTCCTAAAGTGCTGGAGTTACTTGGCCTGAAACATCAATTTATTACTTCTCATGATTTCCTTGGGTTGACTGAGCTCATCTGGGTGGTTCTTCTGCTATGCATGGCTGGGGCTATAATGTTCAAGAGAACTTCCCTTACATGTCTTATGCCTCCACTGTGGTGGCTGGACATTGGTGCCTGCCCAGGCCTCATCTCTCCCATGGCCTCAAAATCTTTCCCACAGGGTAGCCAGACTTCTTTGCATGGCAGCTCAGAGCTCTAAGGGAGTAAAAGCAGAAGCCTCCAAGTCTCATAGGGCCTCAGCCTGAAGCTAGCACACCAACACGTGAGCCACACTCTATTGATCAAAGCAAGTCATAAAACAAGCTGAGTCATGATTTAAGGGGAGGGAGAATGGATTCACCTCCACTGGGAGGCAGTACACATGCACAGGGCTGAATCACTGGCAACCATTTTATAGACACTGCCACAGTGTGCAAGCTCATTAGGCTCCCAACATGTTATCTATAGAAGAAGCAGAACAGCAGATACATCATCAGGTGAAATGACTCAGCCTTTTTTTTTTTTTTTTTTTTTTT
>NW_016107386.1:6060395-6063656 GCF_001604975.1 Cebus imitator | reverse complement strand
CCTCGGCCTCCCACAGTGCTGGGATTACAGGCTTGAGCCACCGCGCCCGGCCCCAGACTTAGCATTCTTAATCACGAAATTCTTATCTCCATTTCCAGGCAGAATTACATTTTAGTTAATGTATTATTGGGGATAATTTTATTTGCAGGTGATGGAAACTCAGCTCAAACCAGCTTACGCAAAAAAAAGAACATTGTCTCATATACTATGAAATTCAGGGGTATAATAGCTTCAGGCATGGCTGGTTCCAGAGGCCCAGCAATGTCATTGGTAATGTGTCACACTCTCCATTCTGCTCTGCTCTGCTGTCTTCTGTATTGGTTTTATTCCCTCATTCCCAAGAAAACTCTTTCTGTAAGGCGCAAAGGTAGCCACCAGCAACTGCAGATTTATATCTTATCAGCTTAACACCCACACTGGAAAAGATGTGCTTCCCCTCACCCCTCCCCAGCCCCACCAATTATGTTAGCAGAAGTCCCAGGGCTATCTCTTAATGGCCCAAACTGGACCGTGAACCAATCCAGATTCATCACCGTAACTCCAGTTAGCCAGGCCTGAGTATTGTCCTCACCCGCTGGAGGAGAAGAACGGGTAGACTCAGCCCCATCAGAACCACAGGGACTGAAAGCTGCGGTGGGGAGGGGGTGGGCTGCACAGAAGAAAAGCACGTGATGTCACCAAAAGGAGGAGAAAGGCATAGTTCTAGGGAACAAACACAACAGAGGACCACTGCACTATCTGATGTGTTGGCAGACTAAGAAAGTCATATGAGCTCAGCTGGAGATAAGCGTTTTCCTGATTCTGAATTCCAGAATGAATCCCTTCACACAAGCAGTTAAATCCAGCGCACTTCCTGACAGAGTGGACAATAGCTTCACTCCAATTTTTGTACAAATATGGAAACATTTTTCAAGTGCCCATTTCACAAATTGCCCACCTTTGAAAGCCAAGGGCAGAACACTTTATTGCCCCAAGGGAAGGCAATTTTTCAGGTTGCTCAGCTCACATGTTCCCAGTGAGAGACTTCCAAACACTGGGAAGGTGCTCAGTCAGTAAGGAGAATGGAGAGGCTGCCCTTCTCTAATAGCTGGCATCTCTCTGAGCTCTGCTGTCTTCCCTCAGCCGTCTCATCCTTCCATGTCACTCAGATCCCTGCTATGAGCTAAGGGCATGTGTTCAGACCTTGGCTGTAGTGATAGAGAACTGAGAACAACAAACTCATGTACTCCGCTTTTAGAATGGAAAGAGATCAGAAACATCATGCCTGTAATACCAGCACTTTGGGATGCCAAGGCGGGTGGATCACCTGAGGTCAGGAGTTCGAGACCAGCCTGACCAACATGGAGAAACCTCATCTCTACTAAAAATACAAAAATAGCCAGACATAGTGGCACATGCCTGTAATCCCAACAACTCAGGAGGCTGAGGCAGGAGAATTGCTTGAACCTGGGAGGCGGAGGTTGTGGTGAGCTGATTGCACCACTGCACTCCAGCCTGGGCAACAAGAGTGAAATAGAAAGAGAGGAAGAGAGGAAGAAAGAAAAGAAAGAAAGAAAGGAAAGAGAGAGAGAGAGAAAGAAAGAAAGAAAGAAAGAAAGAAAGAAAGAAAGAAAGAAAGAAAGAAAGAGAAAGAGAGAGAGAGAGAGAAAGAAAGAAGGAAGGAAGGAAGGAAAGAAAGAAAAGAAAGAAAGAAAGGGGAGGAAGGGAGGAAAGGAGGAAGATCATCTATGGAAGAGACTGCTGATTGTCCCTCAGCATCCATTCTCCCCTTCCACAAAGACGGACTTGGTAGCTGCAACCATGGCCACCCAGAATAAAGACAACATTTCCCATCCTCCTTTGCCACTGGTCATGGTCATGTGACCAAGTCTAGCCAATGAGTTGAGAGCATCAACACCCCGGGCAGCATCTGAGAATCTTCGTTTGCCATTTCCACCTTTGCCCCTTCATCCTTCTAACTCTGTCCCTTCTTTCATCTTGCTCCCTGCAATGTGGATATTCTGGCCACCGTTTTGGACCATGAAGATGAAGGTTACATGACAGGGAATATGATTTGAAAGAGAGGAGGCATGATCCCCCTACCCACCTCTCTACCCCTGCAATCAGGCGGAGAAGCGCTGCCACATCCATCCTTGGACTTTTATGGGAGAAAGAAGTAAGAAAGAAAGAAATGTATCCGTGTTGTATAAGCCATTACTGTTTTGGGCTTCTGTTTCCTGCAGTCAAATCTCATCCTAATTGATGACACATTCTCTCTTCTCACTTTCCCATAGTCTTCACCCTCCCGTCCCCCAAATACACACATCTTCCACCCAAGGCTTGAATCCTCTCCAAGCCATTGTATCAATATAAAGAGTAATTGTACAGATCACAGAGCTAGAATGACAGGGAGCTTACTATCTCTTAGGTCACTTTGTCTTTGGAACAGATTTGCTAGAAACGTGTTAGAAAATCCTGCCTCATATTCATTCATTCAGTCTGCATACGAACCAAGCTCTCTCCCTCAGGAGGGCCACCCAGTCTTGCAAACAGTGCTCTGGGCTCCCAGAGCTGCTCTTCCCGGTTTCCTCAGTCTTTCCCATTGGACTTGACTCCTTTCGGGACATCCTTCAATCCACTCCCTAAAGCCACGTGGGGAAAAATGCCTCATGTTTGCTTCCCCCTGGCACAGGGGTGAGGCTGCAGGTTTGCAAGGAGCTTTTGATTTTTGTGAAGCAATATGTTCTATATCAATGCAGCTCCAAGACAGTTTGGATATGTGGTAAGAATTCCTCACATGTGCACAGCAGCTTACACACTTGGAAGCATTCTCCCACAATTACATTTTCCACTTGTAAGACAGACTCACAGAAAATAATAATAATGGTGGTAATAATAATAATATTAATAATGTCACCTTAACAGAAATGTAAAGGAATGCATAAAACGTAATATGAAAGTACAAATTAAAAAATAGGAGCAGCTGGGCATGGTGGCTCACACCTATAATCCCAGCACTTTGGGAAGCCAAGGTGAGCAGATCGCGAGGTCAAGAGATGGAGACCATCCTGGCCAACAGGGTGAAACCTCGTCTCTACTAAAAATGCAAAAATTAGGTGGGCATGGTGGCGCGCCCCTGTAGTCTCAGCTACTTGGGAGGCTGAGGCAGAAGAATAACTTGAACCTGGGAGGTGGAGGTTGCCGTGAGCCAAGATCGCACCACTGCACTCTAGCCTGGCATCAGAGCAAGACTCCACCTCAAAAAAAGAAAGAAGAAGAAGA
>NW_016107386.1:6051795-6060351 GCF_001604975.1 Cebus imitator | reverse complement strand
AAAAAAAAAAAAAAAAAAAAAAAATCAAGTTCCAGAGACCAGAACAAAATGAACTAGCAAAGGGAAGCATGTTATAAAATACAAGCAGACTAACAGAAATCACACCTGCACAATAGATACTTAGCTGCCATTTGAGTGCTTCTTCTCCCTAAGGCCCTGGAGCAAGCAGGGGGCGCTGCATGATTAAATCACTGATTTACAGATGGTGAAACACACTGGGGAGGTTAAGGGCCCTTTCTCATGTCCCCAGGCTGTAAATTCAGGAACCATTCCTTGACCCCCATGCTCTCCACCCAGTCTTTGCACTTCATTCCACTGAACGAACTGGCCCGCAGCCTGGAGCACTCTTCCTCACCCCTTTCTTGACACTGGTACCATCTCTCCTCCACATCTCAACCTAGATGTCACCTCCCTGACCCTTCCCTGACCCCCTCTAGAGCAGCAGGTTCTTCCCTCTCTCATAACTGGTTCATCAGGAGTCTTCTCTGGAACATGCCTCCAGTTTACAATTAAGTATTTGTTCAATGCAGCCCCCCTTGCTGAGGACGGGACTGCATCTGTCTTGTCTGTGGCTGTGTCTGCAGCACCTAGAATGGAGCCTGGCACCTCCAGGTGCTAGAACCTCCCGACTGAGTGGCAGCCTGCGCTCACATCTGTCGGATGATCCTCCCTTCCCAGAGGCATCACTGAAGCGCCGACTCCTGGGACTGAAGGAGCCTTCAGAGCCCACTTCCTCCTATCCCCTCAAAATAGAAAGGGGAAACTGAGGCCAGGTGTGGTGGCTCATTGTAATCCCAGCACTTTGGGAGGCCAAAGCAGGCAGATTACGAGGTCAGGAGTTCGAGACGAGCCTGGCCAACATGGTGAAACCCCATCTCTACTAAAAATACAAAAATTAGCCAGGCTGGATAGCACACACCTGTAATCCCAGCTACTTGGGAGGCTGAGAAGGAAGAATCGCTTGAACCCGGGAGGCAGAGGTTGCAGTGAGCCAAGATCGTGCCACTGCACTTCAGCCTGGGCGACAGAGCAAGACTCTGTCTCGAGAAAAAAAAGGTGGGGGTGAACGAGGCTGGAGCAGGCAAGGGACTTGGTAAGGGCCTCACCGTGGTTAGATACAGAGCTGGAGGTAGGGCCCCAGGTCCTCCAGACCAAGAGCCTGACACCAGTGGGTTACCCCAGCTGTGTCAGGGTTTATATCCATGGAGGGGTAAAATGAGGCAAGAGGGTCCCAGAAATGTAGCTGGCAAGAGGGGATGCCTAGAACAATGGGGCCAGCTTGGGGAGGGGGTGGAGAGGCCTGCGGGCCTGGCTGGGAAGGAATCCAGCAGGACCTTGCTCAGTTTCCTACCAGCACATGAGGGAAGTAAACACATTCCTTGGCTATGCAGGCATCTCCGCCTCCAGCCACCCTCCCAGCTGTCAGAGCCTTGGGTCCCGGCCAGTGGCTAGCTGTACCATGGAGAAGAGGACCCAGAAAGAGTGTGATTCTCCCAGGGTCACAGAGCACTGTGTGGCTCATACCCTTTGCCAGGGCACAGAGAGGAAAGAAGGACACCAGTGTCTCTCTTCCCTGAAATCTGGATTAGGCCAGGCAGAGGCCCAGGGAATGCTGAGTTCCAGGCCAGGCTGAGCCTCTCCAAAGAGTAGAATCTGGGTTCCCCCAACTGGCCAGGAAAGTGAGGAGGAGGATACTGGGGAAATCTGACAAAGCATCCAGCCCTGCCTCCATACTGTACCGACAGGGAAACTGAGGCTCAGAAGGGCAGGGACTTGTTCCAAGAACCACAGCAAGCTTGTAGCTAAGCCAAGACTGGAATCTGGGTTTTGTGAGCAATGGTTTCGTGTGTCCCTGCTGCCTCCCAGCCCGTTGAGCCCTGTCGCATCCCCTCTTCCTTCTGCTGGGTCTGGTCCTCGCTGATGCTGATTCTTCTGCCCAGAATTCCCTCCTTGAGCTTCTTCGCCCAAGCAAACTCCTAATTGTACTTCAAAACCATTCTGAGCTTCCCCACTAAAAGGCCACACAGCCCGGGGCAGGGCGGGTCCTGCAGCAGGGGCAGCTGTCCTTGGTCGCCAGCACCAGGGCTGCAATCACAGCAGCTGCAAAACCTGGCTGTTGGCAGCAGCCAGGAGTGATTCACAGTGAGGGCGAAGGCAGAAAGGTTTGGGTGTCACCCTTGCGTAAAAAGTCCCAGTGTCCTGACACAGTGCCTGGGCTCTGGATGGGGAGACCTGTCCCAACCTACCTCTCTCCAGCCGCGGAGCCTCTCCGGGCCTCCGTATACTGAGAAATGTCATCAAGGCTCAGACTTCTGGGTCTGGAATTAGAACCACAGGGTCATTTTTAACTCTCGTGCCAGCTCCAGCTGACTGATAGTAGCTGTCTGGAGAGCTGTGTTGAGGAGGATTCTTTTACTGATTGATTTAGAGACAGGGTCTCATTTTGCCATCCAGGCTGGAGTGCGATGGTGCGATCATAGCTCACTGTGATCTTGAACTCCTGGCCTCAAGTGATCCTCCTGCCTTGACCTTGTAAAGGGCTGGATGACAGGCGTGCACCCCCGCACCTGGCCCTGAGGATTCTGAGGTAGGGAGTTTGGTATTCAATTATTTCTACAATGTCTCCAAGGGCCCTCCCTGTCCTGAAGAATATACACCCGCACCCGATTCCAATCAGCAGCTCTGAGCTAAGGCAGGGCCTCTGGCCAGGCCACAGGGCTGCGCCTCTCCACTCTAAGCTTCCGTGTCCCCCATACGTGAAAAAGCCCAGCCTCTCAGAGGAGATAAAGGCCCTTCCCTGGCCATGGGCCTCTGGCTGCAGCTCTTGCCCTCTCCCCTCTGCTTGACCCCAGATCCACATTCTTTCCAGCTTGTTCCAGCCAGAGCTTTTCCTCCTGAGTTGCTGCTGCCTCTGCTGGCTAATTCAGGCCAGGTCAGCACAAAACATGCCACAGCAGAGCTCTAGGCTAAGCCGCTTCCTGCCTGCCTCAGGGAAGCGCTGGGGTCTGTGGGGCTGGAGAGAGAAGGGAGAAAGGGCGAGAGGCTGAAGTTCAGTCCCTGCACTGATAAGCAGCCCTGGGCGCTGCCCTGAGAAGGAATTTCCTGTTGCTGCCTCCTTCTTCTTCCTGAGTGCGGCTCATGTCCTCCTCCAGCGCCACAACGTCTGATTAGGGACAAGGCAGCCCTTTGTAGGTTGGAGAGCTGGGTTTGCGCCAGCTGGCTGTGTGACATTGGGCTGGCCTGTGACTCAGCTTTCTCATCTGTAAAGTGGGATAACTTAACAGCACTGAATTCATTCTGATCAGGTGATGACTAAGGGATTTGCGAGGAATAGTGTCCCCTAAAAACTTCACGTCCATCACAACCTGTGACTATGACCTCATTTGGAAATGGGGTTTTGCAGATGTAATTCAATTAAGATTAGTTCATATTGAATTAGGGTGGGTCCTAAGTCCAATGTGACTAGTGTCCTTATGAAAAGAGGGAAATTTGGTGGGGCGTGGTGGTTCATGCCTGTAATCCCAACACTTTGGGAAGCCGAGGTGGGTGGATGGCTTGAGCCCAGGAGTTCGAGACCAGCCTGAACAACATAGTGAGACTCCATTTCAATAACAAATAATCATGAAATAAAAACATAAAAACAGAGGGAAATTTGGACACAGAGACAAAACATGAATATGCACAAAGAGAATTTCCTGTAAAGATAGAGGCAGAGATTGGAGTTCACTGCCACAAACCAAGGAATGCCAAAAGCCACCAGCAGCCGGAAGAGGCCAGGGAGCATGTCTCAGCTGACACCTCGATTTGGGACATCTTGCCTCTGGAGTTGTGAGAGATATAAGTTTCTGTTTTGAGCCACCCAGTTGGAGGTGATTTGCTACAGCAATGCCAGCACACGAGAATGGGGTGTCCCTAAAGGACAGGACTTGGCCCCAGGCACAGGGGGACCTCAACAGAGGGAGACGCCGCCACTGCCCCTGGGTTGCGGTAGTTTCCCTCTGTCCTCCATCCCTGCCTCCCCCGAGACTCAGTGGTCTTCCTGACTCACAGCCCCAATGCCTCCCTCCTCTCAGCCACTGGCGGGCACATGCCAGCTGTAGAATCAGACAGCAGGACTAAACATGTGGGGCAGATGGGGGTCTCACAAAGGTTGGCTGAGACCAAGCCCAGAAAAGAGCAGTTTCCCCACAGTATGAAAGACAACGTGCAGCAGGACCTGTAGCCACTGCCGGATGCTAGGCTATAAGCTCTGAGAGCGCAGGGGCCAGATCCACTTTGCACCCTCAGTAGCTGGTACAGGGCACAAGGCTGGACATTTAGCAGAACAAACTAAGTGCCCTGCACTGCTGTAAGCATTCACGTTTATCCCTCCCAATGACCCTGTGAAGGGCCATTATTACCCCATTTTACAGCTGAGGAAACTGAGGCACAGAGAGCTCATATGATTTATCCAAAGTCACATCACCAGTAAGTGAAGAGCTAGGATTCAAATCCAGGTAGCCTGGCTCCCGAGCCCGGCTTTTATTTGTTCACTGTCAATATTTATTGAAGTAATGAAAAGGCAAACCAGATTGCAGCTGTGAGGAATGTACCTGTTTTCCTTTCTTTTTCTCTTCTCTTCTTTTTTTTTTTTTTAGACACAGCATGTCACCCAGGCTGGAGTCCAGTGGTACAATCTCGGCTCACTGTAACCTCCTCCTCCCGGGTTCAAGCAATTCTCTGCCTCAGCCTCCTGAGTAGCTGGGATTGCAGGCGCCGACCACCACGGCCGGCTAATTTTTGTATTTTTAGTAGAGACAGGGTTTCACCATCTTGGCCAAGCTGGTCTTGAACTCCTGACCTCATGATCCATCCTCCTCGGTCCCCCAAAGTGCTGGGATTACAGGCATGAGCCACCGCACCCAGTCACGTGTCTTCTTAAGGTAAAAGTTACCACCCCAAGGCCAAGACTTGTTCCTAGACCTAGCATATGAAGACAGGTGTCACGGGGAGGATGCCATGCTCTACCCACAGTGGCTGGTCCCCAGCCCTCCATGGCCCAGGAAATGCACCCAGCATGAGCTCTAACTGAAGTCAGCTGTCACAGGAGGGTCCCACTCCA
Source organism: Cebus imitator (assembly GCF_001604975.1). Taxonomy (NCBI): domain Eukaryota; kingdom Metazoa; phylum Chordata; class Mammalia; order Primates; family Cebidae; genus Cebus; species Cebus imitator. Next base: position 6,055,250 of record NW_016107386.1, on the reverse strand, counting down.
TGATCTCACAGGGAGCTTGTGTGGACCTGCTGTCCGCACCTGGAAGCTGAGGCCCAGAAGCTCTAGAGAGCAGTGTAAGGGTTATTGCTGAGTTAAAAATGAGGAAACTGAGGCCAGTATAAGAAAATTAAATGCCAATTTATTCAGCTCCCGGGCGAGGTTCTATGGTCCGGGGAAAAGGACCAGAGAAGTCGCTCTGACTTCCTGGGGTGGGGTTTTTTTATGGCTAGGAGGGAGGAGCAAGAGCTGGGTGCTCTGATTGGGTCCAGGGGAGCGAGATTGGGACGGGGCGGGCCGCTATTGGCTGGCAGGTTGTTGGGCGGGTTTTCCGGTGCAAGAGCCGGCCAGGGTTGCATTAGCAGGAGCCTTCCAGGGGAGCCATGCGGCAGAGCTAGGTGCTGAATGCGGAGCCTGGTGCTGGGTGCTGAGTCAGGTGCTGAGTGCAGAGGTGGGTGTGTCCGGCCTCTCGGCGAGGCAACTGATCTTACAAGCAGGCCCCAGTCCTTGGCACAGGAAAACCCCTTTGGCCAGAAATAGATTCCAGTGGCTGGCTGCTATGACTGAAACCTGTATTCCCAGCTATTTGGGAGGCTGAGTCAGGAGGATCCCTTGAGCTTAGGAGTTTGAGACCAGCCTGGGAAAAATAGCAAAACCCCTGTCTCTACCATAAGTAAATTTAGCTGGGTGTGGTGGCACAAGACGGTAGTCCTGGTTACTCAGGAGGCTGAGGCAGGAGGATCACTTAAGCTCAGGAGTTCAAGGCTATAATCAGCTATGATTTCATCGCTGTACTCCAGCCTGAGCAACATAGTGAGACCCTGTCTTTAAAAAAGTAAATAAGGCCAGGCATGGTGATTCACGCCTGTAATCAGAGCACTCTGGAAAACTGAGGCTGGCAGATCACAAGTTCTGAAGATCGAGACCATCTTGGCTAACACGATGAAACTCCGTTTCTACTAACAATACAAAAAAATTAGCCAACAGTGGTGGCATACACTTGTAGTCCCAGCTACTCAGGAGGCTGAAGCAGGAGAATCACTTGAACCCGGGAGGCAGAGGTTGCAGTGAGCCAAGATTGCACCACTGCACTCCAGCCTGGGCAACAGAGTGAGACTCTGTCTTAACTAACATAAAATCAGTAAAATAAAATAGGCCGGGCATGGTGGTTTATGCCTGTAATCCCAGCACTTTGGGAGGCTGAGGTGGATGGATTACTTGAGGTCAGGAGTTTAAGACCAGCCTGGCCAACATGGTAAAACCCCGTCTCTACTAAAAATATAAAAATTAGCTAGGGGTGGTGGCAAGCACCTGTAATTCCAACTACTTGGGAGGCTGAAGCAGGCGAATTGCTTGAACCTGGGAGGCAGAGGTGGCACTGAGCCAAGATCATGACATTGTACTCCAGCCTGGGCAACAGAGCAAGACTCTGTCTCAAAAAATATAATAATAGGCAGGGTACGATGGCTCACGCCTGTAACCCCAGCACTTTGGGAGTCCAAGGCGAGTGGATCACCTGAGGTCGGGAGTTTGAGACCAGCCTGATCAACATGGAGAAACCCTGTCTCTACTAAAAACACACACACAAAAAATTAGCCGGTTGTGGTGGTACATGCCTATAATCCCAGCTGCTTGGGAGACTGAGGTGGGAGAGTCACTTGAACCCTGGAGGTGGAAGTTTTGTTGGGCTGAGATCGTGCGATTGCATTCCAGCCTGGGCAACAAGATCAAAACTCCAGCTTAAAAAATATATATATAAAGAAAAAACAAAATATATTTATATAATTTAAAAGTAAATAAATATATAAGTAACTATATATATAATTAAAAAGTAAATAAGTAAATAAAGATTTTTTTTTTGCAAAAAGAAATAGATTCAATGGGTAATGGGGACCCAATTATTGGTAAACAAGCCTATATTTCTTGCCTCCCACGCCTTCACCCAAGGTGACTCCAGGGAGATGGTCATGTCGGCTTCAGGAGCCGGGGCGGTGGGTGGGAGCGGGCCTCGTCGCTCCAGGGTGTATCATTACCCCACTCAGCTTCTCTCCTCACTCTCCATTTCCATCTTACAGCTTCAGTTCTTGCTGCCAACTGTTCCACTCTTTGCCTTGAATTGACATTCCCCCAAAGAGGATCTACTTGTCCAGTTCATTTCCCACCAGGCTGCCTCAAAGCCTAGTGAATCAGCCTATAGATTGGGTTCCCACCCACATCCAGTCAGCTGTAGCTGGAGGTGGGGTAGGGGGGTGGGTTCCATGGCACCAGCCTGGCAGCCTCCGAGAAGGGGGCTGTGGGAGTGGCAGGCGCACTGAGGCTGGCTTGGCCAGTGTGCAGCGTGAGAGTCATGCCTTCAACTGTCTCCTACTTGCTTCAGCGCCCTTTATGAAAACCGTAGAACCCAGTTCTCTCTCGTGATCTCCCCTCAACCCCATGAGGGGCCTCTGACCCACAGACTAGATGCAGGATGTCAATTCCAAGCGCAGGCCCCCACTCCTTGCTTCCCCGCCCACAGCCAGCATCCCCAGTTGACAGCAGTACTCCATCCCCATCACTGAGCAGAGATGCAGAATGACTCTCAACAGTGCCTTCCAGAAGCTGCTGCCAAGCTACTCCAGCTGACACGAAAGGTGGAGGGGATGATCTCTCTCTCTTTTTTTTTTCTTACTGGAATAGTTACTCTGGATATGGACAGAGGTGATGATCTCTAGGTTGTTTCGGGTGCTGCATGGCCTTGGTGTGAGCCAGCATTCTCCACCTGAATAGAACACACAGCCAGGGAGGAACCTGTAACGGTGGTCAGTGTCCTCGGGGAGAGGTTCTAACTCTGTATCAACCTCAGGATATGATGAGGGAACCCTGAGCCAGGGGCAAGGCTCGGGTTAAATGCTGACTCACTGGCTTAGGGTTTGAGGCTGGTCACTTGATATCCTTTTATCTCTGTCTCTTCTGTGAATCAAACAGGCAGCTTCCCCCACATCACAGAAGGACTCTGCACTCACCTAACTGAGATCCCATCAGTGCTTTGAGAGGATACCAAAGCATCAGCCCTGGGGAGGCACCCACTGTATCAAATGGTGACCACCATGCTTTAAGAAATAGCAGGGAGCTGGGCATGGTAGCATGGGCCAGTAGTCCCAGCTATTCAGGAGAATGAGGCAGGAGGCCAACTCAGGAGGATCGTCCAGGAGTTCAAGGCTCCAGTGAGCTGTGATCACACCACTGTACTCCAGCGTGGGTGAAAGAATAAGACCCCATTTAAGAAAGAAAGAGAGAGTTGGGGGGTGAGGGGCAGAAGGAAGGAAGGGAGGGAGAGAGGGAGGGAGAGAGAGAGAAAGAGAGAAAAAGAAAGAAAGAGAGAAAAGGAGAGGGAGCAAAAGAAGAAAGGAGAGAAGGAGGGAAGGAAGGAAGGAAGAAAGGAGGGAAGGAAGGAAGAAAGGAAGGAAGGAAGGAAGGAA
>NW_016107386.1:6048040-6049188 GCF_001604975.1 Cebus imitator | reverse complement strand
ATCCAAAACAACAACAACAAAAAAACAGACACATAGACCAGTGGAATAGAATAAAGACCCAGAAATAAATTCACACATTTACAGCCAACTCATTTTCCAGAAAGGTGCCTAGATCATTTGCTGGGGAAGGAATAGTCTATTCAACAAATGGTGCTGGGAAAACCAGCTATCCACATGCAGAGGAATGAAACTAGACCCTTCTCGCTCACCATACACAAAAAATCAAATCAAAATGGTTTAAAGTCTGAAATGTAAGATCTGAAACTATTAAAGTACTAGAAGAAAGGCCGGGCATGGTGGCTCACGCCTGTAATCCAAGCACTTTGGAGGCAAGGCGGCCGGATCACCTGAGATCGGGAGTTCAAGACCAGCCTGACCAACATGGTGAAACCCCGTCTTTAAAAAAAAAAAAGAAAGTACTAGAAGAAAGCCTTGGAGAAAGGCTTCAGTACATTGGTCTGAGCAAAGATTTTTTGAATCAGACCTCAAACACATGGGCAACAAAAGGGAAGATAGGCATATGGGATTTTATCAAGCTAAACCTTTTCTCACAGCAAAGGAAACCATCAAAGTGACACCTACGGGATAGGAGAAAATATCTGCAAACTGTATATCCAACAAGAGGTTGATAAGCAGAATAAAGAGCTTGGGCAACTTAATAGCACAAAAACATATAATCTGATTTAAAAAATGGGCAAAACATCTGAATAGACATTTCTCGAAAGAAGACATACAAATGGCCAGCAGGTATAAGAAAAATTGCTCAGCAACACTAGGGAAATGCAAATCAAACAACAAAATATCATCTCCACGCCCTCCACCGATGGCTATGCTTTCCTACAGTTGCTCAGGCTGGTCTCAAACTCCTGGGCTCAAGTGATCCATCCACCTCGGCCTCACACAGTGCTAGGATTACAGGAGTGAGCCACTGTGCCCCACCTTACATGACTGTTTTTTTGTTTTTGAGATGGGGCCTCAACTCCTGTCACCTAGCCTGGAATGCAGTGGTGTGATCTCAGCTCACTGTAGCCTCTACCTCCTGGGCTCAAGTGATCCTCCTACCTCAGCCTCCCAAGTAGCTGGGGTCACAGGCCCAGGCCACCACATCTGTCTATTTTTTTTTTTCCTTTTCTTTTTTTAATTTTTTT
>NW_016107386.1:6043503-6045985 GCF_001604975.1 Cebus imitator | reverse complement strand
CTTTCACCCAGGCTAGAATGCAGTGGTGTGATCTTGGCTAACTGCAAACTCTGTCTTCCAGGTTCAAGCAATTCTCTGCCTCAGCCTCCTGAGTAGCTGGGATTACAGGTGCACACCACCATGCCTGGCTAATATTTTGTATTTTTAATAGAGACGGGTTTCACCATCTTGGTCAAGCTGGTCTTGAACTCCTGACCTCATGATCCACCAGCCTCGGTCTCCCGAAGTGCTTGGATTATAGGCATGAGCAACCACGCCTAGCTGACTTCTGCATCTTTTAGGGCAGGGAGATGTTCAAGCCATAACACCGCCTCACAGAATTGTCGAATGGATGAAGTGAGCTAACGCATGCTGTGCCGGGTACAGAGTCATCACTCATTGAATGCTCTTTATTATCATATTGTTATTATTTCTCTGCACAGTGGCTGCCTACGGGGTCCTAGGGGGTGGCCGCCCCAGGGTAGTGCAAGTGCCCCACAAATCCCTGAAATGTGACCAGCAGTGGCTCCAGAATCTCACAGTAAGAAGGAACTTGGGGGCGTGGGAGGCAGATCAGGTTGGAAGGGACTCAACACACTCACTGATGGATCTAAGCTTTCACGTCAGATGACAAAGACAGCAGCGCTTCCTGAAAAGGCTCTGAGTCCCACTTGGTGCATGACTAAGAAAGCACACAGCTGTCCACCTGTGTCAGATCCTATTGCTGCTGTTGTAAATCCTTAGCGAAGCCTGTAGGGGAAGTGACAGTCATTGCTGGTGGTGAGTGGGGTGACTGATGTGCTCCCAAGGCTCTCCTTGATGCAGGCACTTCATGCACCACATCACCGTGCTAGACTGGTAGTCCCAGGAGGCTGAGTCATGGGGCGATGTCGGGATGCTCCTCTCAGGGGGGCTGTGTCTTGTGAGTGGTCGAGTTGGTGGGGATGGCAGCTCTCTAGCTGGGAGGCAACAGACCTCCGTGTGTGGGTGTGAGGTGGCGCAGGCTTCTCATCTGGGAGACCAGATTGAATCTCAAATTCCTGCCTGCCTTCCGCACTTAAGCCGCTTCCTCGCTCAGCACTTTGTGACGCTCAAGTTCAAAGTCCTGAATGAAAGCCTTGATCATGAATCTGACCCGATGATGATACAAAGCTTCAATTATGGAGCTTGTAAAATGATCCTGATATATGTGTGCTTCCCGACAATTCTTCTGGATTTCAGTTGTTCCCCTGTGCCCTTTGGTAAACGTGTTTTGAAAGCTGCAAAAAATGGAGGCTTGAGCAGGGAGCCTGGTAGAGTTTTGTGAGGAAGTGGCCATCAGCCTGTTGGGCAAAGATGCTGAACTCCAGTTTTGGAGGAATGTCTGGTCATCTAAGCCATAATGATAATTAGCTTTTTGAAGCATCTTCTATGCCTGAGTACCAGACTTATGGCTCATTTTTTTTTTTTTTAAGACAGGGTCTTGCTCTGTCTCTCAGGCTGGAAGGCAGTGGCGCGATCATAGCTCACTGCAGTCTTAAGTTATTCTGGGGCTCAAGCTCTCCTCACTTCAGCCTCTCAAGCAGCTGGGACTATAGGTGTGTACCACCCTGTCTGGCTAATTTATTATTATTATTTTTTTTTTAGATGGAGTCCCGCTCTGTCACCCAGGCTGGAGCACAGTGGTGCAATCTCGGCTCACTGCAGGCCTGGCTAAGTTCTGTATTTTTAATAGAGATGGGATTTTACCATGTTGGTCAGGCTGGTCTCGATCTCCTGACCTTGTGATCCACCCACCTTGGCCTTGCAAAGTGCTGGGATTACAGGTGTGAGCCAAAGTACCCGGCCTAATTTTTGTATTTTTAGAGACAGAGTCTCACTAGGTTGCCCAGGCTGGATGTGGCTCATTTTATTAAATCTTTGCAGCAATGCCATGTGGTCTGTAGTATAATTCAATCTGAATTTTATAGACAAAGAAAAGAAATGAAAGTTTAGTGACTTGCTGAAGGTCACCTAGCCAAGAAGTGGCAGATGAGCAATTTGAACACAGGCCTGATTCTAGGGCCACAGCACCTGCATTTGATGCTGGTCTGCTGTGAGCTGTTAAGAGGCCCCAAGGGTGAAGCAGAACAACCAAGTGTCTCTCTAGCTTGTGTGTCCATGTAAATAAAGCAAGAGACCTAAGAGCAAGTAGAGGGAGAGGGCTTACTGCGTCCTCTGTTAGGCCAAATGAAAGAACTGGCCCAGATCATACAACTATACACTCAAGATATGAAGAGGAGGCCAAGGCAGGCAGATCACTTGGAGCTCAGGAGTTCGAGACCAGCCTGGCCAACATAGTGAAACCCCTTCTCTACCAAAAATACAAAAAATTAGTTGAGAGTGGTGGTACATGCCTGTAATCCCAGCTACTTGGGAGACTGAGGCAGGAGAATCACTTGAACCCAGGAGGCGAAGGTTGTAGTGACCAAGATCTCGCCACTGCACTCCAGCCTGGGCAGCAGAGCGAGACTCTGTCTCAAAA
>NW_016107386.1:6034508-6043392 GCF_001604975.1 Cebus imitator | reverse complement strand
GGGAGGCTGAGGCGGGTAGATCATGAGGTCAAGAGTTCAAGACCAGCCTGGCCAAGATGGCGAAATCCCATCTCTACTAAAAATACAAAAATTAGCTGGGCACAGTGGCAGGCACCAATAATCCCAACTACATGGGAGGCTGAGGCAGAATTGCTTGAACCTGGGGGTGGAGATTGCAGTGAGCCAAGATCCTGCCGCTGCCCTCCAGCCTGGGCAACGGAGTGAGACTCCTTCTCAAAAAAAAAAAAAAAGTTGAAGTATGTTTGGAGTAAGGAGTGAGGTGGTGATCATGCCTGGTAGGTTTTGCTTGTTGATTGGTTGGTTTTTGTTTTTATTTTGATAGAGTCTCGCTGTGTCACCCATACTGGAGTGCAGTGGCATGACCTCAGCTCATTGCAACTTCCACCTCCTGGGTTCAAGCGATTCTCCTGCCTCAGCTTCCCAAGTAGCTGGGATTACAGGCATATGCCACCACACCAGGCTAATTTTGTGTTTTTCATAGAGAAAGGGTTTCACCATGTTGGCTAGGATGGTCTCGATCTCCTAGCCTCAAGCAATCCACCCACCTCGGTCTCCCAAAGTGCTGGGATTACAGGTGTGAGCCACTGTGCCTGCTGGCCATCCCTGGTAATTTTAACATCCAAGATCCTGACCCATGGTTTGGTCTATTCTCTCCTACAAGAGTCCATCTGTTGCACTTTTCAGGATTTCCACAGCTGGGAGGGAACTTCCCTTGTTCAGAAAGGCAAAATAGCTTTCATCACTGTCTTATTTATGCATTCACTCATCTATTCTTTCAATATTCAAAGACATTTGTAGAGAGCCTGCTGTGTACCAGGCATTGTGTTGAGCAAACAGACCAACGAAACATCTGCTCTCGTGTTGCTGTCATCCTAGTGGGACTGCGACTATTGCTACTTTAAAATAAGAAGAAAAGCGTACAGTATGTGAGTTGGAGAAAGATAGAACAGGGAAATGAGTGAGGCGAGAAGGATAGCTTGCATCTTCACATTTGAAGTGGTCTAGGAGGGGCTCACAGAGAAACAGGCATTTCAGAAAAGCTGGGAAGGAAAGTCTAGGCTGACTGCAAGTGCAAATGCCCTGGGACCAGCCTCGGTCTGAGTGAGGAAGGCAGGCAGATGGTCGGGTGCCTGGAGAGGGTGACAGAGGGAGACCCACCGAGATGGGGTGTGGGGAGTGATGGAGGGCTAGAGGGGACGGGGCCTTGTCCCAATCGGGGCCTTGCTCGACTGAGATGGGGTTTTCACAGTCCCGCTGCATGGCTGGGAAACATTGCAAACAATTATCAGCCACTGCTGCATGCTAGGCAAAGACCCTGAGAGGGCCGTGGTGGAGGGGAGAGGAGAGTTCCCAGGCTCACTTGCTGCACTGGGTCTGGCTCTCCACCCTTGCTTCTCCCATCCTGTGAGTAGCATGGACCTCGACCCGCCAGAGCCCTGGAGAGAAGAGGGAGGGAGGGCTTATGCTCTCCACTGTGGAAGCACCAGGAGAGGCTGGAAGCAGACGAACAGCAGCCCAAGCCTCTCTGAGCACGGAGTAAGAAACCTTTGCTGAGTGCAGCATGTGGAATGGACCCTGTGTCCTCGTAGTTCTTCTGGAGGTTTTCCAAGGAAGCAAAAGTTGCCCTGCAAGGTTCACAAGAAGCTCCTGACTATAGCCAGAGTGGGAAAGATGAGGTGGAGACAGTGAAGTCATCTCAGGCAGGGCGGCACCCTCCTCTCCTGGCTGCTGGAACCGCTGACCTCACCTCCTTCCCACACCCAGGAACCCAGAAGGGAGCTGATGGCTGTGGGGGAAGGGCTACAGGGACTGTGGCAGGTTCTGGGAACCATGCTCTGGCAGGACAAAGCAGTCTTTCCCTGCAGCATGGCACTTTCTCTGGGGTGCTGGCAGGGTGCTGTCCACTCACAGGGGAAGGCTGGAGTGGAGGGAGTCCCTGTATGTGTGGCCTGGCTCTCTCAGCTCCTGCTGTGTGGCTCCCACGCATCAAACTCCCACTCAGGGCTGTTCTCCATCCCGTAAAGCAAGGAGCTGAGCTAGGGGCTTCTTTTTTATTTGTATTTATTTATTTATTTTTGAGACAGGAGCTCACTCACTTTGTCACCCAGGCTGGAGTGTGCATTGGTGCAACCTCTGCCTCCAAGCTTCAAGCAATTCTCCTGCCTCAATCTCCTGAATAGCTGGGATTACAGGTGTGACCCACCATGCCGCCTGGCTAATTTTTTGTATTTTTAGTAAGAGATGGATTTTTGCCATGTTGGCCAAGCTGGTCTTAAACTCCTGACCTCAAGTGATCCACCCACCTTGGCTTCCCAAAGTGCTGAATTACATAGAGGCATGAGCCACCGCGCCCGGCCCTTGCCTTTTCTTTCATTCTACAGCTGCATCCAGAAAGCCCACTATGTGTCTGCTCTCCACACTGGGGGCCTTGGCTTCAAGGAGCTTAGTCCAGGGGGCTCCTAGGGCCAAGCCTATGGGTCCCCTGCTAGCTTCTTATCTCCGCATGGGGTAAAGTGCAAAGCTGTTACCTGCTTGTGGGTGCATCCCAGGTGGGTTGATGTTTTCTCCCTTATCTTCATCATTGATGTCACCTCCCCAAGGAAACATGCCAGGCCTTACATTTGAAAATACAGTCTGTGCTGGGCACAGTGGCTCATGCATGTAATCTCAACACTTTGGGAGGCCGAGGCAGGCAGATCACCTGAGGTGAGGAATTTGAGACCAGCCTGACCAACATGGAGAAACCCCAACTCTGCTAAAACTTCAAAATTAGCCTGGCGGGGTGGTGCATTCCTGTAATCCCAGCTACTCAGGAGGCTGAGACAGGAGAATTGCTTGAACCTGGGAGGCAGAAGTTGTAGTGAGCCAAGATCGTGCCATTGCCCTCCAGCCTGGGCAACAAGAGCAAAACTCTATCTCAAAAAAATAAAAAGAAAGAAAATAAAAAAAGAAACTGCAGTCTACGGCTATACCACCCTGAACGCACCCGATCTTGTCTGAAAATACAGAGCCCTGAAGTTGATCTGCCCTCTCACAAGCACATTCACAGGCTCCCAATGGCCTACTGAATCAAAGCCTGTCTCTGCCTGGCATTTATGACGTCCACAGTCTAGGGATTATGCTTCCCTTCCGCTCCATTTTCACACCCCACACTCCAGCCCTTTGGACTCTGTAACCTCCTCAGTCCTCATAAGGACATCACTTCCCAGCCTCAGGCCTTTGATGTGCTCTGCCTGCAAGGCCCTCTTCCTGTAACTCCACCAGCTAGATGTTCACATAGTTCTTTATATTTACCTGTATTATATAAAACATTGCTGAATTCTCCTAAAGACTTTGTGGCACGGATATCCTCCTTTTGAGAGATTTGTCTAAAGTCGTACAGCTGGTAAACAGCGGGGCCAGAAGTCACTCCTTAAGCTTCAGTGCTGAGCTCTGTCCCCCTCACAGTGCCTCTCCCAGCTCCTGAGTAGATGTGGGGCCTCTTCTCTGGAGGGACCACAGTTGCCTGAGGGCAGGGCCTGAGCCTCTCCAGCCTCCCCAGTGGGGGCCATTGCTGTGCAACGCATGCTGTTTCTTCTGCTCTCCTGGACTTTGGCCATCACCCTTCTCATGCTTGGGGAGAACAGGCTCTTCCGGCAGCCACCCTGGGGCAAGCCTGGCTCTCCTCCCTCCACTAGGCAGGTAGGGCCAGCTGCTGTGCAGACATGCAGCCACCATGACACATCCTCAGCTTGGGCATGGCCCACCTGTCCCTGAGCAGAGCTGTGGGAACCAGCTGGGTGGGTCCCAACTGGCAAAGTAGCCCATCCACCCACTTTTCCTATGAGCCCAGGCTCAGCGATGCGGTCCTCGCTTTTCCCACTTGGACAATGGACTTGAGATCATGCTTTAACCCTCTAGGTGTGCCTACCAATCAGAGCTGTGTCTTCCTATATCAAAACCCGCCCAATCCGGCTGGGCGAGGTGGCTCACGCCTGTAATCCCAGCACTTTGGGAGGCCGAGGCAGGCGGATCATGAGGTCAGGAGTTCAAGACCAGCCTGACCAACATGGGGAAACCCCATCTCTTTAAGGAAAAACAAAACAAAACAAAACCCACCCAATCCAACCATGTTCCCTAAGATCATGAGAAAGAGTTTCTTATAAATCTGGCCTCAAATTCTGGGAATAACTTCCACTTGGATATGAATAATGGCTGTTCACTTTCATCAACAGCTATGTGCTTGGCACTATTCTGTTTTGTGTTTTGTTTTGTTTTGCTTTGTTTTGTTTTGAGACAGGGTCTCACTCTGTCACCCAGGCTACAGTACAGTGGCGTGATCTCAGCTCACTGTAACCTCTACCTCCCTGGTTCAAGAGATTGTCCAGCCTCAGCCTCCCAAGTAGCTGGGATTACAGGCCTGTGCCACCATGCCCAGCTAATTTTTTTTTTTTTTAATAGAGACAGGATTTCACTATGTTAGCCAGGCTGATCCCAAACTCCTGGCCTCAAGTAATCCTCCCACCTCAATGTCCCAAAGGGCTGAGATTATAGGCGTGAGCCACTATACCTGGCTGTGCTTGACACTATTTTAAACTTAACAGGCCAGGTGCAGTGGCTTACACCTGTAATCCCAACACTTTGGGAGACCAAGGCGGGCGGATCATCTGAGGTCAGGAGTTTGAGACCAGCCTGGGCAATGTAGTGGAACTCTGTCTACTAAAAATGCAAATATTAGCTGGGCGTGGTGGCAGATGCCTGTAATCCCAGCTACTCAGGAGGCTGAGGCGGGAGAATCGCTTGAACACAGGAGGTGGAGGTTGCAATGAGCCTAGATCGTGCCACTGCACTCCAGCCTGAGCGACAGAGAGAGACTTTGTCTCAAAAAAGTGTTACACTCAACAAAGCTTTTGCCTTGATCCCTGATGGTGGGAGGATAAGACAGAAGGAAAATTTTTATCCAATTGTTTAGACACAAGAGCTCAATCTCAGGGTAGAGAAGAAAGTTAACCTGGGTCATTGTCAGTGTCAGAGTGAAATCTAGTAACTTGTTCCTCTACCTCCCCCAGCTCCAGTGTTATTTCCAAGGCATCAAACTGCCTCCTGGGAGCGAGGAGGATGCTGCTTCTGTTTTAGAGCAAGGGTTAATGCAAAAGAAAGTTAGCAATGTATGCAGTTTTGATGTTGTGACTTCACCTTTATTAGAAATGGGAACAAGCCAAGGAAAAGGTCCCAGCGAAACCTGAGATAATTAATGTGGCCAGAAAGAGGCAAGAATCCATTAGATCCAGATACAAAAGCAAAGTTAATGGCCTGAACTAAAATGCTAACGGAGGCGAGTTAGGGGCCAGCACCCCCACACAATTTTCCAGAGTGCTTTAGCGAATTGAGTAGAGGCTGCTAGTTCTCTGTATTGTGTGAGAGCTGACTGTAAATGGCTCAAACAGCTGACACTGAAAGCTTTCAGCACACTTGTCTTTTTGAAGCTGGGAGTAAATGTGATAGGCCAGCTTTCCCCAGCCACCTCTGTTGATTACGTTGTTTTTTAAAGTAGCATTTTAGATCACTGGATTGATTTGCTAATTATACAGGGTAAGTCTTTGTTTGAAAGAGATAGTCTACTCAGGGGGAGGGATTATTTATTTATTTATTAATTTTTGAGACGGAGTTTCACTCTAGTTGCCCAGGCTGGAGTGCAATGACACAATCTTGGCTCACCGCAATCTCCACCTCCTGCGTTCAAGTGATTCTCCTGCCTCAGCCTCCCAAGTAGCTGGGATTACAGGCATGCGTCGCCATGCTCGGCTAATTTTCGTATTTTCAGTCGAGCTGGGGTTTTACCATGTTAGTCAGGCTGGTCTCAAACTCCCAACCTCAGATGATCCGCCCGCCTCGGTCTCTTAAAGTATTAGGATTATAGGCGTGAGCCCCCGTGCCCGGCCAGGGGGAGGAATTATTACAGTGGGAGCTAACTTTCAACTCAAAGGAGTTTCAGGAATCAGATCCAGAAATTCAAACCTGGAGAGGAAAAGGAATAATGTGAGAGCGAAAGAAAACGATTGTGACCCTTTGCTTAGGGTCCTGGGCCTGTGGGCAGCCTGACTCAAGAAGCTCCTACTCTTGGGCCTGACGCAGTGGCTCATGCCTGTAACCCCAACACTTTGGGAGACCAAGATAGGTGGATCGCTTGAGCCCAGGAGCTTCAGATCAGCCTGGGCAACATGGCAAAACCTCAGCTCTACAAAAAAAAAACAAAAATTCTTAGGGCATGGTAGCACATGCCTGCTGTTCCAGCTTCTCCAGAGGCTGAGGTGGGAGCATCACCCGAACCTGAGAGATCAAGGCTGCAGCGATCTGCGATTGTGCCATTGCATCCAGCCTGGGTGACAAAGTGAGATCCTGTTTCAAAAAGAAAGAAGCTCCCACTGTCATGGTCTCCCAACCAGTGGACATATTATAAAACTGATCTATCTTGTTCTAGAAGCTTGTCCTGGCTGGGCACAGTGGCTCATGCCTATAACCCCAGCACTTTGAAAGGCTAAAGAGGGAAGATTGCTTGAGTGCAGGAATTCTAAACTAGCCTGGGCAACATAGTGAGGACCCCACCTCTACATTTAAAAATAAAAAATTGGCCAGGTGTGGTGGCTCACACATGTAATCCCAGCATTTTGGGAGGTTGAGGCAGGGGGATCACGAGGTCAAGAGGTGGAGACCATCCTGGCCAACATGGTGAAATCCCGTCTCTACTAAAAATACAAAAATTAGCTAGGTGTGGTGACGCACACCTGTAATCCCAGCTACTCAGGAGGCCAAGGCAGGACAGTCACTTGAGCCTGGGAGGCGGAGGTTGCCATGAGTCAAGATTGCACCACTGCACTCCAGCCTGGTGGCACAGTGAGACTCCATCTCAAATAAATAAGTAAATAAATATAAATAAATAAAAATAAAAAATTAGGCTGGGTGCAGTGGCTCAATTCTATAATCCCAGCACTTTAGAAGGCCAAGGTGGGCAAATTACCTGAGGTCAGGAGTTTGAGACCAGCCTGGTCAACGTGGTAAAACCCCATCTCTACTAGAAATTTAAAAAAAAAAAAAAAATTAGCTGGGCATGATGGTGGGTGCCTGTAATCCCAGCTACTTGTGAGGAAGAGGCAGGAGAATTGCTTGAACCAGGGAAGCAGGTTGCAGTGAGCCAAGATCACGCCACTGCTCTCCAGGCTGGGTGACAGAGTGAGACTCCATCTCAAAAAAATAAAATAAAATAAGATAAAAAATAAAACATTAACCAGGTGTGGTGGTTCAGACCTGTAATCCCAGCTACTTGTGAGGAAGAGGCAGGAGAATTGCTTGAACCAGGGAAGCAGGTTGCAGTGAGCCAAGATCACGCCACTGCTCTCCAGGCTGGGTGACAGAGTGAGACTCCATCTCAAAAAAATAAAATAAAATAAGATAAAAAATAAAACATTAACCAGGTGTGGTGGTTCAGACCTGTAATCCCAGCTACTTGTGAGGCTGAGGTCAGAGGATTGGTTGAGCCCAGGAAGCAGAGGTTACAGGTTACCGTGAGCCATGATCATGCCACTGCATTCCAGCCTGAGTGATAGGGTGAAGCCCTGTCTCAAAAAACAAAACAAAAAAAAGCAGCAGGAGCAGCTTGTCTTGATCCATTTTTGTGCTGCCATAAGAGAATACCTGACACAATGGGTAATTTATAAAGAACAGAAGTTTATTGGCTTATGGTTCTGCAGACTGGCAAGTCCAAGATTGAGGGCTACATCTGATGAGGGCCTTCTTGTTACATCATAACATGGTAGAAGGCATCACATGGCAAGGGCCATGCATAGGAGAGCAAGAGGGAGCAAATTCATTTTTTTTTTTTTGAGATGGAGCTCCTCTCTTGTTGCCCAGGCTGGAGTACAATGGCGCGATCTCAGTTCACTGACTTCTGCCTCCCAGGTTCGAGCAATCCTCCTGCCTCAGTCTCCCGAGTAGCTGGGATTTTAAGTATGCGCCACTAGGCCCAGCTAATTTTTGTATTTTTTAGTGGAGACAGGGTTTCACCATGTTGGTCAGACTGGTCTTGAACCCCTGACCTCAGGTGATCCACTGCAACCTCTGCCTCCCAGATTCAAGGGATTCTCCTGCCTCAACCTCCCTAGTAGCTGGGATTACAGGCATGCGCCACACCACGCCCGGCTAATTTTTGTATTTTCTAGTAGAGACAGGGTTTCGCCATGTTGGCCAGGCTGGTCTCAAACTCCTGACCTCAGGTGATCCACACTCCTCGGCCTCCCAAACTGCTGGGGTTACAGGTGTGAGCCACTGCACCAGATTTTTTTTTTTTTTTTTTTTTTTTTGAGGCAAGGTGTAGCTCTGTCACCCAGCCCAGGCTGGTGTGGAGTGGCACAATTACGGCTCACTGCAGCCTTGACCTCCCAGGCTCAAGCAATCCTCCTGCCTCCAAACTCACTTTTATAGCAAACCCACTCCCATGATAACTGCATTAATCCATTCGTGAGGGAAGAGTCCTCATGACCTAATTACCCCTTAAAGTTTCCACCTCTCTCTCTTTTTTTTTTTAAAGACAGAGTCGGCCGGGTGCGGTGGTTCACGCCTGTAATCCCAGCACTTTGGGAGGCTGAGGCGCGCGGATCACAAAGTCAAGAGATGGAGACCATCCTGACCAACATGGTGAAACCTCGTCTCTACTAAAAATACAAAAAATAGCGGGGTGTGGTGGTGCATGCCTGTAGTACCAGCTATTTGGGAGGCTGAGGCAGGAGAATTGCCTGAATCCGAGAGGCAGCAGTTGCAGTGAGCCAAGATTGCACCACTGCACTCCAGCCAGGTGCCTGGCAACAGAGCAAGACTCTGTCTCAAAAAA
>NW_016107386.1:6027155-6030723 GCF_001604975.1 Cebus imitator | reverse complement strand
AAAAAATTAGCTGTGCATGGTGGCACATGCCTATAATCTCAGCTAATAGGGAGGTTGAGGCAGGAGAATTGCTTGAACCTGGGAGGTGGAGCTTGCAGTGAGCCGAGATCACACCACTACACTTTGGCCTGAGCAACAGAGTAGGTCTCCATTTCAAAAAACAAGTAATAGGCCAGGTGCAGTGGCTCACGCCTGTAATCCCAGCACTTTGGGAGGCCAAGGCGGGTGGATCAGGAGGTCAGGAGATCAAGACTATCCTGGCCAACATGGTGAAACACCGTCTCTACTGAAAATACAAAAATTAGCTGGGCATGGTATCACACACCTGTGGTCCCAGCTACCTCGGGAGGCTGAGGCAGAAGAATCGCTTGAACCCAGGAGGCGGAGGTTGCAGTGAGCTGAGATAGCACCACTGCACTCCAGCCTGGTGACAGAGCAAGACTCCGTCTCAAAAAATCAAAAACAAATAATAACAATAATAAACTAGATGTCAACTTAAAGGTGTGCAAAGAGATACAACCAGCAATGATAGCCAACAAGATGATCATCCTCATTTCACTTTTCTCAAAAGACTCAACTTAATTTCTAACCCCTTATCTTAGGAGAACTGAAAACCATTTTTTCCCTGCTTTCTGATCTAAATCCCAATTAACATGAGAATTATGAAGAGAATAGGGTTAAGAGTGAAGATATCTGGCCAGGAACAGTGGCTGACACCTGAAATCCCAGCATATTGGGAGGCCAAGGCAGGGGAGGATGGCTGAGCCCAGGTGTTAGTTTGAGATCAGCCAGGGAAATATGGGGCGACCTCCGTCTCTACGTTAAAAAAATAATAATAAAAATTTAAAAATCGGGCCAGGCGCAGTGGCTCATGCCTGTAATCCTAGCACTTTGGGAGCCCGAGGTGGGCGGATCACGACGTCAAGAGACTGAGACCATCCTGGCCAACATGGTGAAACCTCATCTCTACTGAAAACACAAAAATTGGCTGGGCATGGTGTCGTGTACCTGTAGTCCCAGCTACACAGGAGGCTGAGGCAGGAGAATCACTTGAACCCGGGAGGTAGAGGCTGCAGTGAACAGAGATCATGCCACTGCACTCCAGCCTGGCAACAGACTGAGACTCTGTTAAAAATAAATAAATAAAGGCTGGGCGTGGTGGCTCATGCCTGTAATCCCAGCACTTTGGGAAGCCGAAGTGGGTGGATCACTTGAGGTCAGGAGTTCGAAACCAGCCTGTCCAACGTGGCGAAACCCCGTCTCTAAAAAAAAAAAAGAGAGAAAGAAAAATAAATAAATAAATAAATCAGCCAGGCATGGTGGCTCTCGCCTATAGTCCCAGCTACTTGGGAGGCTGAGGTGGGAAGATTAACTTGAGCCCAGGACGTCAAGGCTGTAGTGAGGTGTGATCGTGCTACTGCACTCCAGCCTGGGTGACACAGTGAGACCCTGTCTCTTAGGGAAAAAAAAGAGTGAAGAAACCACTAAATTGCTTTGTGGTCTTAATGCAGTCAGTTCCCCTTTTCTGGGCTGGTTTCCTCAACTGTAGTGTGTTGAAGCATATTTTAAAATGTCTATTTAGAAGATGCAGTCTTGTCCTAAAGGTTTATGAGCTTGAATGTCCTTCCAGCAATAACATTTTTAGACTCTTTGCTATTTTTCAATACCAAAATCTTGTGTTCTCCATGCCTCTCCCACCCCTGACCATGCCTCCCTGGAGAGAAATGAGCACATCTTTGGGTGAAACACACCCTCAGTTTATGACCTATGTCTATAGATTTACAAGTTCTTTTCTGGTTGGAAGGCACCTCACCGGCCCCACCCCACACCCCAAGGCTGTCTTAGCTATAGCTGAGCTTCTGTTCCTCATGAATCTATCACTAAAGAAATAGTCACTAAGCATCTGCAACTCGTGTGCCCTTCCTCAAGCATTAGGAGTAGAGACTAATGCGGTCTGGCCTTGGGGAGGTTTGTCTGGTCAGAGAGAAATGCGTGTTTCAGTAATTGCAGAAATACAATTGCAGAATCTGGCTAGGAAAGTGTGACAGTAACGGTGCAGAGGAGGCACAGAGCAGCTTTCCTTGTGGTGTGGGAAACTTCCCAGAGACGTTTGAATTGGCTTTTGAACAAAGAGGCAGATTGGAGAAAGTGAAAGGCATTTCTAGCACAGAGAAACATATGAAGGCAAGATGGCACAATGAATCCTGGGAATTGCAAGTGTATCTGGAGTGTACAGTGTGGGATGGTAATTGGGGCTGGGAATAGAAGCCAAGAGATAAATTTGGATAGCTTGGTAAGCAGGGAACAGATCACGGAATTTGGTCATTATCCTGAAAGCAGTGGGGGTGGGAAGGGGCACATTCAAGAAGAATCATATGGAGAATGAAGCTTAGATAAAATCTACTTCAAGAGTTCAGGCAGTCGGCAGTGGTGGCTCACAACTGTAATCCCAGCACTTTGGGAGGCCAAGGCTACCAGATCCCCTGAGGTCAGCAGTTCGAGACCAGCCTGGGCAACATGGCAAAACCTCCTCTCTACTAAAAATACAAAAAATTGCCAGGTGTGGTGGTGGGCACCTGTAATCCCAGCTACTCAGGAGGCTGAGGCAGAAGAATCGCTTGAACCATGGAGGCAGAGGTTGCAGTGAGCCGAGATGGTGCCACTGCACTCCAGCCTGGGTGATGAGTGAGATTCTGTTTCAAACAAAAAAAGAGTCCAGCAAGTGATAGTAAAGGGCAAATTAAGGGAAACAGTGAGATGGACTTGATAGAGTAGTCAAGGGTGGCTCCCAAATGTTCTGCTTGTCCATGCATAGAAGGAAGGGCAGGTTTAAGAGAGGCAAGATAGTAGGTCCATTTGACTCACACAGTGAGTCAACCGGGATAATTAGCTAGCCATTTCAAAGCATGGATTTGGAATTCAAGTTGCACAAGAGCCAGAGGTGAAAGCTTACGTGTCAAATCACTAAGAGCACGCAGTGTAACCAAAGTAACAAGCCACCTTAAGCGTGGGCTCTATTCTAGAGCCAGCTGTTAAACAGACCCGAATAAGTTCTTGAGTCATCTTCCATGTTCTTTTGGGAAGGAGGAGATGGCAAATCCTTGAGCAACAGACAAGCGGAAGAAAGCACTTCAGTTTTAAGGCCTGCATGAGTCGGGAGTGGTGGCTCACGCCTGTAATCCCAGCACTTTGGGAAGCCGAGGCAGGCGGATCACTTGAGGCCAGGAATTCGAGACCAGTCTGGCCAACATGGAGAAATCCCATCTCTACTAAAAATTAAAATTAAAATTAAAAAAAAAAATTAGCTGGGGGTTGTGGTGGGTGCCTGTAATCCCAGCTACTGGGGAGGCTGAGGCAGGAGAACTGCTTGAACCCGGGAGGCAGAGGCGGCAGTGAGCCAAGATCGAACCATTGCACTCCAGCTGGGCAACAAGGGCAAAAGTCTGCCTCAAAGTAATAATAATAGGCCGGGCGCGGTGGCTCAAGCCTGTAATCCCAGCACTTTGGGAGGCCGAGGCGGGTGGATCACGAGGTCAAGAGATCGAGACCATCCTGGTCAACATGGTGA
>NW_016107386.1:5995045-6027019 GCF_001604975.1 Cebus imitator | reverse complement strand
AAAAAAAAAAAAAAAAAGTAATAATAATAATAAAGCCTGCACGAAGGTCAGAAAGAATTAGAGAAAAAAATAAAATTGGGCTGGGCATAGTGGCTCAAGCCTGGAATTCCAGCGCTTTGGGGGGCCAGCAATTCAAGACCAGCCTGGATAAGATGGCAAGACCATCTTTAAAAAAGAAAAGAAAAAGTTTCCCAGGCATGGTGGTGCATGCCTGAAGCAGGATTGGTTGAGGCCAGGGGTTAGAGACTGCAGTGGGCTCTGATGGTGCCACTGCACTCCAGCCTGGCTGACAGAGCAAGACTCTGTCTCCAAAAAGAATTAAAGTGGTTAGATTTAAGCCTACAACACTAGACTTTTAAAAATATACTTTTTTTTTTTTTTTTTTTTGAGACGGAGTTTCTCTCTTGTTGCCCAGTCTGGAGTGCAATGGCGTGATCTCAGCTCACCGAAAGCTCCGCCTCCTGGGTTCAAGCGATTCTCCCGCCTCAGCCTCCCGAGTAGCTGGGATTACAGGCGTGCCTATTTTTACTAGAGATGGGGTTTCTCCATGTCGGTCAGGGTGGTTTCAAACTCCGGACCTCAAGTGATCCACCCACCTCGGCCTCCCAAAGTGCTGGATTACCGGCGTGAGCCACCGCGCCCCGCCTTTTCTGAAAACATACTTTTAAAACAAAATAAAAAGGCCGGGCGCGGTGGCTCACGCCGGTAATCCCAACACCTTGGGAGGCCGTGGCGGGCGGATCATGAGGTCAGGAGCTCGAGATCAGTCTGACCGACATGGTGAAACCCTGTCTCTATTAATAGTACAAAAATTAACCAGGCGTGGTGCGCGCCTGTAGTCCCAGCTACCAAGGAGGCTGAGGCAGAAGAATCGCTCGAACCGGGAGGTGGAGGTTGCGGTGAACTGAGATCACACCACTGCACTCCAGCCTGGGTGAGAGAGTGAGACTCAGTCTCAAAACAACAACAATAAAATAAGAACTGGGTTCGGTGGCCTGTGCCTGTAGTCCCAGCTACTTGGGAAGCAGAGGCAGGAGGATCACTTGAGGCCAGGAGTTGCAGGTTTCAGTGTGTTATGATCACACCTGTGAATAGCCACTGCACTCCAGCCTGGGCAATATAGGGAAACCCCATCTCTTAAAAAAAAGGGGGGGTGCCTAGATCAAATATTAATAAAATTCCTTTTACAGTTAGGATGAGGATTACAGTTCTATTTTCAAGAAAGTCAATCTGGGGGCCTTTTGTTGATTCCTTTTGGGGTAATACTGGTTAATAGTGAGGCCAATTTAAAACTCTGAATCTACAATTGGCATGTGGATAAAACAAAACAATTTTTTTTTTTTTTTTTTTTTTGCATAGGTGCAAGGTAAATGTGACCTGACAACAGATCTTGAATAAGACATAGCAGGGTTTTTTTGGAGTTTTGTTTGTTTGTTTTTGAGATGGAGTCTTACTGCTCTGTTGCCCAGGCTGGAGTGCAGTGACACCATCTTGGTTCACTGCAAACTCTGCCTCTTGGGTTCAATGATTCTCCTGCCTCCATCCACCTCCTGAGTAGCTGGGATTACAGGCGACCACCACCACACCTGGCTAATTTTTGTGTTTTGAGTAGAGACGGGTTTTACCACGTTGGCCAAGCTGGTCTCAAACTCCTGCCCTCTGACCTCAAATGATCCACCCACCTTGGCCTTCCAAAGTGCTGGGATTACAGGCATGAGCTGCTGTGCCCGGCTGATAGCAGTGCTTTAATTGACCACAAATCCGGGTCAAAACTGCTGAAAGAAAGCGAAACTATCCTGATGTATGTTCATATTCAACAGCAGTTTTACTGGTCACTTTTTTGTACTAGAATCTATAAGGGAAAAAGGAGATATGGCCTTTACCCTAAAACAAACAAAAAAACAAAAAAAAAAACTCTCTTCTCCCTATATTACTTTTTGAGACAGGGTCTCACTCTGCTGTCCAGGCTAGAGTGCAGTGGCACTATCATGGGTCACTGCAGCCTCGATTACCCGGGCTCAAGTGATCCTCCCACCTCAGCCTCCTGAGTAGCCAGGACTATAGGCACACACCACTATGCCTGGCTAATTTCTGTATTTTTTGTAGAGATGGGGTTTTGCCATATTGCCCAGGCTGGTTTTGAACTCCTGAGCTCAAGCAATCTGCCCACCTCAGCCTCCCAAAGGGCTGGGGTTACGCCTGGTCTTCTCTTTCTTATTCCTGTGCCACCAACACAGAGATATTGCCCCCTAAAAGTCAAACAGCTGTTGGTCATTTATGGGAAAGTTGCAATGCTAAACCCTCAGCAGATGGGCAGATTATTTCTTGCTATGTTTATGCATTTCCTAGCAACAGGGGACTGCATGGCTTGTTTTCCTATGTGACAAGCCCTGAAAACCAGGCAAGGAGCCAATGGAGAGTCATCTGAGTTTACAGCCTGAGGTTCTGCCTTCCTGGAAGATCTAGCCTGGATACCTGAGGATACAAACAGCCAGAGACTGCTTCTCTGACACACCCAACTTTCTCTAACATAGAACAGACAAACAATCTGAGAGCAAGAACATTAGAAGGAACCACATACCTATCATCTTCCCCGCTCTTTAAACTTCCTTTGCAGATAGATGGGGGCTGAGTAGTTCTGGCCAATAAGCTATGGAAAAAGTGGTATGTGTGTGTGTCACTTCCCAGCTCAACCAGTTCACTGCTGGTGTGCCTCTCTGCTGCATCAATCTGGAAGGTCTCAAGTTCCAGATGGTGTTGTCAGAAGACTGTAGGCATGTTACTTGGCTTACATTAGGGAGAAAGACATTTTGCATAAAGCCATTATTCCAGAGTTCATCATTAAGTACCATGACTAATAAATAATACAGCTTCCTCCTTGACTTCTCCATAAGACACTACTAACTTTCTAGATGTGCTCCTTTCTGACTACTCCCATTCTTCTCCCATTCTTTAGCTTTATATCCCTCAGAGTTCTGTGTTCAACCCCCACTTCCAAATCAATACCCTCAGGCTGGAAGCATTCACATAGCTCTGCAACTTCACCTATCACCCTGGAATAAGAATTCTCAAACCTACACGTTTAGCTTCAGGCACATCTCTTCTGACCCCACGCCCGGGAAATGTGTTGCTTCTCAAGATTCATGTGTATGTGATTTTGATAGAAAAGGAAGTCCTGTTAAGATACATAAAACAGATTTCTCTACGAATTTTACATTTTCTCTTAATACAGCTGGGGGTTGAGAAGCAGGCCCTGATGGTAGGGTTTTCCAATTTCTCACCACAACTAATTTCAAGCTACCGTGTCACCAAATGTACAGTTGGGAAGAAATGAGCAGTTTTTATAAGCTAAGATATGCCTTCGGCTCTCCACTGTCTAGGGCAAGTCCTACGGTATTTGACTTCATTCCATACTCATGACTAGCAGCAGATTGACAACCTGGTGATTATTCCCTTTTTCTAGATGAGGATACTGAAGCAAATAATAGGTCTTGCACCAGTTCCCTTCCCAGTTCATTCTGCCACCCATCTGATCTCATTCTCTTTTGCCAGTGGCTCTTCAAACTTTGTAATGCACCAGAATCACCTGGGGATGGCCGGGACAGAGGGGTTCTTCTTAAAACACAGATTACTGGACTCCATCCCAAGTTCCATTCAGGGGATCTGTGGCAAGGCATAAGAATTGGCATTTCTAACAAATTCCCAGATGATGCTGGTGCTGCTGGTTCTGGAATCACACTTAAAATCACTGCCCCGTGCTTAGAGTAGCAGTTCAGTGGCCAAAAGGGCATCAGTTGAGTTCTTTCGTAGCCCTGCCACTGAAAAGCTCTGTGACCTTGAGTGGGATATTTTCCAGAGGAAGACCAGAGCTTCGAGAGTCAACCAGCCCATTATTTACTTTCCATGCATCACCACTGTCTTCTCATTTATCTCAGCTTGTTACCACTCCAAACATAGTATCCAGAGACAAAAAAGCACAGAGTAAGGGATCTCCAGATTTTGCAAGCAGCAAAGTCCTCCTGTTAGGCTTGATATTCTCCTGGGTGACAATGCACATTTAAATGTGACTTTATGAAAAGGCTCAGGCAATCATTCAGAGTAAAATTAATGTGCGGTGTTTTCCTTCCTGATGTCCAGTTATAAATATAGAACACTTTCCTCTAAGGACGGATTGAAGATAGGACATTTAAAAAGACATTAAGGCTACAAACCACCGTGCTTCCAGATAATAGTTTAAAAAAAAAAAAAGACATTAAGGCTGGGCACAGTGGCTCACACCTGTAATCCCAACACTGTGGGTGGCTGAGGCAGGAGGATGGCTTGAGCCCAGGAGTTTGAGATCAGCCCAGGCAAAAGAGAGATCCTGACTATAAAAATAAATCGCTGGGCATGGTGGTGTGCACTTGCAGTCCCAGCTACTTGAAAGCTGAGGCAGAGGAATGCTTGAGTCCAGGAGGTTGAGGCTGCTGTGAGCCATGATCATGCCACTGCACTCCAAACTGGGCAATAGCATGAGGCCCTGTTTCAGAAAAAAAGAGACAATATAGATTTATCCCATAGGGACAGATTATCAGCCTTAAAATCCAAACTTTCAATATGTAATGGAAACCACTGAGTCCTTACCACAAATTTATGAGGTTGTTATTGAAGCAACTGTTAGCATGAGGAACAAGACTTTTTAGAGGGTTAGATTTGGTGGGACAGCATGAAGAACTTGTTTTCCAACTTCCTATCACTGATCAGAAAATTGAGGCTGGGCACGGGCTCACATCTATAATCCCAGCACTTTGGGAGGTCAAGGCGGCGGATTGTCTAGCACAGGAGTTTGAGACCAGCCTGGGTAACATGGCGAAAATTCGTCTCTATTAAAAATACAAAAAAAATTAGCCAGCTGTGGTGGTGTATGTCTGTAGTTCCAGCTACTCGGGAGGCTGAGGCATGAGACTCACTTGAACCCGGGAAGTGGAGATTGCAGTGAGCTGAGATTGTGCCACTGCACTACAGCCTGGGTGACAGAGACTTTGTCTCAAAATAAAAAAAAAAATCAATATTCCACCCTCAGGACTGCTACCTGATCTAAAAACTGTTTCTCCTGACATTCACTTAAGGTTGGGTTTATGTTTGCTGCTTGAATGTTTTTACTTATCTTCTGCCCCTAACATTAGTATCATTTATGATCTCACTTTTGTTCTTCAATCTCCTCCTTAGTGGCATTGCAAGGATTTACAGACCAATAAAACTGTCATTGTATAGAGTCACAGCTGGATTAAACTTTTTTTTTTTTTTGAAGACAGGGTTTCACCATGTTGGCCTGGCTGGTCTTGAACTCCTGACCTCAGGTGATCTGCCTGCCTTGGCCTCCCAAGGTGCTGAGATTACAGGTGTGAGCCCCACCACATCCAGCCTGGATTAAGCTTTTCTTAGTCTTTACACTTCATTATTTAAACTTTCGGTTAAAATCTTTGTGACTGAAGGCATGCTCATTATTGAGCCGGTGTGAACCTTTGACACTTACTATGCCACTCATTTGGCTCTGTGCTAAGAAATGGGTACTCTCTGCTGGCTGAAATCATTCGTGTGGGTGTGTTTTGCCAGCATTCCTCCAAGATTAATTTCCTCATGGCAAGGAGACTTCACCATCTGGCGAAACTTTACTCATTCTTTTTTTTCTTTTTTTTGAGACAGAGTTTCATTCTTGTTGCCCAAGCTGAAGTGCAATGACGCCATCTCGGCTCACCACAACCTCTGCCTCCTGGGTTCAAGCGATTCTCCTGCCTCAGCGTCCCGAGTAGCTGGGATTACAGGCATGCACTACCATGCCTGGCTAATTTTGTATTTTTAGTAGAGACAGAGTTTCTCCATGTTGGTCAGGCTGGTCTTGAACTCCTGCCCTCAGGCGATCCACCCACCTTGGCCTCCCAAAGTGCTGGGATTACAGGTGTGAGCCACTGTGCCTGGCCTACTCATCCTTTCAGATGCAATTCATAGATTATTTTCTCTGGTCTTCATCTGCCGCATGAGTACTGTATCCGCAACACCCTATATGGTATATAGGCCTGCTCGAATTGTCACCCCTGAATTTCCAGGGACTAGCACAATGTCTGGCATTTGAAAACTCAAGTCCCTACTCTTTGTAGGTACTGCATCTTGTCATAAGCTAAAAAAAAAAAATCACACATGCCGTTATATTAATCTCAGTAAGGTATGCTTCCCAATTTTGCAGGGTGCAGGACGGTCAATGATTTAAAAAATTGTCTCGAGTATTTAGTTTCCCTTTGTTTGGTGGCACAAAAAGCACTAGAAGCTGTTTTATCGATTTCACTGTCTAAATGTAGACTAAAACATCATGCTCTTAATGGAGTTACATACATTACCACAGTGCAAACCAGTTTTGCAATTAATGAAAAATATTTACTTAGCAACTGTTAAAAGCAATTTCCAAAAATATCCACCTCCACCCTTTCTTCTGATCCTAAATATCTAATGCAGCACTTTATCATCAAGCTTTGTGCCTGTCCACTGGCATACAGAACCAATGGCAGGCTGCCTGAAATCCACAGAAAATTGTTTCCAACAGTTATGCAAACTATTTTGCTTCTCTGAATTAGCAGCATTGCAGACTTAATATGGTAATGTTGAGAAAAGGCTACATTTTTACCTAAGACATTCTGCTCCATAAATGACAGGCTATAAAAGTACTACAGAACTATGAGAAAGAACACCCTGTCTGTGAATACACTGATATATCAGAACAATCTATATAAACCTAGGGGCATGGAAATGCTCTAAAAGTGAAAAAGTAATTCGCAACTACGAGCAAAAATAACTTGGTCAAGTTTGGTTTTATGTAGCAGACTGCAAACCTAATTAATGCATTCCACTCTTGTAGATATGAATATCTATCTTAAGTCCAAATATTAACCATTTTAGACAAATTTTAAGGTGATTTTTAGAAAATAAATCAATTTTTAATAAGACCATGAAGCAATAAAACTGGCTGACATATTCCTTTTGCTATCATCACCACATATATGAAGTATTGATAACTAGGTAAAGGTTGGCTAATAAATGCATTAAAAAACTGCCTTGGCTTAAATGTGCCCCTAGAAAATATATATTACCTTTAAATGTGAATAGTACTATTTGGCCTGGGTTCTAGTCTTGTTTGGGGAGCTTGACCACACCTACACATCTTTTTGGCCTTCATATTTGTTAACTGGTTTCTAAGAAACTAAAGTGACCTCTAGCATTTGCTTCTAAATACAGATTCCACTAATAAGCCACAAAATGACCAACCATGTCAGTGGGTAAATTAGTTAAAAGCCTGATAATTTGCCTCTTTCTGTCCTGGACCTGCATTTTGTGGAGTGCTTCTATATTTTAGTGAATAGATATAGATGAGGGGTGAAGGGAGTTTAAAGACTCCTACCTAAGGAATGGCAAACTTTTGCTGTTTGAAGGCCAAAGGACCAAGATCCAGCACCGCATGTAGAACATACACAATTATTATTGTTTTTCTAAAGATGGAGTCTTGCTCTGTCGCTCAGGCTGGAGTTCAGTGGTGTGATCTCTTGCTTACTGCAATCTCTGCCTCCCAAGTTCAAGAGATTCTCCTGCCTCAGCCTCCTGAATAGCTGGGATTACAGGTGCGTGCCACCATGACTGGCTGCTTGTGTTTTTAGTAAAGACAGGGTTTCACCATGTTGGTCAGGCTGGTCTCAAACTACTGACCTTGTGGCCCGCCTGCCTCAGCCTCCCAAAGTGCTGGGATTACAGGCGTGACCAACCACGCCCGGCCCACAATTACTCTCAAATCATACGCAAAGTACCGTCCTGCCTCTTAAAGTCATTCCCTCGCCGGGCGCGGTGGCTCAAGCCTGTAATCCCAGCACTTTGGGAGGCCGAGGCGGGTGGATCACGAGGTCAAGAGATCGAGACCATCCTGGTCAACATGGTGAAACCCCGTCTCTACTAAAAATACAAAAAATTAGCTGGGCATGGTGGCGCGTGCCTGTAATCCCAGCTACTCAGGAGGTTGAGGCAGGAGAATTGCCTGAACCCAGAAGGCGGAGGTTGCGGTGAGCCAAAAACACCCCAAAAAAAAACAAAAAGAGCCCAAAGAGCGAAACTCCGACTCAAAAAAAAAAAAAAAAAGTCATTCCCTCATCCTTTACTCCATTCTGCCTGTTCACATCCTCCCCCCACCCCAATCCCCAATACTATCACATACCAGCATTTTGCATATGGCAGAATCAGTTCCCATCTGGTGGATGTAATGAAAAATTCACTAGACTGGAAAATTACTATTAAAATTTCCCAGATTTTCATGTAAATTGAAAAATACTAAAAAAAAAATACTCTGTAATATACTGAGATTAACATGTCTAAGTACTTCAAAGATATCCTTAACTCACTGTTATCCCAGTGAACATATCTTGTTGTATTGTTTTGTCACTCCTATTTTCTCTAACACCCTAAACAATTAAATTTTCTAATCAGATACATGTCGAACAGTAAATTAGAAAATGCTACAAAGAAGTAACCAAGTTACCCCAAACATTTTACTTAAGCCTCAGTATGACTGCTGTTTAACTTACTGGGTGTGGATACAGGGAGGCTACTCATTGCTTTTGTCTTTTAAAGTGCCTGGATCTTAGTTCAAAAATGCTCCAAGAATAAAAATATTTCAGTTTGTGTAAAGTTGAGGATAGATGCAGAAACTATCCATTTGCTTATTACAGACGGGCTTTGCCCTGCCCAAGTATGAGGGGTAAGGGAGGCAATATAAGCACATAATTTTCAGATGAAATCTTGCTGTCGCCCAGGTGGGAATGCAGTGGCTTGTTATCGGTTCAAGTGATTCTCCTGCCTCGGCCTCCCCAGTAGCTGGGACTACAGGCGTACACTACCACACCCAGCTAATTTTTACATTTTTAGTAGAGACAGGGTTTCACCATGTTGACCAGGCTGTTCTCGAATGCCTGACCTCAAGTGATCCACCCACCTTGGCCTCCCAAAGTGCAGGGATTATAGGTATGAGCCACAGCACTCGGTCAAGCACAATTTTCTGACTCCAAAATTTTTATATCTGAACTCAGCAGACTCCACTTCTAGTCAATTTAATTTTGATAATGAAAAGATTATGCAACATGTCTAAGGTGAAAACAGCTGCAATTTAAGAAATCTTACTTGCCCAACCTCCCAGTCATTCTAGATGTTAAACCTTTCCAGGCTGCCATTCTATTTGATGTATACTTTGATGTAAGGTAGTTAAGACACTGTAAACTACTTTGAAAGGGTAAAGTTAAGGTCTTAGTTAAGAATCTGGCCACGCTTGGTGGCTCAGGCCTGTAATCCTAGCACTTTGATAGGCTGAGGTGGGTGGACTACTTGAGCCTGGGAGGTCAAGGCTGCATGACTCGTGATTATGCCACTGCACTCCAGCCTGGGCGACAGTGCAAGACCCTGTCTCAATCAATCAATCAATCAACCAATAAAGGGATACCAAGACCCTGTCCCAATAAATAAATGGATATAACTATCTCCCCTCAATCAATCAAAAGATAGCAAGACCCCGTCTCAATAAATAAATGGATATAACTATCTCCCCGCCAACTCTGTGCTTCGGTATCTTCACATGTAAAATGGAGACAGGATGTACTTCACAGGATGCTGAAGATTAGGCAAATACATGTAAAGCACTTAGAATAGTGCATGACACTCAGTAAATGATGGCTAATTTATCAATCTCTGGGTTTAAAAGGGTGGAATAACAAGAGGAGCCCCATGGCTTAACTGCATGAAAGCAAAGAAAATCAAGTTTAGGTCCTGGCTCTACAAAGCCTACTAATTACCAAGATGCCTTGCCTTGGGTAGTCCCACTTTTCTGAAAGTTCTTTTTTTTTGCGACGGAGTCTCACTCTTGTTACCCAGGCTGGAGTGCAATGGCGCGATCTCGGCTCACCGCAACCTCCGCCTCCTGGGTTCAGGCAATTCTCCTGCCTCAACCTCCTGAGTAGCTGGGATTACAGGCTTGAGCCACCGCGCCCGGCTCTGAAAGTTCTTTAACCCTTAAGGGAGTAACAATAACTGCCTTATTACTGTTATAAGGAATAAAAGAGATGACATACATTAAGGATTCTGAAAACTATAGTTTGCAAAATGGTGATTTTTCTAACACATAAATCCTTTCACCTTAAATTAGCTGACATTCTACTTCAAGTTAGAGCTTTCCCTTCTCTCCATTTCAATGTCAATATGGAATCATGGTATCTTAGTAACTTGTAATGTTGCTACCAGTTTGATAATTGACACAGATTTAGCAAGTATAAACCCTTCAAGTGGTTTCTGTGTCCTTTTGACAGGTATCCCATTTTTTTCCCTTTTTGAGATGCAGTCTCACTGCAACACCCAGGCTGGAGTACAATGGCACGACCTCGGTTCACTGCAACCCCCACCTCCCAGGTTCAAGCGATTCTTCTGCCTCAGCACCCTGCACGCAGCTAATTTTTGTATTTTTAGTAGTGATGGGGTTTACCATATTGGCCTGGCTGGTATTGTACTCCTGCCCACCTCGGCTTCTCAAAGTGCTGGAATTATAGGCGTGAGCCACGGCACCTGGCCATCCACCATTTTTTTTGGATTTCCTGTTTGGCACTATAATAGAAAGTTCCAGGTTCATCTCATATTTCTCCATTCCTGGAGCCATTATTAGTCTACTTTTGAGTATGTCCTCAAAACTGGTCTAACAATTCATTTCAGAAAACAAATTATTTCACTTGAACAATATACTGTTTGATGAGTCAATACAAACTACCTGGCCTGCTTAGATCAATTTACACTCAGTCCATCGGAATCTCTGGCTGTTTCAAACATACACTGCTAAAAAGGAAGACTGTCATTAAGAATGTTACAATAGAAGTGGAAGTTTTGAGGAGGAAAAACACCGCCCCCCCCCCCAAATGTAGGCAATGGCAATGCATTTAAAAGTATAGTCTCACAAAATCTCACTTCAAACAGAGCAGCATACCTGGGACACATATATTTATCTGCTTACAACACTTCTTTACTATACTTCATATAGATGCCTTCACATCTTGATTACATGGTTATAATTGCTTAAAAACTGGCAAAGAGAAGACCTAAAATAATGCTTTATACCAGTTTGAGTCAAAGCAAAACTGTTCTAGACTAGTTGGAAAAGAACCGAGGAATTTACCTGCATTAAATGCTGCTGGATTTTTCAGCTGAGCTAAAAATGTCCATGGCTCATTCTAGTCAGGTCATAAAAACATATTCCTTAATAGTTCAGCAAACTTTAGGGAAAACTAGCTCATTGTCTTGGGTTCTAAAATCCTTTTGTTTGATATTTTTATTATAATGAAATCAAACTTATTATTACAGTATGCTCGGCTTAAAACATGTATGAGTACTGCAAGGACTAGAAGAAACAGGAAAAATCGTAATAAAAATATTTGTTGATAGGCATTGTGAAAGCAAACCTCGAAATATCCATTTGTAAGCCGTAAGAGCATAAGCACAACCATATGGGAGGAGATAACCAGTCTCTCCCTTCATATATATTCTTTTTTATTTCTTGTTATACCTTCCCAAAACAGAGACATTCAACAGTAGTTAGAATGGCCATCTCCCAACATTTTAAAAAAACTGCACCCCCCAATGGGTGAACAAAGTAAAGAGTAGTAACCTAGAGTTCAGCTGAGTAAGCCACTGTGGAGCCTTAAGTGGTGAGGTCTTCCAATTTCAGAGTGATGTGTCTTCAACTTGTATCATCATTTTAGCGGAAAAACATAATTTAATTTTGGTGAAATGAGATTCATCTCGCGACAGGATTAGTAACAGCATTCACTGAATTTCACATTCTTCTTTTGTGAACTGTGAAGAAAATGAATGGTAGCTAGAAGATCAATGGGATTCCAGCTCCAGCTGCAGATGGAATGATGATATACCAGGACAAAAAACACCTATATTTTGATTTACAAAGCTAACAGCAGTTTTAAATCTGCAACTTAATTACAGACCAACTACACCACAACCTTTTCAAATGGCAAAAATACAAAAAAGTGTTACAAAAATATTTCAGAAAAAGTGCATAGTCTAAGTGCATAGTAAAGAAAAGCACTGAAAAATATCTTGCTAGAGGGAGTTCAGCTTGGAAAAGTTATTACCAAAGCTAAACAGTTTTATTTTACACAAACTATACTCAAAAATAGCTTTATGAGACCAATTTCTGGCTAAAAGTATCAAAGGGTTTATTAGTCAAGAAACAAATACCTCAACTGACAAGGGTGGATAGAAAAGAAACAAAAAAGCTGCCTACCCCAAAAGTTCAGACTTAATAAGATTTCTTCAGTATTACGGTACTATCTCCCTTAATGGCAGAATGTGATAATCATGGAATTAATTATTGCTAAAGTAGTTTTCAAATAAAAAAAAGAAAAAGAAAAAAGAAAACAAAACAAATTAAAGTTGACACAATCTGACCAAACACGTGTCAATTTACAATTTCAATGTTATTTTACAAAATACCTACATTTACACAATAGGCTCCTGGCAGCATTTCCAGACAAATGCTCTTTTAATTTATCCTGACATGCTATAAATGAATAAATTACACTACTTTAAAATTATCATCAGTAAGTTTTCCTTTCTCTTGGGTCAGAGAAAAAGAAATGAGCGTGCAAAGAAAATTGAGAGGAAGCGCACGCACACAGATAAAGACAGATAAAGAAGCAGGAGGGGTTGGGGAGGGTCAACGATCACTGAACCTCACACAGTGTGATGCTCTCCAAGGGTGAAAGTCAACTGCTTATAGCCATTTCACAAGTATTGTAAAGAAAAACGTTTTATAGGAAAACCCTTTAATGCTTTCATCTTTATTCAAAATCAGTCTAGCTGCTAGTCAGCGGGCAGCAGCTATAATACCAAGTTCTGGCAGTTGCAGTACTAGATATTGTGCCTGCAAGTCATAAAAAAACAAAAATGAAAGAATGCCTTTCCCCTTCAGACAAAAGAATTAGATTTTTTTTTTTTTTAAAGGAAAAGTTAACACGAAACCTAAATTGACTTGCAAAGGAATACCATGTAACAAATGGCTTAAAGTAGTCTATCAAAAAATTGGGGAGATTTTTATTTTATAGTGAGTCAGCAAGGCATTTTTGTTGTTTAAAAAAAAATCTCATTTCCTTACAGAAACAGTTTTTAGTTTTTAATGAACTTGTAAACAAAAAAGCTCCCATTTCAAAATAAAAACAAAATCCCAGATCATATAGATGTTTACAGTGATTACATTTATCTAAGCAACATACATACATGTTCAGTTGTAAGATGTTAACTAAATTTCTGTGACAAATATGCTTTGTTTTTTTTTTTTAATACCAAGAACATTATAGAGTTAATGCAGAGTCCTAAGGATAATCTAGTAGTCACTAAGTTTTTCTTAAGTCTTCACTTTAGATGCTGTTATTTCTAGCACAATTAAGCAGGCAGAGTCTTTCATATGCTCAAACACTGGAATCTTTGGTTGCTACCGTATCAGCTGGCTTGCAGACAAGAAGCCAACCATTTTAAGAATGTTTTAAGTGAACAACTTGCAAACCCCAGGGATGGAAAAACCCTAAGAATGCACAATTGTGAGCATTAACAACCATCACAACTGTGGCTGAAGACTGTTCATGCCGTTCTTCTGAAATGAGATCTCAAAGCAGTATAGTTCAAAACAAAAGGTTTTAACAAAAAATTGGCATATGCACAATTTCTCCACCAATTTGTGTGTCAACCATTTAGTTAACTTTTCCACTTGAAAAAATGCAATAGAAAACCGGACACCATGTTTCACTATCTCAGTTAATATTCACAATTACAGCGGCTACAACTCAGGATACAGCATCACCAATGCTGCCCAGAGTCAGTTTATACTGAAATTAAGTTCTTTACACCAAGTAAATGGTTGTCCACAACCACTGGCTAGTGTACATATGAACTAAAATTTCTAGATTTGGGGAGAAACAAATGCTGCTCCGATCATCTGCTCTGCTTCTTCTGTTCCTCAGTTCATGCTTAGAAACCTGGTAAAACAAAACAAAACAAAACAAAATGTTAAAATTCCAAGTTAAAAATTTTAAATTACACCCAGAATATGGAAATTGGGTGGAACTGAGCCAATAATTACTTTATAGTGGCTCATGTTATTTTGTCTCTTGTGAAAAGCATTAGCTCAACCTTTTAAAACAGAAAAACATGAAATCTATACTTAAAACTAGTTTTTCTGTTTTGAATGACTCTAGGAAGGAGTGGTACAATGAATTCAAAGCCTCTCAGCATACTAAAATAATTATCAGTAATTCAAATGAGCATGTTGCTATTCACTTCTGTATTTTTAGTACCTAGAACATATTATGCACTCAAATATTTATCAAATCAACAAAAAACAGATTGCTTCACTTTAAAGAACGCAATTTTAATCCTACCATGAGCAAAAACTTTTCTGCACATTATTTCTGACACAAATTAAAATGGTAAGTTCAATAATAAATGCATTCAAGGCATAATTATCTCAATTATTTTACTAATCAAAGATCAGAGAAGCATGTAATTTCTGTAGAGAAACCTTAGATAGACCTTTGAAACTTCTTTACCAGCTGCATTAGAAAGATGGTTTTGTGATAAGCAAGTGATGCTTTTCTGGATTTATTTTCTTCTCAAGCCTACATATTCTGCACATACTTCCCTCCTCCACCACAAGTAGACCCTAGGGCCTCTATATAAGCCCTAGGCCAAGTTTGAATACAAGAAGCTTCAGGTCGTAACTGCACAGTTTACCTACATCTAAAGGCAAACAGAGAAAATTTTCAGCAATAGCCTGAAAATCCATTAGGCGCCTTTTTCCCTTTCACCAGACACCCACTCTGAGGCACCAATGCCCCTCTGTCCCCAGCTCCTTACATATGAGCTAGAAACTATAGCTCCTTCTAGCCCACTCCAATCTCTCCTTACTTCTTTAACCTAGGTCAAGTTTTCCTCAATCACAAACTGCTCCTTTTTTTTTCTTTTCTTCTTCTTTTTTTCCCTTTGAGATAGAGTCTCACTCCGTAATCCAGGGTGGAGTGCAGTGGCACAATCTCAGCTCACTATAATCTCGTGTCCCCGGTTCAAGCAATTCTCCTGCCTCAGCCTCCTGAGTAGTTGGGACTACAGGTGCCTGCCGACACTCCGGGCTAATTTTTGTATTTTTAGTAGAGACGGGGTTTTACTGTGTTGGCCAGGCTGGTCTCAAACTCCTGACCCCCTGATCCACCCACCATGGCCTCCCAAAGTGCTAGGGTTACAGGCATGAGTCACTGTGCCTGGCCTTATTTACTTTTTAAACATTTGTTGAGCTATCTCCCATGGGCTTTGTGGGAGAAATAAAATAATTCTCATGTTTATTTCTTATTATGAATATATGCCTGTTTGGGGGGAAAGAATAGTAAACATACAACAGAGTAGATACATAATAGATCTTTTGCTGCCTGGGTACTAAGTCCATAAGAAGCAAATGCCAAAAATGAAAGATAAAACTTTGACAATATATTTCACCACAGGGAACATTATTTGATGCACGTTATTAAGAAGTATTAGCGAGGTCGGGCGCGGTGGCTCACGCCTGTAATCCCAGCACTTTGGGAGGCCGAGGCGGGTGGATCACGAGGTCAAGAGATCGAGACCATCCTGGTTAACACAGTGAAACCCCGTCTCTACTAAAACTACAAAAAATCAGCTGGGCATGGTGGCGCGTGCCTGTAATCCCAGCTACTCAGGAGGCTGAGGCAGGAGAATTGCCTGAACCCAGGAGACGGAGGTTGCGGTGAGCCGAGNAAAAAAAAAAAAAAAAAAAAAAAAAAAAAAAAAAAAAAAAAAAAGAAGTATTAGCGAGGCAAAGCTTTCTTTTAAAGGCTGTCAAACCAAACCCTTAATAAAAAGAAAAAAAAATCTGACTATACCCTAATTTCAATTTTAAAATACAGGATAAGTTTCAAGCTTCTTGTTTGGGAGTTAAGAAAAAAAATTACAAGGCAGGATAAGCTATGCAGGTTAAGAATCTAAGGATTAAACACAAATGGCCCTTCCCCCATCAGAATTTGGTTTTAAGTCCTGCAATTATTCTTAAACACAATTTAAAAAAACATGTTTTCACAATTACTAAAATTGCTGGGTTTTATCATAGTTTTCTTATGTAATCATATTAAACTAATCATTATGGTGAATATACCAAATGGCTTTCAAACGGAAAAACCACCATCACTAACAAACTAAAATGGAAACATGTTACATTGTCAGTCAAAATACTAAGAAACTCTTATGCCTTTAATATCAGGGAAACTCAAATTGAAATACATCTGTACATCTTTTAGCCTGTTGTCTGAGGAACTGCTGAGTCAATAAATGATTACAATTGTTTAGAAACCGGTAAAAGGCTAGCCTAACAATATTCTGGTAGAATAGAGCAGTCAAAAATACAGCTTTAACTCTTCAGATGGGTCAATGGTATGCTATTCCGCCGAGGGTTCAACATTTTTCCAGTCAACTGTCCTAAGACGTTTCTGAAGTATGTTTAGGAAAAAAGAAAAAACGTCAACAGGAATATTCAATTAGGTATTCAACATTCAATCTTCAAGTACTAAGCATTATTTTCTCCAATATGTATTAGTTTTTGTTTTTTTATCTTGCAGATGAGGTGGCTTATCCAGGCTTCCAAAAGTTCAAGAACCCATCTTCATTGTAGTATCAGTTAAAATGAGGAATGAATCCCTTTGTTCCTTAAGAGAGAGAGAGAGAGAGAATGGAAAAAAGTTAAAACAGAGCCGGATGATTAAGAAGTTAACAGCTAAATTACTTTTTAAATCTGCAAAAAGAAAAAAAATATATTTTTATATAACTAACAAGGAGATTTATCCCTGCTCACCCCCCAGTCTGAAATCTAAAATGTATGTTCTGGCCCAGAGAGGTGGCTCATATTTGTAATCCTAACAGTTTGGGAGGCTGAAGAAGGAAGATCACCTAATGCCAGGAATTCCTGGGTATATATATCCTGGGTATAACATATATATTTATATATTTATACATATAAATAAACCAGGGCAACATAGTGAGACCTATATGTAAAAAAAATAAATAAAAGGTATGCGTTTTCTTTTGATGTGCTAGACTTATAACTCCTGGGCTGAAGAGATCCTACCACCTCAGCCTCCCCATACAGTGTGTATCTGTTGTCATTTATAAATTAACTACAGATGTTTCTGATTTTTAAATCAGAACCAGACACTAGTTCAAAGGGATATTTATGTAGTACTAAGGCTTGTAAGATTGTGATGGGGCTTCTGAAATTAGGATCCCTTCACATTTTTACAAGACAACTTTTTAAAAGTTATTTTGAATATAATATTCATTATGCTATGTCATTTATACTAACTTTTCCTATAACATGGTTGTGCGTGTGTGTTTTAATTATTTAAAATAGAGACGAGGTCTCCCTATGTTGCCCACGTGGTTCTCAAATTCCTGGGCTCAAGTGATCTTCCCATCTCACCTCGAAAATGCTGAGATTATAAGAGAGAGCCACAGTGCCTGGCCACTTATATGGTTCTTTTAGTTGCACATAATTAAGCTTGGAGAATTTTAAATCAAATTGGCAGTATCTAAAGTTAAAGAAAAATTAAAAAAAAAACAAACAAACCCTATAATTCTTCTTTCCCTACAGAAACTAATGGAAGTTATGTTTTCAACACTACAAATGAGATAAATGACAATTTTTAAGTATAGGGAGTAGACATCATTCCTAAACAGCATTAAAAAACAGACTGAATTCTTCTGTCTTCCTTATAACAGAATTCATTCTGCTACACATTTCTGATGTTACAGAGTTTTAAAATACCTGTTGTAATTAATTCTTTCCCCAGCTGGTAGATGGTCTCATTGAACACCACTGAGTCCCAGCAACACTGTATTCTTCCAGGTCTTCTAACAGTTGTGCTATCATCCAGAAGATCTAACAAGTTGCAAAATTTGAAGGTCCAGCAGCCTTGGAGACGTGGACTCCAGATGACCACAAACCAACTCTTACACTTTCATCTATCTGCATTTCCAGCTGGGTTATTTAGATCTTCTTTCCAGCTTTACTGTCCACAGTAAAAAAAATCTGACAAAAATTCAAGGCTTCAGCAAGAAGATGTAGTTCCCTGGCACTTCTTTGAATTGAGTGTATTCAGGGCAGTGTATTCAGACCGATCAGTTCGTCCAGATATTTCAAGATCTTCCCCTGTGATCTGGTTGTGCTGCTGAATGACCAGCACATTCCTAGCAGCAATTGGCGAAGTCAGAAAAAAGTTAAACTAGGCATAAATGGTAGATGCAGCCCAGGAAAACTGGAAGGTAGTTC
Organism: Cebus imitator; assembly: GCF_001604975.1. Taxonomy (NCBI): domain Eukaryota; kingdom Metazoa; phylum Chordata; class Mammalia; order Primates; family Cebidae; genus Cebus; species Cebus imitator. The sequence continues at coordinate 6,008,583 of NW_016107386.1, read as the reverse complement.
AAGGAATACTGCGGACATGGTCGGTCCATTTGATAGAAAAATAATCATTTGTAATCTCCTTTGAATGTCAACACTTTGATAGCTACCTATACTAACAATAAAACTCTACTTGGTAACTATGGTTAGGGTAGTAAACAGATGGGTTAGAGAACAGAATAGTAGAATTATGTAAGAATCCACCTTTGGGTTCACTACCTTCTGAAATTCTCCTCCACCTCTGCCCTCAACTAAAGAAACACTGAACTTCATTGGATTTTGAATGTTCTAAAAATATTTCCTTTTCCTTTACTTATTTTTAATGTCTTGAAAAATACTTTTTTGATAATCACATATAGTCAAAGGAGAGAAATGGATTTCAAAGTATGTTGGTGCGAAATGTATGTATTTTTCTTCTGAACATGAATAAAAACATTAATTATAATCTTGTGGTAATTGAACCTTAAAAGCAGTACAGATAATAATTGGCATAAAGGGAAAGGCCTTGTTTCTTGACCTTTTGATGGGCTTTGGAATGGAGTATTTGAAAAGCCCTAAAGAATATAACAAAGACACAAGTCTGTCTATTATTTAATAGGCCCACATTAGCTACATAAGCCAGACTTAAAGAATCTTTAAACATTCCTAGTAAGTTACTAAAACAACACCATTTTTACTAGAGAAATATTAGATATATTTTTCAAAAATAACCATATAAAACATGAGTAAATGTTACCATTTGAGGGATTTTCCTACATTAGAGATTTACTTGCTTAACGTACTCATGACACTTAATAATACTAAAGCCTCTGAAAATTTAACTCTGTCAAGAGCAAATGATAAAATGCATTTAAAAAGCACCTTTTAAAAATTCTTTTTTGTGACACAAGGTCTCATCTGTTGCCCAGGCTGGAGTGTAGTGGTGTGATTACAGCTCACTGCAGCCTCAACCTCCAGGGCTCAGGTGATACTCCAACCTCAGCCTCCCAAAGTAGCTGGGACCCCAGGCGTGTACCACCATGCCTGGCTTTTTTGGGGGGGAGTGCTGGAGGGGCTGGACAGGGTCTTACTACGTGGCCCACGAAAGGATAGAATTCCTGGAGGCAAGCAATCCTCCTACATCCTCCCACCTCAGCCTCCCAAATATGTTGGGATTACAGGCACGAGCCACTGCGCTTGTCTTAAAAGTTTTTAACTAGAAAAACCTAGTAGGATGTTTTCATTATTATTAAAAGGATTTACTGGGATCAATGAATCATTGAGCTGTATGAGTTCTTTTTTTTGAGACAGTATCACTCAATCACCCAGGGTGGAGTGCAGTGGCTCAATCTCGGCTCACTGTAACCTCTGCTTCCCAGGTTCAAGCGATTCTCATGCCTCAGGCTCCCAACTAGCTGGGACCACAGGTGCACGCCACCACACCTGGCTAATTTTTGTAAAGACAGGTTTTCACCATGTTGGCCAGGCTCTTGAAACTCCTGGCCTCAAGTGATCTGTTGGCCTCAGCCTCCCAAAGTTCTGAGATCACAGGCATAAGCCACCATGCCCAGTTGAGTTACTTCTTAAATAAAAAACCACTACAGTGGACCTGAAGAGACGATGCTTTCAAACGCCCTTGTTACTTAGAGACTGGAAGCAGGAATAACCCAGGGCAATTGTTTTCTAATTCCAGAACTCCTAGGAGATTTCTTAAAGAATAATCTGCTGGGCTGGGGGTTGAAATTAGGAGACTATGTTCCTAATGCTTATTTCATACCTAAGACCCTAAGACCATCCATATTTTCATGGTTTATGAGGGTTTCATGTAAGATTTGTCTTGAGCACTAAGTTTTGTATTAAAAAACAAATGGGTGTTTTCAAGATGTCAAAGAGCAAAAAGGAGTCTGTGTTAGGTGAAGCGGCACTTTTTGGTAGCAATACAGATGTATGGCCTTTGAAGTGTATCTATGAAAAGCAGTCAATGACATATGATGTGTTTTAGGAAAAGTCTAATTTTTCAAGTCCATGTTTATGTGATAATTTGTATGACCACTGTGTCTAATGGTGCTATAAAATTTGTATAAGATTTTAAGTTGCTTTTATGAAAAATAGCTACAATACAAAACAAGAATTAAACAAGTTTAATTACAGTTTCCCCCCCCCCAAGGAAACATCCCAACTGAGTGGATCCAACTTCTCATCTTTACAACCTGGATAAGGCAGGACAAAAATTCTGCTCATTTATTGAATAAGAGACACAAAGTAAACTAACAAAGGAACTAACTCAAAAAAAAAGTTAATTCTTTCTGAAGTCTGCTGAATGCCTGAAGTAAAATGTTCTAGGTCAGATGAGATTTCAATCTAATTATAGTTACAGAAACTGCAACTTGTGACGATCCTATTATCCCAGCTAGCTTCAGGCAGAATTGGTCTCATTTTGTGAGAAAAAGCACAATACACTATAGGTGTCTGGTGTAGCAGGTCCTTGGGTTAGAGACTCTTACTTAAATGGTAGGACTGTTTTTCAGTGACACTAGCTACATGACACATTATGAACTTCTTGGCACTATGATTAGTTATACAATGATTAAAACACTGAAAAGGGGCAATTAAGGACCAACTGAGATGCAGAGGCAGAACACTGTGCGAACATTAGTGTTTGCTATCCTGAGTTTAAATGTCACCATCTGAAAATCCCAATGACAGTAAACCATCAACTTTGAATCCTTCCCAAATACAGAAACATGTAAGAGAAGCATTTCAACTTCATTCCTAACAGATGAGCTCCCGGGATGAGGATGACATCAGTTATTAATATTTCTTGAAAAGAATCTTCAGATTAGAATCTACTTTTAAATTATAAAATAGTTTAAATACAACACTAAAAATGTGAAGCAAATATTAATCCATAAAGGCCAAGTTCAGACTAGAGCAGTCATTCAGAAATTTAAAAATTAGAAACCAAAAGCCAAATCTTACTTGCCCACTACTTCCAGAAAGTAGGCAGCTATCAGGAAGTAAGCCCCAGAAACGGGAAAAGAAAAATAAAACATGAAAATGGGAGTCAAACTGTATGGCAACAGTGTGCTCTAACAGTTCTACTCCTTACAGGCAGTAAGAGTGCCAGAGAAAGGTAGAAAGGAAGTAGACCACCAGTTTCAATAGCATTTGCCCCAGTCATCTTCAATTTGCAAGGCCTGACTGTAGACTTTAATTGCACATTAAACCCTGAGAGCCTGATATTTGCAACATTGTAAAAAATAAAGCCAAAACCAAAGAAATTACTTTGAAATTAAGATCATATGTAGTTAAACTGCAAATAAGAGAATTATTTTTGTGACTAGAAGAGATGTGCTTAGTTTTGCAGTTATGTGAGCATTTAAGAGAGTAAATGAGATGCTCTGCAACTGAGAAGATGGACACTTCGGGGGTAATGCCAGACTCACCTCTTGATATTAGATCATGTTCACAATTTTCCATTTTAAATGCTAAAGCATTAACATGCAAAATAAAAAATCTTAACATTGTTAGTCTGAAATAAAGTCAAAATATGGCTAACCAAATTCATTATTAGAAATCAACAAGTGTTAGGTCTAGGATTTTGGATTGATTGATTATATTATATTATATTCCCAACACCAAATTTTTGGAAAGGGGGTTAATGAATGAGTAAAAAAGATGCAGTTGTTAAAAAATGACCCAAAATCCCAAGAGAAATGATATAATATAAACACATATATGTATATACAAATACATATACATATATATGAACAAGGACATTTGGGTTTAAAGTTAGTAGTCAAATTTTCCAAGGACGTCTTTTTTTTTTTTTTTTAAACACAGAGCCAAATTTTTACGTATTTTAAAACCACCTCCTTGATCTAACACTGTTAGAAATGAATGAATTACCCAATTTTGTATTCAATTTTTTCCCTGTAACGTCACTTGGTTCTTGGCTACTAACCTTTCATGTTACTCTTGGTTTTGTCAGTTTGCTTGCCTGTGGGGGTTTGGGCCTGCTGACCCTGCCCACTGGAAGAGGCTGCCTGCTGTGCTGCTTTCTGCTTTAACATTGTCCAATCAAATGTGTAGTCATATTGATGGTTCAGGGTCCTGGAAAAGGTAAAATATTTTATGTTGATCCTTCAATAACAGAGTCCAGTTATATAACCTACTAATGTTTTAAGACAGTGAGGGCACTTCTTCACACAACGAATATTTCCTCAAGCATGGCAGCTTCTAAAATACTTCTCTTATTATAGATGAAAAAGGCAGCATGAAAACTTAAACACCGAGTCAAGCTGTCAATTACCTAGGGGAATACTTATAAGAGGAGGTACTTTCTAATAACAAGAGTAAATATTCAACTGGAAGTTTAGGAATAAGATATCTGACTGGTATCTTGGGAAGACACTTTTCTGGGGTTAAAGGGTTACCTGCCTTTTTTTTTTTTTTTTTTTGAGACAAAGCATGATCTTGGCTCACTGCAGCGTCCCAGGTTCAAGAAGTTCTCCTGCCTCAACCTCCCAAGTAGCTGGGATTACGGGCGCCTGTCGCCATACTTGGCTGATTTTTGTATTTTTAGTAGAGATGGGTTTTTACCATGTTGGCCAGGCTGGTCTCGAACGCCTGGCCTCAAGTGATCTGCCCGCCTTGGCCTCCCAAAGTGCTGGGCGTTTACAGGTGTGAACCACTGTGCCTGGCCGATTACCTCAATTTTTATTCTCTCCCAACTAAGAGTTTGAGCCACATGTAATGTATTCTGTGCCAACCCCCTGCCCCCTACCACCCAGCACCTTGTTCAAGACGGATTCTGGGTTATGCCTTAGGAATATTACCCTAGTTTAGGACTGTCACCACATGATCAGATTCCATGACTATGTGATATTTTAATTGCTTTTCTATTTGGTACTGTAGCAAAGTTGGAGAGTTCCAGAGGGCACTAATGTGAATTATAACTATTCTAGAAAAGTTACATTCTACTTTGAGTCTGATTCAACTCTCTATCCACTCCAAACTAAAATCATTTGAATAATATTTACACTAGAAATAGAAAAATGCCCAATCAGTCCCAAATAAATCAGTTTATTAAACCTTTTATTCATATTAGTTAGATCTGCTTCACTTTAGTATTTATCAGAATGAATGTTAGGTAGATTTAACCAATTTCCCTCACAGAGTTTAAAATCTTAAAAATACCTTAAAAACTGACCTGAAAAGAATGCGGAATAGCTGCCTCAGATACATGTAATCTGGGGCTTCCTCAAAGCGTAGCCCACGACAATAGTTTAAGTACATGGCAAATTCTGCAGGAAACCCCTACAGGTTCAAGGGTTAAAACAAAGGGTTTTAACAAAGGGTTAAAAACAAAGGGTTAAAAACAAACATTTCAAGATACAAAAAAAAATATACAGTAGCATAAAAAAATGCCAATGGTTAGCAATATGAAAAATAAATCAGGGAAAATTATTTTATATACAATAGCTACAAGTAAAAAAAAAAACGCATTTAAGTACAAGCAAAAAGACATTTTTGGGTGGGATATTTTACCACTTCATAGGAAGCTATGAGAGCTAAAATAATAATGATTTGGTCTCCTCATAAATTTAAAATTTCATGACCCTACCCACCCTATTATGTACAATATTGGTAGAAAAAATATATATGCTTTTCCCATACAGTGCTCTTCCTACACAGTACTATGTTCTTTTTTTTTTTTAAGATGGGCTTTCACCATGTTAGTCAGGCTGTTCTTTAACTCCCGACCTCAGGTGATCCGCCCGCCTTGGCCTCCAAAGTGCTTGAATACACAGCTCACTTGTTAAAATTTGTCATTTTATCAGTCCCGCCTCCCCCCCACCTTTTTTTTAAAGACAGGGTCTCCATCTGTCTCCCAGGCTGGAGTGCACTGGTAAAATCTCAGCTCACTCCAACCTCCACCTCCCAGGCTTCAACCAATCCTCCAATCTCAGCTTCCTGAGCAGCTGGGACTACAGGCACAAGCCACCACACCCAGCTAATTTTTAATGTTTTTTGGTAGAGACAGGGTTTTGCCATGTTGCCAAGGATGGTCTCAAATTCCCAAGCTCAAGCAATCTGCCCACTTCGGCCTCCTCAGTCTCCCGTAGTGCTGGGATTACAGGCGTGAGCCACCAGGCCCAGACTTCAGAAGCTTCTGAATGGTTGGTTGCATGATATTCTACCTAATACATGCATCATCAACTTGCTCCTTATAATTGAACATTTAGATGCATTCTAATTTTTCCCCATTATTAATAATACTGCTAAGTATATCCGTAGGCATAGGCTTTTTCAATTTAGTTTCTTAGGAAAGATTCTCAACAATGTATAAACATTTTTTTTTTTTTTTTGAGACGGAGTTTCACTCTTGTTACCCAGGCTGGAGTGCAATGGCGCGATCTCGGCTCACCGCAACCTCCGCCTCCTGGGCTCAGGCAATTCTCCTGCCTCAGCCTCCTGAGTAGCTGGGATTACAGGCACGCGCCACCATGCCCAGCTAATTTTTTTATATTTTTAGTAGAGACGGGGTTTCACCATGTCGACCAGGATGGTCTCGATCTCCTGACCTCGTGATCCACCCGCCTCAGCCTCCCAAAGTGCTGGGATTACAGGCTTGAGCCACCGCGCCCGGCCAACATTTTTAAGGCTCTAGATATTAGTCACCAAAAGGATTTCACCAATCAGCAATGTGGAAATACAAAATATGACAACAGCACAAACCTCTCTATCTCCTCTCCTAGAGTAAGTGCCACTGTGGAGACTGGTAAAGTTAAAGGAGGCAGTCTCTTCCTACAACCTTATGATTTTGAATAATTTCTCACTTCCTGGAGTTAGGCAGGATAGAATGGAAATATTTGCAACATTTTTTATTGATTGCACTGATATAAATTGGGTGACCACTTGAAACATGCATATGTTAAAAGGTGTACAATAATACATATTATACATCTAAAACTCTTAACATTTACATACATTCACGGTCTGTGTTAATGGGAAACAGCATGACAATGAAACTGAAAAGAATCTCACAACTTTAAAATTACTATTTTAAGTTTCATTGATTTCTTCCCTCAACTATTTTTTTGTATACTGCTTTGTACTTAATTTCAGGTATACAATTCTTTTCTTATCTGAAATACCTTCTTTTTATGGAAGAGATCATGGTTATTCATCATAACACAAATATATATATATATATTTTTAAGATGGAGCCTCGCTCTGTTGCCAGGCTGAGTGCAGTGGTGTGATCTCGGCTCAGTGCCACCTCCGCCTCCTAGGTTCAAGCAATTCTCCTGCCTCAGCCTCTCAAGTAACTGGGACTACAGGTGCACGCCACCATGCTTGGCTAATTTTTTGTATTTTCAGTAAAGATGGGGTTTCACCATGTTATCCAGGATGGTCTCAATCTTTCTACCTTGTATTCCACTGGCCTTGGCCTCCCAAAGTGCTGGGATTACAGGTGTGAGCCACTGCATCTGGCCATCCCTCTCTATTCTTAAACTCAATTGCCTTTCCAAGAAGTTGAAAATTTCAGAAAAAATTAGTGTGATTCAAACTGTCTTCTGCATTTCTGTATTGTTGGACAATTGCTATTTTGGATTGCTCCAATCTGTCTGTATGTTCTCCTGTTCCTTAATGTACTAATCATTGATAACCTTTCCTTTCCAGCACTAGTTTAGGGTAAGGAGAATATTTCATATTTTTCTTATAGATTAATGAGGTTGTACGGAAAATGTTTACCTGCCCTGTTTATTTTCCCTAATTTTCAACAGATTAGAGAGCCCTAACAAACCAGAAACATTAAACACTTAATCTACTTAAACCATTTGTTGAGACAGGGTCTTTACTCTGTCACCAAGTTGGATTGCAGTGGTGCAATCTCAGCTCACTGCAGCCTTGACCTCCTGGGCTCAAGCTATCCTCCTGTCCGAGCATCCCCAAGAAGCTGGGATTACAGGCATGTGTCACAATATCAGGCTAATTTTTGTATTTTTTGTAGTGATTGCGTTTTACCATCTTGCATAGACTGGTCTCAAACTCCTGGGTTCAAGCGATCCACCCGCCTCAGTCTATCAAATTGGACTACAGGTGTAAGCCAGTGTGCTCAGCAAAAACACTTATTTAAAAAGATCCCTATGGTAAATTTAAAATGGTGAATAGCTACCTAACTGGATGTTACAAGTTCCAGGACTAACCAATAAAATTTTCACTTTTCTTCTTGGATCATTCATTCATTTATTCACTGACAGGAGACAGAGTCTTACTCTGTCACCCAGGCTGGAGTGCAGCAGCACAATTTCAGATTATTGCAAGAAAGCCAAGACTGCACCACTGCAATTGGCACTTCCTGGGCTCAAGTGATCCTCTGCCTCAGCCTCCTGAGTAGCTGGGACCACAGACGTGCATCACTACACCCAGCTAACTTTTGGATTTTTGGTATATAAGGGATTTCACCATGTTGCCCAGGCTAGACTCGAACTTCTGGGCTCAAGCAATCTGCCCGCCTTGGCCTCCTAAAGTGTTGGGATTGCAGGCATGAGCCACTGTGCCCTGACAGGAAATTTATCTATTAAGGTAGAAAAGGGGTCTCCCTATCTTGCCCAGGCTGGTCTTGAACTCCTGGGCTGAAGTGACCCTACTGCCTTGGCCTCTCAAAGTGCTGGGATTACAGGTTTCATTGTGCCTGGCTTCATTTATGTTTTTTAAAATATTCATCATGCATATTTACCTTACATAAAACTTCAACAGGAGTGGACATCTTCTTTTCACTAATCTTTTCATATTTTTGTTTCTTTGTTGCAGCCTATGGAAAATAATCAAATCAAAAAGATATACTCAGTGCTACTGAGAAGAACCTTAGTAGTTTAATGCACAAGACATGTAAACATATACCTGTGAGACTCAGAATTAAAAAAAATCAAAGTACAATACATCTAAAAAAAAGTTTTTCCCAAACTGTTAACTTCTGATGTCAGTTTCTTCTTTAAGAACATAATTTTAGGGGGCAGGGTCGAGGCCACTGATGCAGTAGTGGCAGCAGAATCACCTGGCCAGCCTCGGGACCGGTCACCGGCCGGCAACTGTCCAGTAGCCTCGACCACTGCCTCTTAAAAAAAAATAAAGAAACAACATAATTTTAGCTACATGGAAAGGGTGAGTCTAAAAGGAATATATGAATATCATATATTCATATGAGTACCTCAGATTTAAGTAAAAATGGCTGGGGCCATAGCTGAAAAGCATTTTCTCTTTTTCTCTCTCTACATACACACACACACACACACACACACACACACACACACACACACACACATTTTAAGGAGATGAGGTCTCACTATGTTGCCCAGGTTGGAGTGCAGTAGCCATTCACAGGCTCAGCAGTAATTTCCTGTGGCCTCCAACTCCTGGCCTCAAGCAATCCTCCTGACTCAGCCTCTCAAGTAGTTGGGACTACAGGTGTGCATTGTCATACCCAGCTGAAAAGCATTATCTTTTTTTGAGACAAGATCTCCCTCTGTTGCCCAGGCTGCAGTGCAGTGGCTCAATTATAGCTTGCTGTAGCCTCTAACTCCTGGGCTCAAAGCAATCCTCCTGGCTCAGCCTCCTGAGTAGCTGGGACTACAGGCATGTGACACTACACCCTGCTGAGTTTTTTTTTTTTTAAGTAGAGGTTAAGTCTTGTCATATCGACCAGGCTGATCTTGAACTCCTGGACAAAAACGATTGCCCACCTGGGCCTCCCAAAGTGTTGAAGATTACAGGCATGAGCCAATATGCTCAGCCTGAAAAGCATGTTCTTTACCCATGTTCAACAAAAAGGGCAAAGGCATCAGATTAATATAAATAATCTGTTCATCATTTAGGGGCATTAATACATGGAGTTAATTGTGTAAGTCACGATGTTTTTCTAAAGTAAAAATACTCTTATTGGATAAAGCTACCTAGCCAAGGACCAATAGCTCACAGCCATTCAATAAATACAGGTCTTCCTTTAAAGAACTGGTAAGGTATCAAAATAGCCATTAAATTTAGAACACACCAGCAGCGGTGGCTCATATGTGTTATCCCAGTACTTTGGGATGCTGAGGCAGGAGAATCACTTGAGCTCAAGAGTTGGAGACCAGTTTGGGCAACATAGTGAAGCACCATCTCTACAAAAAAAAAATTTTAAATTTAGCTGGGCATGGTGGCATGTTCCTGTAGTCCCAGCTACTTGGTAGGCTGAGGTTGGAGGACTGCTTGAGCCCAGGAGGTGGAAGCTGCAGTAAGCCACAACTGTGTCACTGCACTCCAGCCTGGACAAGAGCGAGACCGCTCACCCATCCCCCCAACCCAAAAATTAGAACACAGTGATTATTAACGCACACTCACAAAAGCAATGGTGAAACTCCTAGCTAATAGAAACAAAATGTTACTATACGTATTGCATAAATGACAAGTATTGCTGGAGGAACAGGTTTTGTTGTACATAAAAACATACATTTTCAACATAATGGCAACACATCAAAATGAGAAAGTCTCTACCTTTCTTAGTCCATGCCCACTTCCATCTAGACAGAGCTAACGGCTACCAGTGGGTACCAGCTTACTGTTCTCTCAGAGGATATTGTTCTTCAGCTGAACTAAGTTCTTACTAAAATGATCTGGTTTCATTTTCCCAAATAAAAGGTATAAAGTAAATTAAGGTTAATTCTCTATTATCTCAGAAAAATCTCAGATTTTAAAAGGAATGTAAAGCTTATCTTCTCCAATACATATTTTTATTCTAAAAAAGAAAGAGAAAAATGTGATAATGTGCATCTGATTTACCTTTAGCCCTTGCCATGGCAGGCTGGTTCTATTAAAATACATCAAAACATATCCTAATGATTCCATGTCATCTCGGCGACTAGAAAAGAGAACGTAATTTTATGAACTGGAACTGTTATTATAAAAAACATATGAAAGAAAGCCAAGCACCCAGAAGATATGTTCCCAAATGCGGAGGGAACACTATTTGGTGTCCTATGCAAGAAGCTACTTATTTAAGGTGATTTTTAAAAGTTCATGTGTTACTACCTCTAAACAAAACTTTTCTCATGGAATCCAAATCAGGCAAACAACTGTCTTACAACTTAATTTTATTTATTTCTTTTTTTTACTCTTCATACACACACAAAAAAACCCTGAAGATAACAATTTAATTTTAAAAGAACAAAAAGGATTTAGCTAAACAATTCTCTAGAGAAATGAGCTTAATGAACCAAGCAGGACAACATTTCTAAATTTTGCAGAAGCTCATTAAGATAACTTAGGAGGCTGGGCTCGGTGGCTCACGCCAGTAATCCCAGCACTTTGGGAGGCTGAGGCGGGTAGATCACCAGAGGTCAGAAATTGAAAACCAGCCTGACCAACATGGAGAAACCCTATCTCCACTTTAAAAAAAAAAAAAAAAAAATTAGCCAGGCATGGTAGCAAATGTCTGTAATCCCAGCTACTCAAGAGACTGAGGCAGGAGAATAGCTTGAACCTGGGAGGTGGAGGCTGTGGTGAGCCGAGGTCTTGCCATAGCACTCCAGCCTGGGCAACAAGAGCAAAACTCCATCTCAAAAAACAAACAAACAAAAAGTGCTGAAAAGGAGTTTACAACTTAAAACTAATGGAATATCTGAACATCTGTATCAATGTATTCACACATATATATCCATATACACATATATACAAATATATAGATAGATAGGTTTAAGGATAGGTAATTCTTTGGCATATAGAAAAAGTGACATTACAATTTAACCTAGGGTATTCAGATATTCATGGATATCTTAACCCTGAAATCATTTGTATGAGGTTCTTAAACTTGGACGCATATCATTGTTTTTTCCATTACTTCTATGTTTGTTTTAAGGAATGAAAAGTGATTGTAAAAGATGAACTTGAAACTCTAGAACTCATATGAAGAAACAGAAAGAGAGCAGAGACTGTGAAATTTTCTTACTTTAAACTAGATCCTATTAATTGATATATTTGAGTGAAGTATAACAGGAGATTTCTATTAACCCCCTTTTGGTTTATTAGGACACTAATAACATATTTTCAGCTGCAAAATGTCAACATTTCACTTAGCCTTCTAACTTTCAATCAAGCAGTATTTTCCCCTCAAGAAACAACCTTCAACAACAACAACAAAAAACAAAAATACCTCATTTAACTGGCTTCTCAACACTGGCTAAAGTAGCAGGTAAAATGATTAATAAGCATCCTTCAAATCCTCAGCCAAGAAACATTCTTAGACATTGTTAAGAAACTAATTAAAATATTTCAAGAACCCCTTGATGGCTTCTGCTATGGCTATGATAAGTGCATTCCATTTTCTAACTTACCTCTGCTCAATACCAAGATGTGCATTGATGCTAGCATATCGGGCAGTGCCAGTGAGGTTTTTATCTTCTCTGTATGGTATGTGTTGCCTTGTCCTGTTGTCTCTGTACTTTTTGGCCAAACCAAAATCAATAAGGAATAACTTTAAAAGAGAAATACAGAAACATTAGGTTTCCAACCTTGTTCAATTAAACTGCTTCTTATTCATCAAATGGAATCTATACTATGTATTCAAATATATCAAAATAAAGTATCCCAAGTATTACTAGAACAGATAATGAACAGACTTAACACCACCTCACATAAGCTTTTACTAGTCTTCATCATTAAATCAAATATTTTAAAAGTCTAGTAGTTTATTCTTGTCATTTGCAAATCTCACAGGCCCATTTCATTACATACACGGGAGCCTGTCTTTATAAAGTAAGCAGAGAAATGTATACATGCCTGACAGCAGAAGTGACAAGTGAGCTACTTGTCATAATGACACCTGATATAGTCTGTTACTGTCGGTAAACAAACATGAGGTTTCAAAATCTAGATATAAGGGCCAAGAGCGATGGCTCATGCCTATAATCCCAGCACTTTGGGAGGCTGAGGCGGGCGGATCACTTGAGGTCAGGAGTTCAAGACCACCCTGGCCAACATGGCAAAATCCCATCTCTACTAAAATTACAAAAATAGCCGGGGCTGGTGGCAGGCACCTGTAGTTCTAGCTACTCAGGAGGCTGAGGTAGGAGAATTGCTTGAACATGGGAGGCAGATGCTACAGTAAGCCAAGACTGCGCCATTGCACTCCAGCCTGGGAGACAGAACGAAAACTCCATCTCAAAAACACACACAAAAAAAACAGATAAGCGCTATCTCAACTCCTCCTACAACGGCCAACAGAATACTTGTTGTCTACCCTGAAAGTCTAATATTGCCAGTGAAACCAAGATTTTTTATTAATAAAAAATACTACTTAGCACTGACACTATACACATGTGTCAGGCTAAACTTCTGGAAAATTGAACAAGCTGATATAAAAATCCCCCCCAAAAGCACTTAGCATTTAAATCAGGGTGGCTTACAACTAGTACTTTAAGTGAGCTAACTAAAAACAAAACTAGTGTTAGAACAAAATAACGCTTAGTGTTATCTTGTCTATATGGTACTCGGGAAATAATGTATTCATTTTTTCTTTCTTTCTTTCTTTCTTTCTT